>NC_069074.1:47256833-47856833 GCF_025698485.1 Gossypium arboreum | reverse complement strand
GTTTGCACATAAGTGCCACATATGTAGCCAAGCTACCATGTAACCCGCCCATAAGTGAACTCGGACTCAACTCAACGAGCTCGGGCGTTCGCATCCATAAGTGAACTCGGACTCAACTCAATGAGCTCGGATGCCTAGTTATATCTCTCGAACTCGGACTCAACTCAATGAGTCCGGACATTCGCATCCATAAGTGAACTCGGACTCAACTCAACGAGTTCGGATGCTCAACCATCCTAGTGACATGTCACTTGTATCCTAATCTATTCCTAAGGTTCAAACGGGCTTTTTCCTCGAACACTTATCCTTGCCGTCTTCCGTAGAATGCCGAAATCAATACTCGGTAACAATTATATTTAACAAGTAGTTCACATAATTTACATATTATTTGAAATTAACCACAAAGCATACATTTCATAATAAAATTCAGCATAACATATAATTAACATCAATAACTTAAAAATAACCATTATGCTACATTATTTACACATGAACTTACCTCGTATGCGAAAATGGCTACTTTTACCATTTCGTCCACATCTTGGTATTTTCCCCATTTTAGCCTGAATTTCAGTTTTCCTTGCTCTATCATTTAAAATATAGTCTAATTAGGACTCACATTTTTCAAATTGACCCAAAATCATATTTTGGAAAAATTACAATTTTGCCCCTAAACTTTTGCATATTTACATTTTTTCCCCAAAGCTCGTAAATTAAACTTCAGCCTATTTTCTTATGTTTTATGACATGCTGATCATTTTTCCCTTCTATGGCAACATCAAATTCTCACTCTAACATGTACTTATGACTATTAGGTATTTTTCTTGATTAAGCCCTTTTGCTCGTTTTCACTTAAAACCGAGTAGCACAAGTTGTCTAACATAATTTAAAACCTCATATTCTATCATAAAACACCAAAATACACAAATTTCACCTATGGGTATTTTTCCAAATATAAACCCTAGGTTAAATTATTGCTAGCATAAGCTAAATCGAGCACGGACTCCAAAAACGTAAAAATCATTAAAAACGAGGCTAGAACGGACTTACAATCGAGCTTGGAAGCTTGAAAACCCTAGCCATGGTTTCTCCTTGCTATATTCGGCCATGGGGTTGAAGATCAGCAAAATTGGCTTTTAATTTTGTATTTTAATTCATTTTACCCTAAATGACCAAAATGCCCTTACTACTAAACTTTCCAAAAATTCCATCCATGTCCAATTTTTGTCCATAGACTTAGAAATTGGTAAAATTTCTATTTAAGACCTCCTAATTAATATTTCAAAACAATTTCATACTAGAAACTTCTAGAATGCAAGTTTTGCAAATTATTCGATTTAGTCCCTAATTTCAATTTAAGCACTTTATGCATAAAATTTCTTCACGAAATTTTCACACAATCATGCAATCATATCATAGACCTCAAAATAATCATAAAATAATTATTTCTATCTCGGATTTTGTGGTCACGAAACCACTATTCCGACTAGGCCCAAAATCAGGATATTACATGCAAAATATGAGAATTTTGCAATTTAGTCAAAAACTTTCTCCTTCCCCCGTTCGAGGTCGATTCCACGCTTTTCTTGATCTATAACAACATATTTAGTTCATTTAACACTCGAACTATTTATTTTAATCCAAAAATCACATTATAAAAAAATTACATTTTTGCCCCCTAACTTTTACAAAATTACGATTTTTCCCCAGGGCTCGGAAATTTAATTTCAGCCCTTATTCTTATGTTTAATGACCTACTGATCATTTTTCTCTTCTATGGAAACATCAAATTCTCACTCTAACACATAGTTATGAATAATAGGTATTTTTATCGATTATGCCGTTTTGCTCGTTTTCGTTAAAAATCGCTTAGAAAAGATCGTTCTCCTAACTTCAAACATTCATATTCTACCATCAAACAACACAATACATGCCTATCATTCATGGGTAAATTTTAAACATACACCCTAACTCGAAATAATGGTAGAAATAAGTAAACCGAAGCTACGAGGATTTCAAAATGTGAAGAACATTAAAAACGGGGCTTGAAATCACTTACTATGAAGATTGAAAATTGAAGAAACCCTAGCTATGGAGGAGAGAAAATTTCGGCAGCAACTAGTGAAGATGATGACCAATTTTGTGTTATTTTTCCCATTTTATTTCATTCAATATACAAATGACCAAAATACCCTTACTACTACTAAACTTTCCAAAAATTCCCTCCATGTCCAACTTTTGTCCATAACTTAGGAATGGGTCAAATTGCTATTTAAGACCTCCTAGTTAATATCCCAAAGCAATTTCATACTAAAAGCTTCTAAAACACGAGTTTTACAATTTATTGGGTTTAGTCCCTAATTTCAACTTAAGCGCTCAATGCATAGAATTTCATCACGAAATTTTCACAAAATCATGAAATCATATCATAAACCCCAAAATAATTATAAAACAATTATTTCTATCTCGGATTTGTGGTCATGAAACCACTATTCCGATTAGGCCCTAATTCGGGTTGTCACAATTCTCCCCCCTTTAGAGATTTTCGTCCCCGAAAATCTTACCGGTAAAGAGGTTTGGGTACTGTTTCCTCATAGCTTCCTCAGGTTCCCACGTAGCCTCTTCTATCCCATGTCTGTTCCACAATACTTTCACTAAGGCTATACCTTTATTTCTTAACTGTTTAATTTCTCGAGCCAAAATCTTTATTGGTTCCTCCTCATAGGTCATATCCGGTCGAATCTCAATTTCTGTTGGAGAAATCACATGTGAAGGATTAGAACAATAACGTTGCAACATTGATACATGAAACACGTTATGAATTCTTTCTAACTCTGCCAGTAAGGCCAACCGATATGCCACTGGTCCAATCCTCTCAGTAATCTCGTACGGGCCAATAAAACGTGGACTCAACTTGCCTTTTCGGCTAAATCTCAAAATCTTTTTCTATGGTGACACCTTCAAGAACACTTTATCACCCACCTGAAATTCAATCTCTTTTCTTTTTAAATCTGCATATGACTTTTGTTGATCTAAAGCAGCTTTCAAGCAATCCCGAATTACTTTTATTTTCTCTTCGGTTTCTTTAACTAGATCAACTCCGTGAATCTGTTTCTCACTAAGTTCGGTCCAATATAAAGGAGTCTGACATTTACGACCATACAAGGCTTCGTACGGTGCCATTTGTATACTTGATTGATAACTGTTATTGTAGGCAAATTCAATCAAAGATAGATATTTCTCCCAACTACCTCCAAATTCTAAGACACAGTATTTAAGCATATCCTCGAGTACCTGGATTACTCTTTCCGGCTGACCATCTGTTTGTGGATGAAACGCGGTACTAAAGTTCAATTTTGTACCCAAAGCTTCTTGTAACTTTTTCCAAAATCTCGAGGTAAATCTCGGATCTCTATATGATATTATAGACATAGGTACTCCGTGCAACCTCAGAATTTCAACAATATATAATTCGGCTAATTTATCAAGTGAGTAATCAGTGCGTCTTGGTATAAAGTGGGCTGACTTTGTTAATCTATCAACCACTACCCGGACAACATCCTTCTTTTAGGAGTCAAAGGCAAACCGGTTACAAAATCCATGGTAATCTTGTCCCATTTCCACTCGAGCACCATTACCGATTGAAGTAGTCCTCAAGGCACTTGATGTTCACTTTTACTTGTTGATGATCAAACACTTGGTTAAAAATTCGAAATGTCCCTTTTCATACCGCCACCAATACAACTTCTTTAAATCATTATACATTTTTGTGCTACCAGGTGAACCGATAAATGACCACTGTGCACCTCATGTAATATTTTCTGAATCAATTCATCGTTTTTCTGTACACATATCCTGTCTCGAAACATCAAACAGGTTATCCGGTCCAACACGAAAATCTGAGTCGTAACTTCGATTCGCATTGAGTTCTCTTGGTTCGAACTCACTATCGTTCTTTGACCATCACAAATTAGCTGGAGAAATAACGGTTTAGCCCTCATCTCTGCTAAGATTGACCCATCATCAGACAATGCTAACCCCGTATTCATTGTGACAACCCGAATTAGGGCTTAATCAGAATAGTGGTTTCGTGACCACAAATCTGAGATAGAAATAATTGTTTTATGATTATTTTGGGGTTTATGATATGATTTCATGATTTCGTGAAAATTTCGTGATGAAATTACGTGCATTCTTGTACTGAAGTTGAGATTAGGGACTAAATCGAATAAATTGTAGAACTCGTGTTTTAGAAGTTTTAGTATGAAATTGCTTTGGGATATTAACTAGGAGGTCTTAAATAGCAATTTGACCCATTCTTAAGTTATGGACAAAAGTTGGACATGGAGGGAATTTTTTTGAAAGTTTAGTAGTAAGGGAATTTTAGTCATTTGTATATTAAATGAAATAAAATGGGAAAAATAACACAAAATTGGTTATCATCTTCATTAGTTGCTACCGACAATTGCTCTCCTCCATAGCTAGGGTTTCTTCAACTTTCAAGCTTCATAATCAAGAAAGGCGTGGAATCGACCTCGAACGGGGGAAGGAGAAAGTTTTGGACTAAATTGCAAATTCCCATATTTTGCACCGAGGTAAGTTTGTATGTAAATAATACATTAATTTCATTTACATTCTTATATTTTAGCCTATTATATTTATATACTAGCTGATGTTGAAGTATAAATCGACTATTGGAAGAATGGAAATAAGTAATAGAGAGAGAGATCCCGGTTGAACATTCGGAAAGATCGAATAAAATAAAGGGAGCGTAGCTAGGTCACATGTATGGTGCCGAGTGCACATCATGTGTACAAGAAAGCTACGAGATACAATGTAGTAGCTAGGTCACATGTGTGATACGGGATGTATCCCATGTAGACAAGAGAGCTACGTGAGAGATAAATATAGCTAGGTCACATGCGTGATTCCAAGTGAAGGACACCATGTATACAAGAGAGCTACGGGACAAATCGGCTAGGTCGCATGAGTGGTACTAAGTGTTCACCATGTGTACAAGAGAGCCGAATTAAATGAAATATGATGGTGGGGCTGTGTGCTGAAACCATCAAGTATCGAGGATTAATCCGAATTGTTCAACGGGATGGTTTTGTGGTGACATTGTAGTCATGGACCTACACTTGTGATGTATGAAATGTGGTGAAAATGATTTGTGGTGTATATATACATATATAAGTTAAAATGAGGTTAGTATAAAGAATGTGTGAAAGAGTGAAATTAGCATTAAAACTGTTTTGGACAGTAGCAGTGAATTGATTTTGAAAATTCACTAAAAATAGAAGGAATTTAATTATAGGTTGAATGAGATGTGAAATTGAAGCTTAATGAGTCTATATTCATATAAAAGAAACAGAGAAAGCAAAGGAATTCTATATTTTGAGATATTTACAATTGTGTGTGACTTTCTCAGGATGACTATGTGATCCCCTGTTCCAACTCTGAAAAATCATTAAAAATTGTACAAAACAAATTAAGAAATATAGTTTATATGCCTAAATTCCTTATTGAGTCTAGTTTTAAATGAAATAGGTTTCATGGTTATTTGAATTGTGTACTGAGAGAAATTCAATTCGTATTGAACAGAGGTCAAATCAGTTAAGCTGTGTAACGGGGGAAACTTTAACTAATAAACTGTACTAATTGGCTGAACCAAAAATTCTAGAAAAAAATTATAAGAATTTTTATGAGTCTAGATTCAGGGAAATTTTACGGATTTGAATTTCGAGTTTCAGAACTCGAGTTATGATTTATTTAGTGATCATGACGCAGAGGGACAAACTTGATCAAATTGGAGTAAATAGTAAAATTAAAAATATGATATAATTGAGTTATGTTGTAAACATATTAGATTCATTATTTGTTATTTATATACTTACTTACTAAGCTATAAGCTTACTTTCTTTTCTCTCCTTTGTCTTATAGTGTCATCCAACTAGCACAGGAGTTAGAGATCGTAGAAGATCCGCCCGCACTATCAATACTCTTGGTATCTGAACTCAACATTTTGAAATATGGCATGTATAACAGACTTAGTTATTTTGTTACGTGTCATAATTGTCTAGGTTTAAATTACTACTTATAGTATCAAATTAATCACTTTGTATGAAGCTTTTGAAATTGGTTTGTATTGTTAATGGTATATGTTATAATGATCCATGATCAAATTGCACGCTATATTTTTGTTGGGTTTTATTTAATAGTATATACTATAATTTGTTAATACCTCGTACCCTATTCCGGCGACGGATACGGGTAAGGGGTGTTACATTTAGTGGTATCAGAGCTATGGTTTAGTCGGTTCTCGGACTAATAAAGTGTGTGTAAAAGTCTAGTTATACATGCCATAAAAATATTGTGATAGTTTGGTGACTCTTGATTATTCTAAACTGTGTTTTGTTTTAATATAGTAATGGATCCTGAAGGAAGCTGCGGTGATGATCTTTGCTAGTAATGCGCCGGCTCCGCACAAGGGACCGCTACTGTGGAAAGTAGACCGAGACATTGAGACAGGGAGATGAGGCTCGGGATGCCTTTCTCCAAATGATGAACAATTGGTATCTGAATTTATTCGAACAAATCCAAATGCTCAACCTCCTCCACCCCTCCCATACCTCGACGATTCTCTGAGTGCTCAAGGCATAGATTTGGTAAGAACGAACAAGCCTCCGGTTGACAAGATTCGAAAACAAAAGGCCGAAGAGTTTAGAGAAAAGATCGATGATGATCCCGAAAGCGAGTTCTGGCTTGAAAATTCTACCCGTGTATTTGATGAGCTCTCATGTACACCGAGGAGTGCTTAAAGTGTGTCAGTATCACTTTTGAGAGATTGACCTACCACCGGTGGAACACTTTGGTAGCAGTGGTGCCAAAAGAAAGAGTTACTTGGGATTTCTTCCAGGAAGAATTCAGAAAGAAATACATAAGTCAGCGATTTATTGATCAAAAACGAAAGGAGTTCCTTGAATTGAAGCAGGGCAAGATGTCTGTGGCAGAGTATGAACGCGAATTTGTAAGACTCAGCAAGTATGCCTAGGAATGTGTGTCCACCGAGGCCATTATGTGCAGAAGGTTTGAAGATGGGCTAAATGAGGACATTAAAGTGCTTGTAGGAATTTTGGAGTTGAAAGAATTTGTAGTATTGGTTGATCGAGCTCTTAAAGCCGAAGAATTGAACAAAGAAAGAAGAAAAGCTGCTATTGAGGCTCGAGATGCCAGAAAAAGGCCGATAAGCAAGCCATTTCAATCTCAATCAAAGAGGTCTAAAGAGACAAACCCTCGAATGACAGTTTCAACTGGGGATTTACATAGAGATCGTGGTAGAGCATATTCGGGGTCTAAAGTTCAAGCTACTTTGGTAGCAAGTGTGGGTAAGGTGTGACCTAGCAAGCCCGAGTGTCAGCAATGTGGCAGGCAACATTATGGTGAGTGTTGGGGAACCGAGCGAGCTTGTTTGGTCTTGCAGTTCTCATGAGCATTTTATTAGAGACTGTCCGGAGAAAGTTAAAGAAGAAAGATTTCAGAGTGCTAGACAGAATACCACCGCTAGTAGAGGTAGACCACCGAGAAATACTGGAGGTGGGACTAGCAGTAAAACTGCGATAAAAGATTCAGCGGCAAGATCAGAAGCTAGAGCACCTACTAGAGCTTATGCTTTACGTGCCCGAGAAGATGCATCATCTCCCGATGTCATTACTGGTACATTTTCTCTTTATGATACTATTGTTATTGCATTGATTGATCCCGGGGCCACTCATTCCTATATTTACATGAATTTAGTATCTAATAAAAAGTTGCTTATTGAGTTTACTAAGTTTACGATTAAAGTGTCGAACCCCTTAGGCCAATATGTGCTAGTTGACAAGGTTTGCAAGAATTGCCCATTAATGATTCAAGGTCACTGTTTTCCGGCTAATTTGATGTGTTACCATTTGATGAGTTTGACGTTATCTTGGGAATGGACCTGGTTGACATTGTATGATGCCAAGGTAGATTGTAAACAAAAACACTAGAGTTGAAATGTGAAAATGGAGAAATTCGTGGGTTGAAACAGATGAATCAAATAAATTGCCTATGGTGATTTCGCACATGTCCGCACGTAAATACATGAGGAAAGGGTGTGAAGCTTATCGGCTTATGTAATGAATCTTGAGTTGCCTCAACGAAGTTGGAATCGCATCGATAGTCTGTGAGTTTCCATATGTATTTCGGAGGAATTGCCCGGGTTGCCTCCAACAGAGAGATAGAGTTTGCCATTGATTTGTTGCCGCATCGCACCGATCTCGATTGCTCCATATAGAATGGCTCCAACTGAATTAAAAGAATTGAAGGCTCAGTTGTAGGAGTTAACAGATAAGGGATTTGTGAGACCGAGTTTCTCTCCCTGGGGTGCTCCTGTATTGTTCGTAAAGAAGAAGGATGGTTCAATGAGACTTTGCATTGATTTCCGTCAGCTTAATAAGGTGACTATAAAGAACAAGTATCCATTGCCGAGGATTGATGATTTATTCGATCAGTTAAAGGGGGCCACAGTGTTTTCAAAGATCGATTTGAGGTCTGGTTACTACCAATTGAGAGTTAAGGAGTCGGATGTGCCGAAAACCGCCTTAAGGACAAGGTATGGACATTATGAGTTTCTTGTGATGCCTTTCGGCTTAAAAAATGCTCCAGCTATATTTATGGACTTAATGAATCGGATCTTTCGGCCATATTTGGATAAGTTTGTAGTAGTGTTTATAGATGACATTCTAATTTATTCTCGTATTGAGTTTGAACATGCCGAACACTTGAGAACCATATTGCAGATCTTGAGAGAAAAGAAACTGTTTGCTAAGTTTAGTAATAGTGAGTTCTGGCTTTGTGAAGTTGGATTTTTGGGACATATAGTCTCAGGTGATGGTATTCGAGTGAATCCAAGCAAGATTTCTGCGATCGTTGATTGGAAACCGCCAAAGAATGTATCCGAGGTTAGAAGCTTTTTAGGCTTAGCCGGGTATTATAGAAGTTTTGTTGAGGGATTTTCGATGATTGCCTCTCCTATGACTAAGTTGTTGCAAAAGAATGTTAAGTTTGAATGGACTGATAAATGTCAGCAGAGTTTTGAAAAGTTGAAAGCACGATTGACTGAAGCACCAATTTTAGTATAGCCCGAGCCAGGAAAGGAGTTTGTAATTTATAGTGATGCATCATTGACAGGCCTTGGATGTGTGTTGATGCAAGAGGGTATAGTGGTATCTTATGCTTCGAGACAGTTAAAACCGCATGAGAAGAACTATCCTACACATGATTTGGAATTGGCCGCTATTGTCTTTGCCTTGAAGATTTGGCGACATTATTTGTATGGTGAAAAATGCCGAATTTTTACTGATCACAAAAGTTTGAATTATTTGATGAATCAAAAGGATTTGAATCTGCAACAGCGGAGATGGCTTGAATTATTAAAGGATTATGATCTAGTGATTGATTATCATCCGGGAAAAGCAAATGTAGTTGCTGACGCCTTGAGCAGGAAATTTATTTTTACTTTGAGAGCCATGAATACGGGGTTAGCATTGTCTGATGATGGGTCAATCTTAGTAGAGATGAGGGCTAAACTGTTATTTCGTCAGTTGATTTGTGATGCTCAAAAGAACGATAGTGAGTTGCGAACCAAGAGAACTCAATGCGGATCAGGTTACGACTCAGATTTTCGAGTTGGACCAGACGACTGTTTGATGTTTCGAGACAGGATATGTGTATCGAAAAACGATGAATTGATTCGAAAATATTACATGAGGCGATAGTGGTACATTTATCGATTCACCCTAGTAGCACAAAAATGTATAATGATTTAAAGAAGTTGTATTGGTGGCGGTATGAAAAGGGACATTTCGAATTTGTAATCAAGTGTTTGATCATCAACAAGTAAAAGTTGAACATCAAGTGCCTTGAGATTACTTCAACCGGTAATGGTGCTCGAGTGGAAATGGGACAAGATTACCATGGATTTTGTAACCGGTTTGCCTTTGACTCCTAAAAAGAAGGATCTTTATGCGGGTAGTGGTTGATAGATTAACAAAGTCAACCCACTTTATACCAAGACGCACCGATTACTCACTTGATAAATTAGCTGAATTATATATTACTGAAATTGTGAGGTTGCACGGAGTACCTATATCTATAATATCAGATAGAGATCCGAGATTTACCTCGAGATTTTGGAAAAAAGTTACAAGAAGCTTTGGGTACAAAATTGAACTTTAGTACCACGTTTCATCCACAAACAGATGGTCAGTCGAAAAGAGTAATCCAGGTACTCGAGGATATGCTTAGATGCTGTGTCTTAGAATTTGGAGGTAGTTGGGAGAAATATCTATCTTTGATTGAGTTTGCCTACAATAACAGTTATCAGTCAAGTATACAAATGGCACCGTACGAAGCCTTGTACGGTCGTAAGTGTCGGACTCCTTTATATTGGACCGAACTTAGTGAGAAACAGATTCACGGAGTTGATCTAGTTAAAGAAACCAAAGAGAAAATAAAAGTAATTCGGGATTGCTTGAAAGCTTCTTCAGATCGACAAAAGTCATATGCAGATTTAAAAAGAAAAGAGATTGAATTTCAGGTGGGTGATAAAGTGTTCTTGAAGGTGTCACCATGGAAAAAGGTTCTTAGATTTAGCCGAAAAGGCAAGTTGAGTCCGCGTTTTATTGGGCCGTACGAGATTACTGAGAGGATTGGACCAGTGGCATATCGGTTGGCCTTACCGACAGAGTTAGAAAGAATTCATAACGTGTTTCATGTATCAATGTTGCGACGTTATCGTTCTGATCCTTCACATGTGATTTCTCCAACAGAAATTGAGATTCAACTGGATATGACCTATGAGGAGGAACCAATAAAGATTTTGGCTCGAGAAATTAAACAGTTAAAAGTATAGCCTTAGTGAAAGTATTGTGGCACAGACATGGAATAGAAGAGGCTACGTGGGAACCTGAGGAAGCTATGAGGAAACAGTACCCTAACCTCTTTACCGGTAAGATTTTCGAGGATGAAAATCTCTAAAGGGGGGGAGAATTGTGACAACCCGAATTAGGGCCTAATCGGAATAGTGGTTTTGTGACCACAAATTCGAGATAGAAATAATTGTTTTATGATTATTTTGGGGTTTATGATATGATTTCATGATTTTGTGAAAATTTCGTGATGAAATTCTGTGCATTGCGCGCTGAAGTTGAGATTAGGGACTAAATCGAATAAATTGTAAAACTCGTGTTTTAGAAGTTTTTAGTATGAAATTGCTTTGGGATATTAACTAGGAGGTCTTAAATAGCAATTTGACCCATTCTTAAGTTATGGACAAAAGTTGGACATGGAGGGAATTTTTTTGAAAGTTTAGTAGTAAGGGCATTTTGTTCATTTGTATATTAAATGAAAGAAAATGGGAAAAATAACACAAAATTGGTTATCATCTTCATTAGTTGCTGCCGAAAATTGCTCTCCTCCATAGCTAGGGTTTCTTCAACTTTCAAGCTTCATAATCAAGAAAGGCGTGGAATCGACCTCGAACGGGGGAAGGAGAAAGTTTTGGACTAAATTGCAAATTCCCATATTTTGCACCGAGGTAAGTTTGTATGTAAATAATACATTAATTTCATTTACATTATTATATTTCAGCCTATTATATATATATACTAGCTGATGTTGAAGTATAAATCGACTATTGGAAGAATGGAAATAAGTAATAGAGAGAGAGATCTCGATTGAACATTCGGAAAGATCGAATAAAATAAAGGGATCGTAGCTAGGTCACATGTATGGTACCGAGTGAACATCATGTGTACAAGAAAGCTACGAGATACTATGTAGTAGCTAGGTCACATGTGTGATGCGGGATGTATCCCATGTAGACAAGAGAGCTACGTGAGAGATAAATGTAGCTAGGTCGCATGCGTGATTCCAAGTGAAGGACACCATGTAGACAAGAGAGCTACGAGACAAATCGGCTAGGTCGCATGAGTGGTACTAAGTGTTCACCATGTGTACAAGAGAGCCAATTAAATGAAATATGATGGTGGGGGTGTGTCGTTGAAACCATCAAGTATTGAGGATTAATCCGAATTGTTCAACGGGATGGTTTTGTGGTGACATTGTAGTCATGGACCTACACTTGTGATGTATGAAATGTGGTGAAAATGATTTGTGGTATATATGTATATATATATATATAAGTTAAAATGAGGTTAGTATAAAGAATGTGTGAAAGAGTGAAATTAGCATTAAAACTGTTTTGGACAGTAGCAGTGACATGATTTTGAAAATTCACCAAAAATATAAGGAATTTAATTAAAGGTTTAATGAGATGTGAAATTAAATCTTAATGAGTCTATATTCATATAAAAGAAATAGAGCAAGCAAAGGAATTCTATATTTTGAGATATTTACAATTGTGTGTTACTTGCTCAGGATGACTATGTGATCCCCTATTCTAACTTTGAAAAATCATTAAAAATTTTACAAAAAAAATTAAGAAATATAGTTTATATTCCTAAATACCTTATTGAGTCTAGTTTTAAATAAAACAGGTTTCATGGTTATTTGAATTGTGTACTGAGAGAAATTCAATTCGTAGTGAACAGAGGTCAGATCAGTTGAGCTGTGTAATGGGGGAAACTTTAACTAATAAACTGTACTAATTGGCTGAACCAATAATTCTAGAAGAAAATTAGTAAGAATTTTTATGAGTCTAGATTCAGGGAAATTTTACGGATTTGAATTTCGAGTTTCGTAACTCGAGTTATGATTTATTTAGTGATCATGACGCAGGAGGGACAGCTTGATCAAGTTGGAGTAAATAGTAAAATTAAAAATATGATATAATTGAGTTATGTTGTAAACATATTAGATTCCTTATTTGTTATTTATATACTTACTTACTAAGCTATAAGCTTACTTTCTTTTCTCTCCTTTGTCTTATAGTGTCATCCAGCTAGCACAGGAGTTAGAGATCGTAGAAGATCCGCCCGCACTATCAATACTCTTGGTATATGAACTCAACATTTTGAAATATGGCATGTATAACAGACTTAGTTATTTTGTTACGTGTCATAATTGTCTAGGTTTAAATTACTACTTATAGTATCAAACTAATCACTTTGTACGAAGCCTTTGAAATTGGTTTGTATTGTTAATGGCATATGTTATAATGATCCATGATCAAATTGCACGCTATATTTTTGTTGGGTTTTATTTAATAGTATATACTATAATTTGTTAATACCTCGTACCCTGTTCCGGCGACGGATACGGGTAAGGGGTGTTACAGTCATGGCTCTCAAAGTAAAAAGAAATTTCCTGCTCAAGGCATCAGCAACTACATTTGCTTTACCTGGATGATAATCAATCACTAGCTCATAATCCTTTAATAATTCAAGCCATCTCCACTGTCGCAGATTCAAATCATTTTGATTCATCAAATACTTCAAACTTTTGTGATCAGTAAAAATTCGGCATTTTTCACCATACAAATAATGTCGCCAAATCTTCAAGGCAAAGACAATAGCGGCCAATTCCAAATCATGTGTAGGATAGTTCTTCTTATGCGGTTTTAACTGTCTCGAAGCATAAACTTCCACTTTACCCTCTTGCATCAACACACATCCAAGGCCTGTCAATGATGCATCACTATAAATTACGAACTCCTTTCCTGGCTCGGGCTGTACTAAAATTGGTGCTTCAGTCAATCGTGCTTTCAACTTTTCAAAACTCACGACATTTATCAGTCCATTCAAACTTAACATTCTTTTGCAACAACTTAGTCATAGGAGAGGCAATCATCGAAAATCCCTCAACAAAACGTCTAGAATACCCGGCCAAGCCTAAAAAGCTTCTAACCTCGGATACATTCTTTGGCGGTTTCCAATCAACGATCACAGAAATCTTGCTTGGATCCACCCGAATACCATCACCTGAGACTATATGTCCCAAAAATCCGACTTCACGAAGCCAGAACTCACTTTTACTAAACTTAGCAAACAGTTTCTTTTCTCTCAAGATCTGCAATATGGTTCTCAAGTGTTCGATATGTTCAGACTCATCCCAAGAATAAATTAGAATGTCATCTATAAACACTACTACAAACTTATCCAAATATGGCCGAAAGATCCGGTTCATTAAGTCCATAAATATAGTGGAGCATTTGTTGTCGAAAGGCATCACAAGAAACTCATAATGTCCATACCTTGTCCTAAAGGCGGTTTTCGCACATCCGACTCCTTAACTCTCAACCGGTAGTAACCGGACCTCAAATCGATCTTTGAAAACACTGTGGCCCCTTTAACCGATCGAATAAATCATCAATCCTCGACAATGGGTACTTGTTCTTTATAGTCACCTTATTAAGTCGACGGTAATCAATGCAAAGTCTCATTGAACCATCCTTCTTCTTCTGAACAATACAGAGCACCCTGTGGAGAGAAACTCGGTCTCACAAATCCCTTATCTGTTAACTCTTGCAACCGAGCCTTCAATTCTTTTAATTCAATGAGCCATTCTATATGGAGCAATCGAGATCGGTGCATGCCAGCAACAAATCAATGGCAAACTCTATCTCTCGTTCGGAGGCAACCCTGCAATTCCTCCGAAATACATCCGAAACTCACAGACTATCAAGATCGATTCAAACTTGATTGAGGCAACTCAAGATTCATTACATAAGCGGATAAGCTTCACACCCTTTCCTCATGTATTTCTGTGCAGACATGTGCGAAATCACCATAGGCAATTTATTTGATTCATCTGTTTCAACCCACAGAATTTCTCCATTTTCACATTTCAACTCTGGTTTTTTTTGTTTACAATCTACCTTGGCATCATACAATGTCAAACAGTCCATTCCCAAGATAATGTCAAACTCATCAAATGGTAACAGCATCAAATTAGCCGAAAAATAGTGACCTTGAATCATTAATGGGCAATTCTTGCAAACCTTGTCAACTAGCACATATTGGCCTAAGGGGTTCGACACTTTAATCGTAAACTCAGTAAACTCAACAGGTAACTTTTTATTAGATACTAAATTCATGCAAATATAGGAATGAATGGACCCGGGATCAACCAATGCAATAACAATAGTATCATAGAGAGAAATTGTACCACTAATGACATCGGGAGATGATGCATCTTCTCGGGCACGTATAGCATAAGCTCTAGCAGGTGCTCTAGCTTCTGATCTCGCCGCTGAATCTTTCATCGCAACTTTACTGCTAGTCCCACCTCCAGTATTTCTCGGTGGTCTACCTCTACTAGTGGTGGTATTCTGTCTAGCACTCTGAAATCTTTCTTCTTTAACTTTCTCCAGACAGTCTCTAATAAAATGCTCAAGAGAACCACACCTGAAACAAGCTCGCTCGTTTCCCCAACACTCACCATAATGTTGCCTGCCACATTGCTGACACTCAGGCTTTCTAGGTCGTACATTACCCACACTTGCCATCGAAGTAGCTTGAGCTTTAGACCCCGAATATGCTCTACCATGATCTCTGTGTGAATCCCCAGTTAAAACTGTCATTTGAGGGTTTGTCTCTTTGGACCTCTTTGATTGAGATTGAAATGACTTTCTTATCGGCCTTTTTCTGGCATCTCGAGCCTCAATAGCAGCTTTTCTTCTTTCTTTGTTCAATTCTTCCGGTTTAAGAGCTCGGTCTACCAATACTACAAATTCTTTCAACTCCAAAATTCCTACAAGCACTTTAATGTCCTCATTTAGCCCATCCTCAAACCTTCTGCACATAATGGCCTCGGTGGACACACATTCACGGGCATACTTGCTGAGTCTTACAAATTCACGCTCATACTCACATTACGGACATCTTGCCTCGCTTCAATTCAAGGAACTCCTTCCGTTTTTGATCAATAAATTGTCGACTTATGTATTTCTTTCGAATTCTTCTGGAAGAAATCCCAAGTAACTCTTTCTTTTGGCACCATCGCTACCAAAGTCTTCCACCGGTGGTAGGTCGAATCTCTCAAAAGTGATACAAAGACACTTTAAGCACTCCTCGGTGTACATGAGAGCTCATCAAATACACGGTAGAATTTTCAAGCCGAACTCGCTTTCGGGATCATCATCGATCTTTTCTCTAAACTCTTGACCTTTTGTTTTGAATCTTGTCAACCGGAGGCTTGTTCGTTCTTACCAAATCTATGCCTTGAGCAGACTCTGAGAATCGTCCGAGGTATGGGAGGGGTGGAGGAGGTTGAGCATTTGGATTTGTTGAATAAATTCAGTATACCAATTGTTCATCATTTGGAGAAAGGCATCCCGAGCCTCATCTCCCTGTCTCAATGTCTCCGGTCTACTTTCCACAGTAGCGGTCCCTTGTCAAAGGAGCCGGCGCATTACTTAGCAAAGATCATCAACCGCAGTTCCTTCAGATCCATTACTATATTAAAACAAAACACAGCTTTAGAATAATCGAGTCACCACACTATCACAATATTTTTATGGCATGTATAGCTAGACTTTTACACACACTTTATTAGTCCGAGAACCGACTAAACCATAGATCGATACCACTAAATGTAACACCCTTACCGTATCCATCGTAGGAGCAGGTACGAGGTATTAACAAATTACAGATATACTATTAAATAAAACCCAACAAAAATATGGCGTGCAATTTGATCATGAATCATTATAACATATGCCATTAACAATACAAACCAATTTTAAAGGCTTCGTACAAAATGATTAGTTTGATACTATAAGTAGTATTTTAAACCTAGACAATTATGACACGTAACAAAATAACTAAGTCGCTATACATGCCATATTTCAAAATGTTGAGTTCGGATACCAAGAGTATTGATAGTGCGGGCGGATCTTCAACGATCTCTAACTCTGTGCTAATGGATGACACTATAAGACAAAGGAGAGAAAAGAAAGTAAGCTTATAGCTTAGTAAGTAAGTATATAAATAATGATAAGGAATCTAATATGTCTACAACATAACTCAATTATATCATATTTTAATTTTTTACTATTTACTCGGTTTGATCAAGTTGTCCCTCCCGTGTCATGATCACTAAATAAATCATAACTTGAGTTACGAAACTCGAAATTAAAATTCCTTCTATTTTTTATGAATTTTGAAAATCACATCACTGATACTGTCCAAAACAGTTTTAATGCTAATTTCACTCTTTCACACATTCTTTGTACTAACCTCATTTTAACTATATATATATATATATATATATATATATCACAAATAATTTTCACTACATTTCAGACATCACAAGTATAGGCCCATGACTACAATGTCACCACAAAGCCATCCCGTTGAACAATTCAGATTAATCCTCGATACTTAATGGTTTCAATACACAACCCCACCATCATATTTCATTTAATTCGACTCTCTTGTACACATGGTGAACACTTAGTACCACTCATGCGACTTAGCTGATTTTTCTCGTAGCTCTCTTGTCTACATGGTGTCCTTCACTTGGAATCACGCATGCGACCTAGCTACATTTATCTCTCACGTAGCTCTCTTGTCTACATGGGATACATCCCGTGTCACACATGTGACCTAGCTACTACATAGTATCTCGTAGCTTTCTTGTACACATGATGTGCACTCGGCACCATACATGTGACCTAGCTACGCCCTCTCTATTTTATTCGATCTTTCCGAATGTTCAACTGGGATCTCTCTCTCTATTACTTATTTCCATTCTTCCAATAGTCGATTTATACTTCAACATCATCTAATATATATAATAGGCTGAAATATAAGAATGTAAATGAATTGATGTATTGTTTACATACAAACTTACCTCGGTGCAAAATATAAGAATTTTGCAATTTAGTCCAAAACTTTCTCCTTCCCCCGTTCGAGGTCAATTCCACGCTTTTCTTGATCTACAACAACATATTTAGTTCATTTAACACTCGAACTATTTATTTTAATCCAAAAATCACATTATACAAAAATTACATTTTTGCCCCCTAACTTTGACAAAATTACGATTTTTCCCCAAGGCTCGAAAATTTAATTCCAGCGCTTATTCTTATGTTTAATGACCTACTGATCATTTTTATCTTCTATGGCAACATTAAATTCTCACTCTAACACATAGTTATGAATAATAGGTATTTTTATCGATTATGCCGTTTTGCTCGTTTTCGTTAAAAATCGCTTAGAAAAGATCGTTCTCCTAACTTCAAACATTCATATTCTACCATCAAACAACACAATACATGCCTATCATTCATGGGTAAATTTTTAAACATACACCCTAACTCGAAATAATGGTAGAAATAAGTAAACCGAGCTACGAGGATTTCAAAAATGTGAAGAACATTAAAAACGGGACTTGAAATCACTTACTATGAAGATTGAAAATTGAAGAAACCCTAGCTATGGAGGAGAGAAAATTTCGGCAGCAATTACTGAAGATGATGACCAATTTTGTGTTATTTTTCCCATTTTATTTCATTTAATATACAAATGACCAAAACACCCTTACTACTAAACTTTCCAAAAATTCCCTCCATGTCCAACTTTTGTCCATAACTTAGGAATGGGTCAAATTGCTATTTAAGACCTCCTAGTTAATATCCCAAAGCAATTTCATACTAAAAACTTCTAAAACACGAGTTTTACAATTTATTCGGTTTAGTCCCTAATCTCAACTTAAGCGCTCAATGCATAGAATTTCATCACGAAATTTTCACGAAATCATGAAATCATATCATAAACCCCAAAATAATTATAAAACAATTATTTCTATCTCGAATTTGTGGTCACGAAACCACTATTCTGATTAGGCCCTAATTTGGGTTGTCACACCGATGGTTAAATTATGGCTTACATGAATTGAGATCTTGCATGAGTTGCAGAGAAGGATTTAGCCTGAACGAGTAATCTGCTGATCTCAATATAGAAAGGATCCAGCCCAGATGGGTGTTCCTTGAGTGATCTAGCCTTCCGAAGAATATGGGTGCAATAAGGATTTAGCCCGAACGGGTAATCCGATTGAGGACTGAATTTAGTCTGGACTGGCAATTCAGATCCAAGTTCATGAGAGCAATTGTCGTTGAAAGGGATTTAGCTTGGACTGGTAATCCCGACAATGCTCTATGAGTTAATACTAAGAGCCTGGACTGGTAATCCCGCCGTAAGATGTAAGGTTAGCGGGAATGCGTACTTGAGATGATCACTTGTATGACTTGACGATAATTAGGCTATCCGTCGAGATTTCTGAGAAGTTCATCGCGACTAACATGAAAAATAAAGAATGGAAATATTGAATTGATGAGCTCATCTAAGACTAATGACATGATATATTAATATGAGACTAATTTGATGATTGAGTTCATGTGATAGGGAAACTATTTCATACTTGTTGGAATTATTGCCTAATATGGTGTTATGCTAATCAATCGGTAAGTTTACTTTCCAGTTATCCGGACTTACTAAGCATGTAAATGCTTACCCCTTTTTCTTTTCCCTTGTTTTTCAGAGCTAGAGGACTTGTGAAGGTTGGAAGACGGTCGGAGCTTTATCAACACTATCAACTTGTCTTATTTTGGTATATGGAAACTTTTATTTCATTATAATGGCATGTATAGGATTTTCAGTTATTTTGTTATATGTGTTATTTGGCTAGCCAATGTAAAGGCTTGAACAATATGCTTTCACCATTTTGTATATGGCCATGAGGTATGGCTCATTTTGATGAAGTTTATAAACCTACCGAATGTGCATGATTAAGTGTGAATGTTTCTTGTGGATGTCAAATGTGTCATACCATGAATGGATATGTGAAATGTGGCCAAATCACTTAGAGATGGTTAGGTCATAACTGGTAATAAGTTATAAAACGAACCAAGTATAAAATGTGATTATTGGAATGGTAATCCTTAATACAAAAAGGATAACCTAGCATGTGTTTAACCAATGAGATGAGGTTAACATGTAAAACACTATGCCAAGGTGGGTTATAGACATAATTAGGCCATGTTAAATACCATTGAAGTTTATGAAAGTGTATGGATGTTGAGGGTGACCATTGGCTTGGGAAATAGCCTCCAAAAAGGTCTACACTGGTAGACACACAGGCATGTGTCTAGGCCATGTGTGACACACGGTCAGTCCCTATGGGCTTGTTGTATGGCCGTGTGTCCCCTGCACCTAAAAATTTAGGTCAGTATGCATGGTAGTAAACACATGGGCAAAGACACGACTGTGTGTCTCAACTGTATGGAGGACACGACCTAGCATACGGGCATGTGCCTTAGCCGTGTGCCCCCAAATGAGTGATGATGTCATAAATACAATGTCCGAGTTTTTGGACACAGGCGATGACACAGGTGTATTAGGCCGTTTGAGGGACACGGGCCAGGGACACGTGCGTGTGCTTGGCCGTGTGAAAACCCCTATAGGTTCGAAATAGAAAATAAATCAAATAATTCAACATGAGTGAGGGGCATGGGCGTGTCCCCAAGCACACGGGCGTGCGCTTTGCCTCCACATGGGCGTGTGAGGCATAACCCTAGGCATTTTACTAAAATGGAGGCTTATGATCTAAAGATGACCGAACGCATAGCTGCTATGTTGGGTACATGACTTGTATATGGCATGGCTTTACTATAAATAGTGGAATTCATAGCTCAATTAAAGAGTTAATGATATCCTCTCACTGGCATTGTATGGATTGATAAATATGGAACGTGGCCAAGGGTTGCTTGTTCTCGAACGAGCAATTTATCACAAGCATTTATTGACAGTGGTCATGTTAATCATTAAGAAGATACAATGGTGACAACGAGATAAAATAGGATTGTATTGAGTGAACGGATTTAACTCAAAAGAATCAAGAATATCATATGAGGGTAAGACACACATGACGAGGTCATTGGACAAAGCATTTGGATGAATTGCTTTCGCAAAAAGTATATGGAACGATGGAAATGTGCAACTGTACACTATCGCAACAAGTAATAAAGTGACAAGTTAATGTCGAGTTACCGTATCCACAGAGACTATGAAAAGAATTATTTATGAATGCAATTAAAAACATTTGGTGAAGAAAAATATTTTGATTTTGATGAATTGATTAAAAACTAAAATTTAAATAAGTAAAAAAAAAGAGTTCCAATGCACGATTTCAAAAGTTGATTTTAATCAAGGTGACATAATTGTGTTAGATTAATTACATTTCTTAACTTAGAATTACTAAACTCATGTTTATGTTGTTACAAATAAATTCACAACAACTTGGTAATTTGCTAACTACTACTTATACATACCTATTAAATTAACTAATCTCTTGAACATTTTCCAATGCCAATTCAAACAATTAATCAATCTTCATAAGCACATAAAAGATTAAGTGAGGTAACAATGTATTCCTACCTTAAAACAGTTTAATCATAATAATTTTGCAAGTTATGCAAGGCTAATGTACCGTTTAATACCATCGCTTATTTAACCCTCAACTACATTAGAAGATTAAACATGCACTGATTAAGTATTGTGTCAATTAGTTACAACTTCAACACGATTAAATAATTAATTCATTAGTTACCTTACAATTATAATGAAAGAATAACTTAATCATGGTTTTACTTAATCAAACAACTTACCAAGGCCTATAACAACACAAACATAAATTTAATAACTTAAGTGAACAAAATGCAATCAACCTAACAAGAATTAAATTTAATCCATATTAATTAAATTGAACATATCAACATAGCAAGTATTCATAGACATGTTCATAACAACAACAATAAAAATTAAAGGATAGAGAAATAGGAACAAATCTGGTGTTTCTTTGAAGCTTGATTAGTTTGCTCCGCTCTTCTTTCTCATCTTGTTCTTGCTGAATTGAGGCTTCTATGAACACTTGAATGCTTCTATTGTAACACCCCTTACCCGTGTCTGACGCCGAGGTAGGATACGAGGCATTACCGGACTTAAACGTAGGCAACATACAAAACCAACCATAAAAGTTTGCCCAAAATAAAACCATGTAAACACAAGCGTATAGTCCCTAATACGGGCCCACGAGGGTTTGGAACTAAACTGAGAACTTTCGAAACTTTTACAACACTTAGTAAAATTTTCTTGTTTTGGAAGGCCAAACACTCGTATGGGTAGGCCGTGTGGTTACACATGCTCATGTGGCTTGGGACACGCCCGTGTAACTCTCCATTTATGACATCATCACAAAATAGGGTCACACAGCCAAGTCACACACCCATGTGCTTAGGCCTTGTGACGAATTAAATTCCAAAAATTAGGTGCAGCCTTCACACGGCCAGGGCACATGCCCATGTCCAGAGGCCGTGTCCTTCACATGGCTGAGACACATAACCATGTCTCTGCCCGTGTATTTACTACTGGGCATTCTTTTTTACATAATTAGGGTGCAGGGAACACACGACTGGATCACACGCCCATGGGGCAGACCGTGTGTCACACACGGCCTAGACACATGCCCATGTGTCTACCTGTGTGGACAATTTTGAGGCTATTTTCCAAGCCAATTGCCACCCTTATTTGCACCAATACATACATGACTTTGAAGGCACTTAGCATGGCATAAGTTGTAATAGTCCGGTTTCGACCCTAGTTGGAATAGTGATTTTGGGACCACAAATTCGAGTCTGAAAAATATTTTAAAATTAGTTTCTGTGTCTGTGAAATGTGAATTTATACCTGCGAAATTTCTGTGATTTAATTTTTCTATTTCTATGTTTAATTACGAGAAAGGACTTAATTGCATAAAATACAAAAGTTGCATGCTAATTGTTAAAGTGGTTATTTGACTTGGCTTTATAAATGAGAGGTACTTATGATGTAATTGGACCATTGTAATAATGCAGGGACAGTTATGAACATTAGTTAGTAAAAATTCAATGATATATGCCATGGGCAAAATGGTAAAAGATGGATATAATGTTTATTATAATAAAATAAAACATGAAAATGGCCATAAACACATTGTTATTACCGAAAATTTAAAAGAAATAAAAGGAGAAGAACACCTAGAGTTCAGCTACTTCATTTCTTGATTAAAGTATGTACTTTGGTCCATTTTTGATAATTTTTACGTTTCTCTGATCGTTGCTTCGTGTTCTTCAAAGCCCATGTTTGAATTTTTGTTTTTGTTAAAGATTTTATGAAATTCCATTGTTGATATCATGAGTTTTGTGATGTTTTTGGATGAATTATGACGGCTTGTTAGATGGGTTATATGTTTTATTCTTGAATTTTTGATGAAATGAACTATTTGGGCTAATTTGTGAAAATAAGGTTTTGAAAGACTAATTTGTGAATTAAACATGTTGTTTGGGCTTATATGGAAGCCATGTATATTTGGCCAAGTTATAGTCTTGGTGAATTTGGCATATTGGTGATTTTGTGAAAAATGGACTAAATTGTCAAAGTGTGAAAATGTAAGGGCCAAAATGTAAAGTGCCCTAAATATGTGTATATGGATTAAATTGAATGAAATGAATGATTAAATGGTTTAATTTATATTGTATTAGATCAAGAACAAAGAAAATCGGACTTAGATCGAGGAAAGTCCAAGGTAGTCGAATAGTCGACTTATTTTCGTCCGAAATCCGTACGAGGTAAGTCAAACTACACTTATGTGTTAAGTTGATTAAATTCTGTGTTTATAAACTGTTATCTGTATTGGACGGCCTTGAGAGCCTGATAAAAGAAAGTTGGTATTGATCTAAATTATCGTATAAGACCGTGTCTGGGACACTGGCATCGATTTGAAATTTACGCGTAAGACCATGTCTGGGACATCGGCATCATATCTGTTTTCGTATAAGACCTTGTCTGGGAAAGAGGCATTGATATTGAATTACATGTAAGACCACGTCTAGGACATCGGCATTGTACTTGTCTGTGAATATCTATTCTGTTTCTGGATTGTTCGATGATAAAGTATGAAATATGAAATGTATAATTCCTACAGGTACGTTCGTATCGTACTTAATTTCTGAATATGAAAGACTCTATTTCTGCGAAGTAGATTCGGAATCATGGAAATGAATATGATATGCTTACAAGCAAATGAGCATGGTTAAGTTTATGAACAGCTCTGAGAAATGGCTATGAATTCTTATTATTGTTTTGAATTACATATACATGCTTTATGTAATTAAACCAATTGTGTTTGCCTTACTAAGCTCTTCGTAGCTTACTTTGTGTGCTTTCTGTCTGTTTTACAGTTATCATAGCTACTGAAGGCTCGTGAATAGTAGAGGATTGTCATCACACCATCAAACTCTTTTTGGTACTTTCAGAAATGTACATAATTATGTATGGCATGTATAAGCTAGAATGGATTAGTTGTTATGTATGTGCAAGTTATGCCATTTCAATTGGCTAGCAAATGACATATTTGTGTATTGTTTTGGTGTATGTCTTAATGTGCTATGTTCTAACGTGTTTTGGTCATATTTGAGCAATGAATTGGTTGGAAATGTTGGTATACTTGTTGCATATTAATGTTTGTGGGATTGGAACCATATGGGGTGGCAAATTGGCTTAAACCAAGCCTGCATTGTGCCACACGGCCAGGGAACACGGGCGTGCCTTGTGGCCGTGTGAGAAAGTCAGTAGCTAACTAAATTTTACACGGTCGTGGCACACGGTCGTGTCTATTGGTCGTGTTGAAAAGTCAGTATAGGACCTCTTTTTGGCACGGTTGGACCACATGGGCGTGTCTTGTGCCTGTGCGAGTGACACGGCTTAGTCACACGGGCGTGTGACTTAGTCAGTTTTGAAAATATTGATTAAGTTCTAAAATTTCTGAATGGTTTCGGTCCCTAATTGTAAATTTTAGGTCTCGTAGACCATCTTAATGGATCAATTGTGGATTAATATTTATGTATTGATATTATATGATATTTGTGAATCTGTGTTACTCTGATATGCTCTGTCTGTTCGGTGACTCCCCTTTCCTCTTCCGACGACGGTTACGGGATAGGGGTGTTACATTTTATTGGTATCGGAGCTATGGTTTAGTTGGTTCTAGGACTACTATAGTGTATGTGAGTCTAACTATACATGCCATATATTTGAATCTGTGATAGTGTGATGACTCCTGACTCTGAAATGTGCTTTTATATAGCAAATGGATCCCGATAGAGTTGTAGCTGACGATGTTGAAAGTAATGCGCCTGCTCCCGCATAAGGGGTGGTGCAAGATGATTCACGACCGACTATGAGTAGCCGTGATAGTGAGGTTAAGCAAGCCTTCTATCAGATAATGAATGAATGGTTCACCCAATACATTAGAACCAATTCGACTGTACAACAACCTTCACCCCCAGTTAATCCTTCTCAAATTCCTGTTATGGCTTCCGTGAATCCAGTTCAGTCAAGTAGACCACCAGTTGACAAGATTAGGAAGTATGGGTGTGACACCCCTAATGTGACCCTAGTTGGAGAGTGGTTTCGAGACCACGAAATCGAGTCACAAGAATAATTAGGTGTTATATTCTGTGCTTATTGTATGTGGAATTTGTATGCGTAAATATTTCGTGTCTTGATTTTTATTAATTAGGTGCAAATTTATAAGAAAGGACCCATGTGCTAGGACTTGAAAATGTGATAGGTGTATTTTTAAGTGGCCTAATAATGCATGAAGTGAAATAAATGGAGTTGCATGTCAATTATCCCATTTCCTAAGGTGGATGGCCGGCCATGACAAATTATGGGCAAGGAAAACATGTTTCCAACATGTTTGGCTAGTGAGTTATGTAGGAAGTATTATAATAAAAATAAGCATAAAAAATGAAAAAACAAGAGAAAGATGAGCTTGGATGCCCTTGTTGCCGTGAGTAGAGGAAAAGAGAGGAGAAATTTTGTCCATCCATTTTCACTTCTTGGCCGAAAATACTAAGGAAAAAGGGGATGATTTTTGCTTCATGCTTGGTTTAGAAGAGATCTAGAAGGAGATTTGGCTAAATTGCATCAAGATTAAGGTATGTATGAGGTTGTGTTGGGAGTTTCATGCATGTTTTGGTTGCTAACTTGATGTGCATGTTAGCCATGGCTCAAATCTTTGTTATGCCATGGAAATGGTATTTGGCCAAAGTTGTTATGGTGATAAAGCCATTGCATGCTAAGTGTGAAGCTTGATGATGATGCATGCAATGATGGATTGTCTACTCTTGAGTAAGATTTTGAGTTTTCTTTTGTTCAACCATGATTGAAGTTAAAAGGGCATGATTGTCATATTCGCCATGATGCATTCATGAGCATGATTCATGCTTCTTGCATGTTAGTTAAAATTTGTGTTTTGGATGGCTATGGACACCTTGAAATTCGCCATGCTCATATATGTATATATATGTTTGCACATGATGTTTTGGTTATGAAGGAAGTGATGAATATGTTTGTTTAAAGAAGAAGATGTTGAAGAATAATTGTGAAATTGCAAGCACATTCGGCCTAGCACACATATGAGTGCTTGATGCTATATTATAAGTTTTGAGCTACAATATGCAAAGCATTAACTAGTAAAATGCATGCTGTTTTTGTTAGGTATTAAGTGCATAATTGGCCTCAACATGTACATGAATATTCGGCCTTGGGTAGCCTATTGAAGGCCTTAGCTTTTCCTTGATGCTCGAATAAATTGTATTGAATTGCTTGATGTAGTATAAAATGTGCATGACCATTGTGTATTCAAGCTAAAGGGTGGCCATATGACCATTTAAACTCCTTGTCATATTCGGCCATAAGCTAGCACAATGAGGTTTTAATAAATTGAATTTGTTTGAATTAGCTCAAGAGCTTAGAAGGCCACAATTGGACAAGGGGAAGGAGAAAGTGATCGAATAGCCGTAAAAGCCGTTCGACAACATCCGAGGTAAGTCCTCAAGAAGTGACCCTACTTGAATTATGTGAAATGATGTATAGGACTACCCCTTGTTGGTTTAAAAATGTGGTGATGTATATGTATACGGCCATGCGAAAATGGCTCGTAAAAGGAAGCATGAACTTAGACTATTTTTGGTTTGTATGTATATATATGGTGTCATGATGTGATTATGGATTGGAAATGGGAATGTTGGTCACATGATCAGCCATTGGTATGGTTAAAATGATCATATATGAACCTATGTATGGCAAGACTAGTTGGTTCATGGAGACTACAAAATAGGTAAGACCTACCTTAAAAACAGAAGCTGCCAGCTGCAGTGACGTGAATGTGAAAAATCACCAAAATTTGTAGGAATGGTATTAAATAGTGAATAAGCTATGTAAATGAACCTTGATGAGTCTATTTTCATATGGAAGAAACGAAATGGTCATAGGAGTTACAGGTTAAGAGATATGAAAGCTATTGTGAGACAGGGCCAGAACTGTTTCTGGGTCCCCTGTCGCAACTCTAAAAATTTACTATAAATTATCCAGAAAGAATTAGGAGTCATTCCTTATATGTACAGATTCCATTTTGAGTCTAGTTTCATTAGAAACAAACGAAACCAGTATTAAAGCCCTGTACAGAGAGATATTCAAGTTATAGCACACAAAGGTCAGAGCAGTCGATCCCTGTAACATGGGCGACTTTAACTAATAAACTGTACCGATTGGCCCAACCAAAAATTCTAGAAATAAATCCATGGATGGATATATGAGTCTAAATTCAGGGAAAATTTACGAAACCAGTTTCTGAGTTTTGAAACTCGAGATATGATTTTTAAGGCGACGGTGACGCAGTTTTCCAGCCTGACTGGAAATGTCAAATTGGTGGCAAAACATGTGAACTTGGCTTGTTAACCCTCGTGTCCGACACGGCGATGGTCTCGGGTTCGGGTGTTACAATTTTATTGGTATCGAGCCAGGTTTAGTCGATTCTAGGACTACCGTGATGTGTTTGGGGTCTAGCTATACATGCCATTAAATGATGAATCGATAGTGTGGTGATTTCGACAATTTGACTTTGTGTTTGTTTATAGCAATGGATCCCGATCCCAACCGAGCGATAGCTGATGATGTGGAGAGTGTGGCGCTGCTCCCGAGCAAGGGACAGCGCGGCGGACTCTCAACCTATGGCCAGCAATCCGAATGATGAGGCTAGGCAAGCCTTTTATAGTGTGATGAACGAATGGTTTAATCAATACATTCGAACTAACACTACTGTTCCACAACCTCCATTCCCGACAAATGCAACCCCGCACCTACAATACCTCCGTGATCGACCAAATAAGGTCAAGTAAGCCCCAATCGATAGGATTCAAAAACATGGGGCCACTGAATTTAAGGCTACGGATGATGATGATGCCGAAGCGAGCTGAATTTTGGTTGGATAACACTATCCGGTGCTCGATGAGCTATCCTGTACACTCGATGAGTGCTTAAAGTGTACCATCTCCTTGCTACGTGAGTCCGCCTACTATTGCTGGAGTACTCGACTTGTGGTACCTAGAGAGCAAGTGACTTGGGAATTCTTTCAAACCGAGTTCAGAAAAAATATATCGATCGAGATTCATCGACCAAAGAGAAGGGAATTTCTTGATCTTAAGCAAGGTTCTATGTCGCCACCGACTACGAACGAAAATTTGTGAGGCTTAGCCGACACTGCGAGAATGCATTTCGTCCGAAGCTATTATGTGTAAACGCCGAGGATGGGCTAAATGATGATATAAGGATGTTCGTTGGCATTCTCGAAATCGAGAGTTCGTAGTACTTGTTGAGCGAGCTTGTAAAGCCGAAGAGCTTAGAAAGGAGAAACAAAAAGTTGATGTGGGAACCGGAGAATTCCGAAAGAGGTCCTCGGGAAAGTCTCTTCAACAGGCATCGAAGAGATTTCGAGATGATGTGAGCCGGTCTAGAGGCATTTCGGGCTTTTCTAGACGAGGACGCGATCGACCCCCTGTGACCACACGAGTCACTTCGATCGCCAGTGGTGGAAATGATCGCCGAGAGAGGGCGGAGTGTCTACATTGTGGCAAATGGCATTCGGGGAGCTGTTGGTTTCGTGATCGCTCTCGCTATAAGTGTGGATCGGCCGACCACTTTATGAAGGATTGCCCGAGGATGCATGAACAGAATGTAAGTCGAGTGGAAACCCGGTGCTACCATCGCCGAGGTAGGCCACCTAGAAATATGGGCAATGTCGATTGGCGGTCGAGAGGATCTAGAGATGCTACCATTAGATCTCGAGGCTCGTGCTCTGCTAGGACTTATGCCATACGCGCACGCCGAGGATGCCTCTCTAGATGTCATTACTGGTACTTTCACTCTTTTCAATACAAATGTGATTGCTTTGATTGACCCCGGTTCTACTCATTCATATATATGTGAAACCTTAGCATCCAAGAAGACTTTGCCTATTGAGTCTCTTGAGTTTGTAATTCGGTGTCAAACCCTTGGGTCATTACGTGCTTGTCAACAAAGTGTGCAAGAAAAGTCCCCTAGTGTTCCGAGGTTCTTGTTTTCCGGCGGACTTGATGCTTTTGCCGTTCGATGAGTTCGACGTTATTCTTGGTTTGGATTGGTTGACCATGCACGATGCGGTTGTAAATTGCAAGAGCAAGACTATCGATTTGAGGCGCGAATAACAAGATAATTCGGGTTGAGTCTACGGACTTAAAGGGGTTGCCACCGTAATATCAACGATGTTGGCCCGAAATATGTAAGAAAAGGGTGCGGCGTACCTTGCATCGTGCTTTCGATGACAAGGAATCGAAAAGAAACCCAAATCGTGCCGTGGTTTGTGAATACCGGATGTTTTCCCAAGAATTGCGGGTTTACCACTGCTCGAGAAATAGAATTTGGCATCGAATTGGTACCGGTACCACTCCAATTTCGATAGCTCCGTATCGTATGGCACCAACGGAATTAAAGGAGTTGAAAGCTCGGTTGCAAGAATTGGTGGATAGAGGTTTTGCTCGCCGAGTTTCTCGCCTTGGGGTGCGCCAAGATTGTTCGTGAAAAGAAGGATGGAACCATGCGGTCGTGCATCGACTATCGTCGACAATAAAGCAACGATAAAGAACAAATATCTGTTACCACGTATCGATGACTTGTTCGATCAACTGAAGGGAGCCTCAGTGTTCTCGAAAATAGATTTGAGATCGGGCTATTATCAATTGCGAATCCGAGATTCGGACGTACCCAAGACCGCCTTGAGCGAGATATGGTCACTATGAGTTCCTAGTGATGCCGTTTGGGCTCACTAATGCCTCGCGGTATTTATGGATTTAATGAATCGGATCTTCGACCATATTTGGATCGATTCGTAGTAGTGTTCATTGATGACATCTTGGTCTATTCAAGAAATGAGACCGAACATCTTGAACACTGCGGTTAGTCTTTGCAAATTTTACGGGATAAGCAATTATATGCTAAGTTCAACAAGTGTGAGTTCGGTTAGAGAGGTTAGCTTCTTGGGTCATGTGGTATATCAGACGGTATTCGAGTCGATTCGAATAAAATTTCAGCCATACTTAATTGGAAGCCTCAGAAATATTCTTGAGGTTCGAGCTTTTTGGGGCTTGCTTAGGTTATTACCGACGATTTGTAAAGGTTTCTCAACGATAGCCACGCCGATGACGGCTACTCCAAAAGGATGTTAAGTTCGAATGAGCGGAGAAATGTCAAAAAGTTTCGATCAATCGAAAACTTATTTGGTGAAGCCCCAATTCTAGTGCAACCCGAGTCCGCAAAGAGTTTGTCATCTCTAGCGACGCCTCCCTACTTGGGTTAGGTTGTGTATTGATGCAAGAAGGTCGAGTTGTGGCCTGCGCGTCGAGGCAATTAAAGCCACATGAGAAAAATTATCCGACTCATGATCTCGAATTGGCGCCATCGTGTTCGCCTTAAAGATTTGGCGACATTACTTATTTGGTGAAAGGTGCCATGTGTACTCGGATCACAAAAGTCTCAAATATTTGATGACCCAAAGAGACTTAAATCTGCGACAAAGACGTTGGCTTGAGTGTTAAAGGATTACGAGTGGTCATTGACTATCACCCGAGAAAGGCGAATGTGGTTGCGGATGCCTTGAGTCGTAAATCATTATTCGCTTCTGAGCGATGAGCGTGCACTTGTCCGTCCGATCCGATAGTGTGTTAGTAGCTGAATTGAAAGCCAAACCACTATTGATACATCAAATTCGAGAAGCTCGAAAGTCGACGACGAGTTGGTCGCAAAAGCGGCCGAGTGTGTTCGAACAAGGACTCGAATTTCAAATCGATGATGACGATTGTTTGAGGTTCAAAAGTCGCTCGTGTGTTCCAAAGAATTCGAACTCATTTCGATAATTCGAATGAAGCCCATTGTAGCCGAATGGCAATCCACCCGGGAGTACGAAGATGTACAATGATTTGAAACGTCGGTTTTGGTGGCATGGTATGAAGCGAGACATCTCCGACTTTGTTTGAGATGTTTAATATGTCAACAAGTGAAAGCGGAACATCGGTGCCTTGAGGATTACTTGACCAATCACGATACCCGAGTGGAAATGGGATCGAGTCACAATGGACTTTGTATCCGGACCGCCATTGTCGACAAGTAAGAAGGATGCGGTTTGGGTCGTGGTAGATAGATTGACTAAGTCGGCCCACTTTGTCCCCCGACGCACGGATTTTCAATGGACAAACTAGCGAATTATACGTTTCTCGAGTTGTGAGATTACACGGGTGCCTATTTCCATTGTGTCGGATAGAGATCCGAGTTTTACCTCGCGATTTTGGAAAAAGTTGCAAGAAGCTTTGGGTACCAAGTTGCATTTCAGCACCGCCTTTCACCCCCAAACCGATGGTCAATCCGAGCGGATAATTCAGATACTTGAGGATATGTTGAGATGTTGCGTCCTCGAGTTTAGTGGTTCATGGGAACGGTATTTGCCGTTGATTGAATTAACACAACAAAACTTTCAATCAAGTATTAAGATGGCACCCTACGAGGCTTTGTACGGTCGTAAATGCCGTACACCATTGTTTTGGACTGAGCTTGGTGAAAGCAAGATTTTCGGGGTGGATTTGGTTAGAGATGCTGAACAGAAAGTGAAAGTAATCCGTGAAAGTCTGAAGATAGCCTCCGATCGTCAGAAGTCGTACGCGGATCTGAAGCGTAAGGATATCGAGTATCGTGGGTGATAAAGTGTTTCTCAAGGTATCGCCTTGGAAAAGATACTCGATTCGGCCGTAAGGGCAAGCCGAGCCCGAGGTTCATTGGGCCATATGAGATATCCGAAGCGAGTCGGTCCGGTGGCATATCGTTTGATTTTGCCCCGAACTCAAAAGGTTCACGATGTCTTTCATGTTTCGATGCTTCGACGCTATAGATCCGATCCATCACACGTGATTAGCCCATCGAAATTGAAATCCAAGCTAATATGAGTTATGAGGAAGAACCGATTCGTATCCTATCACGAGAAGTGAAAGAGTTGCGAAACAAGCGGGTTCCGCTAGTGAAAGTGTTATGGCTCAAGCACGGGATAGAAGAAGCTACTTGGGAGACCGAGAACTCTATGAGAGAGCGATATCCAAACCTATTTACCGGTAAGATTTTCGGGGACGAAAATCTCTTAAGTGGGGGAGAGTTGTGACACCCTAATGTGACCCTAGTCGAGAGTGGTTTCGGGACCACGAAACCGAGTCACAAGAATAATTAGGTGTTATATTCGTGCTTATTGTATGTGGAATTTGTATGCGTAAATATTTCGTGTCTTGATTTTTATTAATTAGGTGCAAATTTATAAGAAAGGACCCATGTGCTAGGACTTGAAAATGTGATAGGTGTATTTTAAGTGGCCTAATAATGCATGAAGTGAAATAAATGGAGTTGCATGTCAATTATCCCATTTCCTAAGGTGGATGGCCGGCCATGACAAATTATGGGCAAGGAAAACATGTTTCCAACATGTTTGGCTAGTGAGTTATGTAGGAAGTATTATAATAAAAATAAGCATAAAAAATGAAAAAAAAAGGAAAGATGAGCTTGGATGCCCTTGTTGCCGTGAGTAGAGGAAAAGAGAGGAGAAATTTTTGTCCATCCATTTTCACTTCTTGGCCGAAAATACTAAGGAAAAGGGGAGGATTTTTGCTTCATGCTTGGTTTAGAAGAGATCTAGAAGGAGATTTGGCTAAATTGCATCAAGATTAAGGTATGTATGAGGTTGTGTTGGGAGTTTCATGCATGTTTTGGTTGCTAACTTGATGTGCATGTTAGCCATGGCTCAAATCTTTGTTATGCCATGGAAATGGTATTTGGCCAAAGTTGTTATGGTGATAAAGCCATTGCATGCTAAGTGTGAAGCTTGATGATGATGCATGCAATGATGGATTGTCTACTCTTGAGTAAGATTTTGAGTTTTCTTTTGTTCAACCATGATTGAAGTTAAAAGGGCATGATTGTCATATTCGCCATGATGCATTCATGAGCATGATTCATGCTTCTTGCATGTTAGTTAAAATTTGTGTTTTGGATGGCTATGGACACCTTGAAATTCGCCATGCTCATATATGTATATATATGTTTGCACATGATGTTTTGGTTATGAAGGAAGTGATGAATATGTTTGTTTAAAGAAGAAGATGTTGAAGACTAATTGTGAAATTGCAAGCACATTCGGCCTAGCACACATATGAGTGCTTGATGCTATATTATAAGTTTTGAGCTACAATATGCAAAGCATTAACTAGTAAAATGCATGCTGTTTTTGTGAGGTATTAAGTGCATAATTGGCCTCAACATGTACATGAATATTCGGCCTTGGGTAGCCTATTGAATGCCTTAGCTTTTCCTTGATGCTCGAATAAATTGTATTGAATTGCTTGATGTAGTATAAAATGTGCATGACCATTGTGTATTCAAGCTAAAGGGTGGCCATATGACCATTTAAACTCCTTGTCATATTCGGCCATAAGCTAGCACAATGAGGTTTTAATAAATTGAATTTGTTTGAATTAGCTCAAGAGCTTAGAGGGCCACAATTGGACAAGGGGAAGGAGAAAGTGATCGAATAGCCGTAAAAGCCGTTCGACAACATCCGAGGTAAGTCCTCAAGAAGTGACCCTACTTGAATTATGTGAAATGATGTATAGGACTACCCCTTGTTGGTTTAAAAATGTGGTGATGTATATGTATACGGCCATGCGAAAATGGCTCGTAAAAGGAAGCATGAACTTAGACTATTTTTGGTTTGTATGTATATATATGGTGTCATGATGTGATTATGGATTGGAAATGGGAATGTTGGTCACATGATCAGCCATTGGTATGGTTAAAATGATCATATATGAACCTATGTATGGCAAGACTAGTTGGTTCATGGAGACTACAAAATAGGTAAGACCTACCTTAAAAACAGAAGCTGCCAGCTGCAGTGACGTGAATGTGAAAAATCACCAAAATTTGTAGGAATGGTATTAAATAGTGAATAAGCTATGTAAATGAACCTTGATGAGTCTATTTTCATATGGAAGAAACGAAATGGTCATAGGAGTTACAGGTTAAGAGATATGAAAGCTATTGTGAGACAGGGCCAGAACGGTTTCTGGGTCCCCTGTCGCAACTTTAAAAATTTACTATAAATTATCCAGAAAGAATTAGGAGTCATGCCTTATATGTACAGATTCCATTTTGAGTCTAGTTTCATTAGAAACAAATGACACCAGTATTAAAGCCCTGTACAGAGAGATATTCAAGTTATAGCGCGCGAAGGTCAGAGCAGTCGATCCCTGTAACATGGGCGAATTTAACTAATAAACTGTACCAATTGGCCCAACCAAAAATTCTAGAAATAAATCCATGGATGTATATATGAGTCTAAATTCAGGGAAAATTTACAAAACCAGTTTCCGAGTTTTGAAACTCGAGATATGATTTTTAAGGCGACGGTGACGCAGTTTTCCAGCCTGACTGGAAATGTCAAATTGGTGGCAAAACATGTGAACTTGGCTTGTTAACCCCTCGTGTCCGACACCGGCGATGGTCTCGGGTTCGGGGTGTTACAATGGGGTTGAAGAATTCCGAGCTACAACGAATGATGATGCTGAAAGAGCCGAATTCTGGTTAGAGAATACAATACGGGTGTTTGATAAAATGTCTCTGAATCTGGAGGAATGTGTTAAGTGTGCCGTTTCACTTTTGAGAGATACGGCGTATCATTGGTGGAAAACTTTAATATCTGTGGTTCCGAGCGAAGGGTTACCTAGGATTTCTTCCAAGTTGAATTTCGAAAGAAATACATTAGTCAGAGATTTATTGATCAGAAACGTAAAGAGTTTCTCGAGCTTAAGCAGGTCCGTATGTTTGTTACTGAATACGAACGGGAATTTGTGAGATTGAGCCAATATGTTCGGGAATGTGTATCAAATGAAGCAATAATGTGCAAAATATTTGAAGATGGACTAAACGAAGATATCTGTCTGCTAGTGGGAATTTTAGAGATTAAAGAAATGGTAGTGCTCGTTGATCGAGCATGTAAAGCTGAAGAATTAAGCAAAGAGAAAAGAAAAGCTAACTCTAAAACTAGAGATGCTAAAAAGAGATCTTCGAGTAAATCATTTCAGTTTGGACCAAAGAAATTCCGAGATGATCAGAACCGTTCAAATGCTAATGTAGGACATTCAAACCGAGATCGAGCTAGATCATATTCGAACACCAGAGCCCCTGTTACTTCTGTTGCAAGTGTTGGAAATGTCCAATAAGAGAAACCTGAGTGTAAACATCATGGTAAAAGACATCCGGGAAATTATAGATTGAATAACCGAGCCTGTTTCCGCTGTGGATCCCTGGATCATTTTATAAGAGATTGTTTTGAACTCACTGAGCAAGAGAATGTACAGAATCTGAGACAGAGTAACACCTTAGCTAGAGGGAGACCTTCCAGAAACACGAGAAATATAAGTGGTGATCAAAGAGCTACTAGGGATACTGCTGTTAGATCTGAGGCCAGAGCCCCTGCCAGAGCCTATGCTATCCGTGCTCGTGAGGAAGCCTCGTCTCCAGACGTGATTACTGGTACCTTTACTCTTTATGATACTTCTGTGATTGCATTGATAGACCCTTGATCAATGCATTTTTATATTTGTATGAATTTAGTGCACAATAAGAATTTACCTGTAGAGTCTACTGAATTCGTAGTTAGAGTATCAAACCCCTTAGGCAAAAGTGTCTTGGTTGATAAAGTCTGCAAGAATTGCCCGTTAATGATTCGAGATATTTGTTTTCCTGCTGATCTGATGCTTTTACCTTTCGACAAATTTGATATAATTCTGGGGATGGACTGGTTAACATTGCATGATGCTGTTGTGAACTATAAACAAAAAGTCATTGATTTAAGGTGTAAGAATGATGAGATAATTCGAATTGAGTCTAGTGATCTGGATGGACTACCAGCTGTGATATCTGCAATGAAAGCCCGAAAATATGTAAAGAAAGGTTGTGAAGCCTACTTAGCTTATGTGTTAGACTAGAAAGTGAATATAAGAAAGTTGAATCAGTGCTTGTTGTTTGTGAATTCTCTGATGTGTTTCCTGAAGAGTTACCTGGTTTGCCTCCGATTCGAGAAGTCGAGTTTGGCATTGAATTAGTACCTGGTACTACTCCGATTTCGATAGCTCTGTATAGAATGGCTTCGACCGAGTTAAAGGAATTAAAATCTCAGTTGCAAGAATTGACTGATTGAGGGTTTGCTAGACCGAGTTTTTCACCATGGGGTGCTCCTGTTCTGTTTGTGAAAAAGAACGATGGCACTATGAGAATGTGTATTGATTATCGACAACTAAATAAAGTGACTGTAAAGAACAAATACCCTTTGCCTAGAATTGATGATTTATTTGATCAGTTGAAAGGTGCTACTATGTTTTCAAAGATAGATCTGAGATCGGGTTATTATCAGTTGCGAGTAAAGAACTCTGTTATTTCAAAAACTGCTTTCAGAACGAGGTACGAGCATTATGAATTTTTAGTTATGCCTTTTGGTTTAACAAATGCACATGCTGTATTTATGGATTTGATAAATTGAATTTTCAGGCCGTATTTAGATCAATTTGTTGTAGTATTCATTGATGACATATTGATTTATTCACATAATAAATCTGAGCATACTGAACATTTGAAAATAGTAGTACAGATTTTAAGAGATAAACAGATATATGCAAAGTTCACTAAATGTGAATTCTGGTTGCGAGAAGTTGGTTTTCTGGGTCATATTGTATCAGCTTCCAGTATTCGAGTTGATCCGAGTAAGATTTCAGCTATTCTGGATTGGAAGCCTTCAAGGAATGTATATAAAGTCTGCAGTTTTTTGGGACTTGCCGATTACTATAGACAATTTGTAGAAGATTTCTCGATGATTGCAACTCCATTGACAAAATTACTTCAGAAAGATGCGAGGTTTGAATGGTCTGAACAATGTCAGAAAAGTTTCGATCGGTTAAAAGCTCTGTTAACTGAAGCTCCGATATTGGTACAACCTGAGTCAGGTAAAGAATTCGTTGTTTATAGTGATGCTTCGTTGAATGGACTCGTTGTGTTTTAATGCAAGAAGGAAAATTTGTTGCTTATGCTTCGAGACAAGTAGAGCCGCATGAGAAGAACTATCCAACAAACGATCTCGAGTTAGCTGCCATTGTACTTGCTTTGAAAATATGGCGTCAATATCTGTTTGGTGAGAAATGTCACGTGTTTTCTGATCATAAAAGTCTGAAGTATTTAATGACGCAAAAAGATTTGAATTTGTGACAGAGAAGATGGTTAGAACTGCTAAATGATTACGAACTTGTGATTGATTATCATCCTGGCAAAGCTAATGTTGTTGCTGATGCTTTGAGTAGGAAATCGTTGTTTGCATTGCGTATAATGAACGTTCATTTGAATTTGTCTGATAATGGTTCAGTTTTAGCAGAACTGAAAGCAAAACCTTTGTTTATACAACAGATCTGTGAAGCTTAGAAATCTGACAATGAATTGATAGCTAAACGAACTCTGTGTGATTCTGAATTTCGGGTTGATGTTAATGATTGTTTGAGATTCAGAAATAGACTTTGTGTTCCGAGAAATCCGGAGTTGATTCAGATGATTTTGAGTGAAGCTCACAGCAGTATATTTTTTGACATCCGGGAAGTACGAAAATGTATAACGATTTGAAACAACTATTTTGGTGGTCAGGAATGAAAATAGATGTTTCTGACTTTGTTTCGAGATGTTTAATCTGTCAGTAAGTTAAAGCTGAACATCAGGTGCCATCTGGGTTATTACAACCGATTATGATTCCAAAGTGGAAATGGGATCGAGTGACCATGGATTTTGTTTCGGGTTTGCCTTTGTCTCTGAAAAAGAAAGATGCAATTTGGGTTGTAGTTGATCGTTTAACGAAATTAGCTCATTTTATTCTGATTCAGTTTGATTATTCGCTCGATAAGCTAGCTGAGTTGTATATTTCTGATATTGTGAAATTGTATGGTGTATCATTGTCAGTAGTATCTGATAGAGACCCGAGATTTACATCGCGATTTTGGAAGAAATTGCAAGATGCCCTGGGTACTAAATTGCATTTCAGCACTGCTTTTCATCCACAAACAGATGGTCAATCTGAGCGGATTATTCAGATACTCGAGGATATGTTACGATGTTGCATTCTTGAATTTGAAGGTACGCGGGAACAACATCTACCTTTGATTGAATTCACTTATAATAATAGTTTTCAATCGAGCATTAAGATGGCACCGTATGAAGCATTATATGGTAGAAAGTGTAGAACTTCGTCATACTTGTCTGAGCTTAGTGAGAATAAGATTTACGGTATTGATCTGATAAAAGAAACAGAATAGAAAGTGAAAGTAATCCGAGATAGTCTGAAAGCTGCCTCTAATCGTCAGAAGTCATATGCAGATTTAAAAAGAAAAGATATCGAATTTAAGGTCGGGGATGAAGTGTTTCTGAAAGTATCTCCGTGGAAGAAACTGTTTCGATTTCACAAAAAGGGCAAGTTGAGTCCGAGGTTCATTGGACCGTATGAAATCACCGAGCGAGTTGGGCCGGTTGCTTATAAATTGAGGCTACCATCTGAGTTGGAAAAGATACATAATGTATTTCACGTATCGATGCTTCGACAGTACAGATCTGATCCTTTGCATGTAATTTCTCCATCTGATATTGAAATCCATTCTAACATGACTTATGAAGAAAAGCTGATTCGTATTCTGTTTCATGAGATTAAAGAATTACGTAATAAAAGAATTCCGTTAGTCAAAGTACTATGGCATAGACATGGAGTAGAAGAGGCTACATAGGAGCCTGAAGATGCAATGAAACAACAATATCGGAATCTATTTAACGGTAAGATTTTCGGGGACGAAAATCCCTAAGAGGGGGAGAATTGTAACAGTCCGGTTTCGACCCTAGTTGGAATAATGGTTTCGGGACCACAAATCAGAGTCTAAAAAATATTTTAAAATTATTTTCTGTGTCTGTGAAATGTGAATTTATACTTGCGAAATTTCTGTGATTTAATTTGTCTTTTCCTGTGTTTAATTACGAGAAAGGACTTAATCGCGTAAAATGCAAAAGTTGCATGCTAATTGTTAAAGTGCTTATTTGACTTGGCTTTATAAATGAGAGGTACTTATGATGCAATTGGACCATTGTAATAATGCATAGACAGTTATGAACATTAGTTGGTAAAAATTCAATGATATATGCGATGGGCAAAATGGTAAAAGATGGATATAATGTTTATTATAATAAAATAAAACATGAAAATGGCCATAAACACATTGTTATTGCCGAAAATTCAAATGAAATAAAAGGATCAAAACACCTAGGGTTCGGCTACTTCATTTCTTGATTAAGGTATGTACTTCGGTCCATTTTTGATAATTTCAACATTTCTGTGATCGTTGCTTCGTGTTCTTCAAAGCCCATGTCTGAATTTCTATTTCTGTTAAAGATTTCATGAAATTTCATTGTTGATATCATGAGTTTTGTGATATTTTTGGATGAATTATGAAGGCTTGTTAGATGGGTTATATGTTTTATTCTTGAATTTTTGATGAAATGAACTATTTGGGCTAATTTGTGAAAATGAGGTTTTGAAGGACTAATTTGTGAATTAAACATGTTGTATGGGCTTATATGGAAGCCATGTATATTTGGCCAAGTTATAGTCTTGGTGAGTTTGGCATATTGGTGATTTTGTGAAAAATTGTAACATCCTGATTTTTGGATTTATCCGCGGTTTTCAATATTTTGTAAAGATTTTAAAATTTTGTATTTGGATGTGGAATTAATATTTTGAGTAAGTAAATGGGCTTACGGAAGGCCCATGAGTTGGCCAAAACCCAGTTGAATTTTTAGAATTTTAGACTTAGGAGTTAGGGGCTCTGGCTAAGTGGCCCTTAAGTAGAGTTGTGGGTAAATTGCATCACAAAAAGAGCCTTGGTAAAGTGGCAAGGGTGACGCCACTAGGCTCCTAGAAAAGTGGCGTGTGGAGCAGTGGGGAAGGCATGGGATCGATTCCCTGTGTTGACAAATAGATGCATTTATTTTTAAGTGCAGGAGGGGTAAGTGTTGGAGTTCGTGGATTACGCTAGAAGAGAGTTGGATCGGTTTAAATGCTTGGATTAAGGAGGGATAAGGGAGAGATTTAAGGATTTGGATGAGGCTAGGAGTTGGCGAATTATGGGAATTGAAGAGGAAAATCGGCGGGGGTATTAGGTTGGTATTTGGCACTTAGGGTATTGAGTGGTGCCGTTTTTCTTCTGCTTTAACACCTTAGGGTTGTTTTTCCTCTCTTTTTCCTCTCTAGCCGAAACTACCGCCTCCCCTATTCTTCTTCTTCTATTTTTCCACTTCAAAACTATTCATCATACCTGCTATTCATCAATACTTTTGCCGAATCTATAAAAGCCGAAATCCTGTGATCACTGCTTGTGCCGATTTCTTCAAAGCCAGGTTCTTTTATGTTCTTTTGTTTTTATTAAATCTACGATTATCTTATCTTAATCCTGATACCTGACAGCAATTCTACTTCAAGGTTATAGTTCCACATTATCATCTTCTTCACCACCCAAAAGCCGAAAGTACCACTGGTTTAGGGGCTTATAGCTGAAACTTCTTCAAACTCCTGGATTCGGGTTTTACCATTGGTCTAAGGATAAATTTGCACTAGATTGCGTGGAAATCAAGTAGGAGTAAGGGGTAAGTACTTATCATCTCAGATCTGTTCTTATTTTGCGATGTTAGGAAAAGCCGAAATCCCTAAAAATTAGGGAGGCTGTCGATTTGAGCATAAGGCTTTAAGGGTTTGTAACTAATGTTTTATCTCAGTGATTAGAGTCTTCTTAAGTGTTGGATTGAAAGCGTGAATCATTGGAGCAATCGGATTCAGAGCTAGCTATCGATTTTGACAAAAAGGTAAGGTTTCAAAGGCTTTTAGGGACATGGTTCGATCATGGGTGAGTAAGTTTTGGAATTTAGTGATTATAGTTTGTAAATAAGCACTGTGCTAATCAATTGTAGGATATCGAAAGAGATCTCGAGAGCGATCGTCATGAATCGGTGTGTCTAGAACACCTTTTCTTAGTTCAATTTAAAAAAGTCGAAATGCCGAAATTCCGACATTTCATAGGCTTGTGAGTATGCGAATGCTCTCAAGACATAGAGTAATTGTTAGATCTAGCACCGCAAATTGGTAAGTAAGTTTGTGTGACGTTTCAACGTACTTCGGAAATAGGGCCTCGATGGGCCAAAACTGGGCCCAATGGGCTTACGGCCCAATATGGGCAAGAGGTGGGCAAAGTAGCCTGTCAGTTAGATGGGAGAATCAAATTGCATATGATTGTTAAGAATTACTGGAATAACGTGTGTAGTTGCGTAAGTACGAAATTACCCCTAAAGAGCATAATTACCGAAATACCCCTAGGGTTTAAATTGGTTAAACTGCATGATTGATTAATACTGTATTTTACATGATATGCATTTATTAATATCTGTTGCATGGGATTGGGGTATTGATGGAGGAAGTACTGAATGTGGTTCATCCACGTACTGGAGGCTTTGCCTCAACTGACTGATAATTGAGCAGCGTTGCTGCAACTGTGGAGTGTAGAAATTTGGGTGGGTTGAGATATTCCTACATGGAGTGTAGGGTGGTACGGCAAGCGATGTAGCGGTTGGTGGGTTGAGTAGTCTCCCAGTTGGGCTTGCATTCATTCTCGATATTGTTACATATGTTATTGAATCGGGCCTATGGGCCATCTTGTTATGTTAAAAAGGGCTAAGGCCTTGCTCTTGTGATTCGAAAAGGGCTTTGTTCTCTCGTGTATCGTTATCTCAGATAGGGCTTAGGCCCAATGGGCTCTAGCTGATTTGGGCTTTGGATGGGTTTCTCAGATACTCGAGTTTTCCCAAACTCACCCTTCCTCTTCTATCCTTGCGGGTGAGCCCTAGTTGGTGGACTTGGAGTCAAGGGATTCAGAGTGGCCATGAAGCTTGATTGCCGATTTTAAATAAGTTTAGCATTTAATTTGGATTATTTTATTATGCTTGAAGTTATAATAAGGCCGCTCTTTTTATTAATTTTATTTTGGGGATTATTAAACTGGTTAGCACTAGGGTTCGTTTTATAAAAACTACTTGTTTTTAAAAGATCACGAGGACGCACAAAGTTTCCGCAAAGTAAATGTTTTCCAAGAGAATAAATATTTTAAGCAAACGTTTTTCAACCTTAATCATTTTCTTAAGATGGGCATAATCACACGGTTTTCACAAAAATTATACGAGATGTTAGAGTGTAGCAATGGCGGTGTACATGTCTAGGATTGGATCCGAAGGGAGCTTGGTACTTAAGCAGTCCGACGGACTCACCTCCTCTTCTTCCTGATTTCCTACCTGGTGCACAACTTTCGTTCACTTTAACCTACTTTTAAAAGTACCTTTTACAACACCAACTAAGTTTTTTCTAAACTAAGTAATACGGAATGTTTTGAACGCTTCGATGTGGCGCATCAGATCCGGTCATATCGTCTAGGCCGGGTTTGGGGTGTTACAAAAATGGACTAAATTGTCAAAGTGTGAAAATGTAAGGGCCAAAATGTAAAGTGCCCTAAATATGTGTATATGGATTAAATTGAATGAAATGAATGATTAAATGGTTTAATTTATATTGTATTAGATCAAGAACAAAGAAAATCGGACTTAGATCGAGGGAAGTACAAGGTAGTCGAATAGTCGACTTATTTTCGTCCGAAATCCGTACGAGGTAAGTCAAACTACACTTATGTGTTAAGTTGATTAAATTCTGTGTTTATAAACTGTTATCTGTATTGGACGGCCTTGAGAACCTGATAAAAGAAAGTTGGTATTGATCTAAATTATCATATAAGACCATGTCTGGGACACTGGCATCGATTTGAAATTTATGTGTAAGACCATGTCTGGAACATCGGCATCGTATCTGTTTTCGTATAAGACCTTGTCTGGGACAGAGGCATCGATATTGAATTACATGTAAGACCACGTCTGGGACAGTGGCATTGTACTTGTCTGTGAATATCTATTTTATTTCTGGATTGTTCGATGTAAAGTATGAAATATGAAATGTATAATTCCTACAGGTACGTTCGTATCGTACTTAATTTTTGAATATGAAAGACTCTGTTTCTGCAAAGTAGATTCGGAATCATGGAAATGAATATGATATTCTTACAAGAAAATGAGCATGGTTAAGTTTATGAGCAACTCTGAGAAATGGCTATGAATTCTTATTATTGTTTTGAATTACATATACATGCTTTATGTTATTAAACCAATTGTGTTTGGCTTGCTAAGCTCTTCGTAGCTTACTCTGTGTGCTTACTGTCTGTTTTACAGTTATCGTAGCTACTGAAGGCTCGGGAATAGTCGAGGATTGTCATCACGCCATCAAACTCTTTTTGGTACTTTCAAAAATGTACATAATTATGTATGGCATGTATAAGCTAGAATGGATTAGTTGTTATGTATGTGCAAGTTATGCCATTTCAATTGGCTAGCAAATGACATATTTGTGTATTGTTTTGGTGTATGTCTTAATGTGCTATGTTCTAACGTGTTTTGGTCATATTTGAGAAATGAATTGGTTGGAAATGTTGGTATACTTGTTGCATATTAATGTTTGTAGGATTGGAACCATATGGGGTGGCAAATTAGCTTAAACCAAGCCTGCATTGTGCCACACGGCCAGGGAACACGGGCGTGCCTTGTGGCCGTGTGAGAAAGTCAATAGCTAACTAAATTTTACACGGTCATGGCACACGGTCGTATCTATTGGCCATGTTGAAAAGTCAGTATAGGACCTCTTTTTGGCACGGTTGGACCACATGGGCGTGTCTTGTGCCCATGTGAGTGACACGGCCTAGTCACACGGGTGTGTGACTTGGTCAGTTTTGAAAATATTGATTAAGTTCTGAAATTTCTGATTGGTTTCGGTTTAGTTCCGACATTCTCTAATTGTATGTTTTAGGTCTCGTAGACCATCTTAATGGATTAATTGTGGATTAATATTTATGTATTGATATTATATGATATTTGTGAATCTGTGTTACTCCGATATGCTCTGTCTGTTCGGTGACTCCCCTTTCCTATTCCGGCGACGGTTACAGGATAGGGGTGTTACATAAGTGAGCACTTAAACATACAAAAACAAGACACAATATGATCATTTCATCTTTACTGATACATGCATATGACTTCATACTTTTTCAAACCAAATATATATAAATTTTCATGCACTAAGAGTTGTAGATTACTTCTATTTAACATTTTCATGTCTTAGTTGTCATCATGCCACTCACTTAGAATTCCATCGAAAATCGTTCAGTAAAAGATGTTAAACACACACCAAAATTTCATAATGTACCATGAAATATCAAAATACATGAATGTCACACATGGATAGATTTTTGAACATGAACCCTAGCTCAAATAAATGGTAGAAATAGCTAGAGCGGTTAATGACAACTTCAAAAATACAAAGAACATTAAAAACGGGGCTAGGATGTACTTACTATTGAGCTTGAAAGGATGAACAAAACCTTAGCTATGGCTCCTTGGAAATTTCGGCAATGAGGGAGGAATATGGACACAATTTTTGACTTATTTTCCCTTTTTATTCTTTTATTAACCAAATGACAAAAATGCCCTTAAGGCATTTCTTTCAAAATTTTCCTATTCATGTCCATTTTGTCCAAAAATATGAAAATTGGTCAAATTTCCATTTAAGGCCCTCTAATTAATAATTCAAAGCTATTTCATACTTAAAGCTTCTAGAATCTCATATTTTGCAACTTTTGTAATTTAGTCCTAAAAGTTAAATTGGACACTTATTCAGAAAATTTCTTCATGAAACTTTCACACAATCATGCAAACATGTCAGGGGCCTCAAAAAAATCATAAAAAAATATTTCTAGTTTGGATTTGTAGTCTTGAAACCACTATTTTAACTAGGCCCCAAACCGGGATGTTACAGCAACCAATGGTGGTTGAAGGGATCTTTTCCAAAAGGGAAATCAGCAAGGGAATGGAAGGGAAAATGAAGAACAAAGGAAGGGTTTTGAAGAGTGAAAGTGAGAGAGAAGTGAAGAATGAAAGCATGAGAGGTGTGTTTCAAATGAGCAGCCAAGTGGGGTCTTTATGGGTTGAGTAAGCTGCTAAAAAGAGCAAAAATCAGTAGTCATTGATTCCCCCCATGGCCGACCACACATGTGGCAAGTTTGAAGCTTTCAAACTTGCTAAATTTAGCTAGGGGTAAATCTACAAAAGCTTGATAAGTAGAGGGGTTTGAATGTAATTTCAAGAAAGCTTCAAGGGCTGTTTTGCAAGCCAAATAATCAGCTAAATAAACTGATTGGGTCAGCATGTGGGACGGCTTTGGGCAGCCTACTGCTCGGTTGAATCAACCTTCTCGGTTTAGCACAACTGGGCCTCCTGTCATAATTTAATTAATAATAATTATTTAACCCAAAATAATTTGGATTAAAATTAAAATTAATTATATTATGAATTCATAAATTGGACGGTCTTAGGCTGAAAAATTAATTCTCCTTGATGCTTTAAAAACCGCTTCTCGATTTTGTGTTTCTAGTAGTGTCTGCAGAGCCATTTTGCCATTTGTTCGGATCTGTCGAAAATAAATCAAAATTAATTAAAATTTGTTATAAAATTAATTAAAATTCAACATTTTAATAATTTAAGTAAAATTTAATTATTTTATAATTATTATAAATTTTTCAACAAGAATTACACCGAAACTGCATGAATTTGAGTTAAAAAGGACATGAAAAAGTGTACATATTTTCGTGTTTCCAGTATACAATAAGGAGTTTTCAATCATGGTACTTTTTGTGGAATGACTGCGTGATTAAGTAATTGCAAATTATCAAAACGATGCTTTTGGACATAATTGCAATCACTAGAGCCTAATTTTATATGTCTGATTGGTCCCTCTGCTAGCTTAACAAAAGCTCAAGCGGACTGCATTTGAATCATAAGAAAATTCTATGACTTTGGGAATAATTTAATTGAGTAGATTTATTCGGTGTGGAATTAAATTAGGTGGTGCGAGAATTGTTCAACTAGAGAATTTGATTAAAGAATTTTCTTGAAAAATTAATTTTGAAAATCTAAGTGATTTTTGGAAAAATTAGTTTTGAAAAAGTAAAATTTAATTAATCAAATCAATTAATATTAATATGATATTTTTGGAAGTTAATTTTCAAGTCAAAAAATTGACTCAATGGGTAATTTGAACCTAAAAATTAGACCTGAGATCGTAAATTGGGCCCGAGAGCCCAAACCAAGACCAAGACCCAAAAACTAGTTGAAACCAGATCCAATATGTGAAACTGGGCTGACGATCCAACTGGTGACTAGACTGGACCGGTCCGGTTGTCACTAACCAAGACCGAACTGACAGTAGCCGAACCAACTCAAGCTGCTGTAAGAGTGTTGCACCTGCTTTACTAGACACGATGGTGCCGGTGGCTGCGACGGCTGCGTCCCATTGGCTGACGGTGGTTTGTCGTCGGTGATTGAGCAGTGGAAGAGTTACACTCCTACTGGAACTCTACCAGAAAAATTGATTTCAGATTAATTATTCCAAAAATAATATTATTTTAATAGTTTAATATTAAATTAAATTTAATACTTATCTTAATAGTATCTTATTAATTTAATATTAAAGTGATTATCTTAATATTAAATTAAATTTAATATTTATCTTGTAGATAAACATCCTATCATTTTAATAAGATTTAATATTAAATTTAATATTAAAATGATTAAGTTTGATCATAGTCGAACTCTCTAAACTCTCCCTGTATAAATAGAGCATTGAGTAATTATTTACACAAACTTCAATTCAAGAGAGTTGTAGAGAAAAACATTCTCTGAAGAGATTAATAAAGAAAATTTCTAGAGACATTTTTCTAATTTACAAATTGACCCAAAATTTTAGAGAAATTATAAAATTACCCCTCTAGTAATTTTTGTGAAAAATTTTCTGATTCGAAATGAGCTCACGCTCGACAGACTTAAGCTTGAGGATAGCGGAGAAGACTACTTGGTCGAAGCGCTCATCCTAGACGAATCGAAAAGGTACAATTTTGATTAAGTGTTTATTACTTTAGATATCACAACCAAGATCTTGTTTTAGAAATTTTTTTAATAACTCTGGTTTTTCCCTAAATTTATTTCCTGCTGTGTTTTCCAAACCCGTTTTTCCAACACACATTTGATCTCTATGCTTGATTAGTTATTTATTTAATTATATTGAATTTCTTAATACACTAGAATTTTGAAGCCTCTAGTGAAAAATCTAGATAAACGAGGCTAGGAGGAGAGGAGAGCTACATGTCTAGATGAGACCGAGAGTTAAGATGAGATCAAAAGGAGATTCTTAGTTATGAGTGGCAAGCGACATAATCAAGATAGATTATTGGCTTACTTAACAATTGGCTAATCATTTTATCATCATTTTTTTATCATTTGGATAATCTAAGACAATAGGAAGAAAGTAGTTTAATTGACAATTTAAATTTAGTTTAAATATATTTTAATATTTGATTAGCACTAATAATTTCCAACTCGATTAGATTAGTGTAGAAACTAACGTCGATAATGGCAACATAGAACGATCGCGATTAGTGTAGAAACTAACGCCGATAATGGCAACATAGAACGATCGCAAAGCAATAATAAAAAGAAAAATAAAACACATAGATTTTAAATGGAAAACCCTTTCAGGAAAAATCACTTGCAGAGGAGAAGAAAATTCGCTAATATCAAATTTGAATGATACAAGTGGAGTTTAGACTATATCTATTTATAGGTTGAAAACCATATTCTAATCAATATCAAGTAGATGAAGTGTAGTAAAGTTGAAAAATCTTATTCTAATCAATGTAAAATAAAAGAAGTTTAGTTCTATATGGATTTTACTTTTTTTTTACCACTGTATTTTATTTTAACAAGGATTTGAGTCACTCAACTCTAACAATCTCCACATTGACACGAATTCTCAATGAACAAGTTCTTCACCATGAACTCTCAATGAACAAGTTCTCTACCTCTTCCACGAAACCCCCTTAAGGGGTGTTCTTCAACAATGAACACCAACCAAGTCCAAGAAATGCTTAAACTTGGTTATAGGAAGTGATTTAGTCATCATATCTATAAGATTTTCATGAGTACTAACTTTTCTTACAATAATATCTCCATGAGCAATAGTATCACGCCCAAAATGATACTGAACATCAATTTGCTTTGTTCTCTCATTAACATTTGATCTTTCAAAAAGAATATGACACTTTGACTATAACAAAACACTATATTGATCTGAAGGTCTTTACTGAGTTCACTAAAGAGCCCCTTTAACCAAGTAGCTTCTTTATAAGCCTCAATGATCGCCATGTACTCAGTTTCAGTAGTAGACAAAGCAATTGTATTTTGCAAAGTGCCTTTCCAATTGATTACGCAACCCCTAATTGTAAAGATATACCTTGTGAGAGATCTTCTTTTATCAAAGTCTCCAGTAAAATCAGAACCAACATATCTAATGATTCCATCTCTAGTTTTTCCAAACAGTAAGCAAACATTAGTAGTATCTCGTAAATATCTGAAAATCCATTAAACTGGTTTCCAGTGTTATTTTACTAGGATTCATCATGTATCTACTAACTGCATATGATAAATCTGGATGTGAGAAAACCATAGCATACATGAGAGATCCTACTACACTAGAATATGGAACACGTGAAATGTAGTCAATCTCATCATCTGATTATGGAGAAAAAGCTGATGAAAGTCTGAAGTGGGCTACCAGTGGAGTACTAACAGGCATGGTATTTTGCATATTTAACCTACAAAAAATTTCTCAATGCACCTTTTCTGACTTATTTACAATTTACATGTTTTTCTATCTTTAAGAATCTCCAAGTATCTTTTTTACTGCCCCCAAATCCTTCATCTCAAATTCTGTACTAAGATGGGTTTTGACCTTTCTTATCTCTCCTTTATATTTGGCTGCTATCAAAATGTCATCAACATAGAGGAGTAGATACATGTCTTGTGTGAATATAGTATGTGAAATGTGTAAGTATATACGTCGAATCAAGTAACATAATGATAAGTAAGATTGTCTCCACAAGGATCAGATAGGATTAACTTGGTTAAATTGCTATTATGAATTATGTGAATTATGCTGTGGCAAAACAGTGACAGAAATGTAATGATAATTAAAATGATGTTGATGTATGCAAAATGTAACAAACAAAAATATATTAAAAATACTATTGGGAAGTTATCAGGGCAAGGATAAGAGGATCAAATCTGTTGAATGGGAAGGTAGGGATTACTAGGAATCTATCATTATAAACCAGAAAAACCTCAACAACTTACCATAGACTAATTGTAATTGGAATTAGGACATTCTACTTTTTGGGGTCAATTTTCAAGCAACTATATTAAGCTAATCTCACCTAATTCACTGTCACAATTTTCTAGATTTAGTGACGAATTAAACTCCTCATCGAACATCATAAGCAAAAATATATTCATCACAATCTAACAATCTTTGGAATTTATGTATGTTATGGAAAAATGAATGAAAAAGTGAACAAAAATAATAAAAATGAATATACTTAACTAAATATCTAATGCATCCTATATGCACAACACACCCCCAAACCTAAGGGATGCATTGTCCTCAATGCATATATAGACAAGAATCATAAATGCAAAAACATATATATACAGAAAATGATAGGACAAAATTATGAATGCATGATGTAATAAAATAAAAAGACAAACAAATGGCATAAAAAATGAATGCTTGGAATGGATTTTTTTTACTTTAATTGGAGTGAGTGGATTTTCGGGCAGCATGCTTGTAACGCAACTTCCGTTTCAACACATTAAGTGGCACTTCCTCCTCCTCATCACCAGATTTGGTGAGATCATCAATGAGCTGATTGATCTTTCTATCCTGTGCAGATATAGGTTCAGTCGATGGAGGTGGGACAGTAGCAGTACTATCTATTGGTGGTGCAGGAGTTCAAGTTACTTCTACTTCTTCCTCATTATAAGTCTCAATACTGACTAATTTAGCCTTTTCTTCTTCCGCAAGTTCTTGTGCTTCTTGTCCTATAGTGGCAGGGTGTGTAAGTATAGGGTTTTGCTCACCGATCTCTAATTCACCTTCATCTTCATCTACATCTGAGTGCAATTGCTTAGGGAAGCTAAGATACAGAGACATCGGCCTGGTGAAATTCTTTTACAGGGACCTCTTTATCGCAACATCTCTCCTTTCCACATAGGCCCAGAAGATGGCCATTTGTTCCTGTGCCCGTGCCAAGTCTGTAGTAATCTTTAGTTGTTGGGTCTCAAATAGAGTGAACTGCTTTTGCAACTTATCGAATGAAGTGAGCACTTGTTGCTCAGAGACATTATTAGAGGTGAAGAGGGTTGCTGCAAAAAAGGTTGGGGTAGAAGAGGTAGTAGAACCAGAAGGTGGACGTCATGGCAAATCCTCCCGTGAAAACTTCTGTAACACCCCTTACTCGTATCCGACACCGAGACAGGGTCCGAGGCGTTATCGGACTTAAACACAAGCAAACATTCAAAATTCGGACATGAATTTCCACTCAAATTTAAAAATTTTTGAAAACATTCATGTCATCCCTTAGATGAGCCTACGAGGCTCAAAACATGCATTAGAGGTGGTTCGGGACTAAACCGAAAACTTTAGAAAACTTTCCAACACTTATAAAATTTTTCATCAAAATAGGGGTCACACGCCCGTGTGGGTTGGGACACGCCCGTGCGGTCACACACGCCCGTGTCCTCAGCCTGTGTAACTCTCTGTTTATGACGTCATACACAATTTGGGGTCACACGGCCAAGTCACATGCCTGTGTCCCAGGGCCATGTCCTTCACACGGCTGAAACACACGGCCGTGTCTCTACCTGTGTGGCCAAGAAAATGGCTATTTACCAAGCCATTTGCCACCTCATTTGTAGGCTCACATACACACTTTTAATGGCACTTAACATGGCACAATTAAGCCACCAACACATCCATAATCAAGGCTTAAACATATCAAAACAATTATTTACTGTTCATAACAAAACTGTCCACTTGAGTCATAGTCACTAAATTATTTATATCTTGAGCTACAAAATTCTAAATTAGGATCCTCTTGATTTTTCCGAAACTAGACTCAAATATCTTCCTACCATAAAATTTTCAGAATTTATAATTTAGCCAATAAGTATAGTAAATTCTTCAAATTCATCCCTATTCTGCTGTTTGACAGTTTCGACCTTTCTTCACTAAAAATTAATTATCTCTTAGTATGAGATTCAGATGATATTTCCATTTGTTTCTCTTGAAAATATAGAATTTAAAACATATAAATTTTAACCCCCAAGTATTTTTATAAAATTTTTAATGATTTTGCAAATTCAATACATGGGAACCTGAAATCATTTTGACATTGTCTCATAAAAATTCAAATGTCTCTTAAAATGAAATTCTTTTTCTTACACCGTTTTTTCTATGTAAAACTATACCAAATAGGATTTAATTTCATATTTTATTCAATCTCTAATTTGATTTCCACAATTTTTGGTGATTTTTTAAAGTTATACTACTGCTGTTGTCCAAAACTATTTTAATGCTAATTTTACTCTTTCATGATTTATTTGTATTAACTTTCATTTAGACATACAAAACACCAAAGGATATCCATAACTAGCCATTCCAATAGCTAGTCATTATCGAATATTTACATGCCATTCATTGGCCAATTTAACCTATACATCAACAATAAAGACTTAAACATATCATTTCCTTACCTTCATATACATGCTTATAACATCATACTTTATCAAGTCCACATATACCCAATCACCTTCAACATAACAACTTCTCACATGTATCATCTAGTATAATTTCATTAACATACCATTACAAACCACATCACACAATGAAATTGGCATAGGCATATGAGTAATTAATATGCTTGCAACTTATTAGCCAATATAAGCTAATTTATGTGGCTACATACCAAATCAAATCTTTAATCATTACAAGCCAATACATTTGGCCATATCATAATGACACATACACAAAATGACTAAGTCCCTATACATGCCATATACTGTAACACCCCGAACCCGAGACCGTTGCCGGTGTCGGACACGAGGGGTTAACAAGCCAAGTCCACATATTTGCCCACCAATTTGACATTTCCAGTCAGGCTGGAAAACTGCGTCACCGTCGCCTTAAAAATCATATCTCGAGTTTCAAAACTCGGAAACTGGTTTCGTAAATTTTCCCTGAATTTAGACTCATATATCCATCCATGGATTTATTTCTAGAATTTTTGGTCGGGCCAATTGGTACAGTTTATTAGTTAAAGTCACCCATGTTACAGGGATCGACTGCTCTGACCTTCTCGCGTTATAACTTGAATATCTCTCTGTACAGGGCTTTAATACTGGTGTCGTTTGTTTCTAATGAAACTAGACTCAAAATGGAATCTGTACATATAAGGCATGACTCCTAATTCTTTCTGGATAATTTATAGTAAATTTTTAAAGTTTCGACAGGGGACCCAGAAACCGTTCTGGCCCTGTCTCACAATAGCTTTCATATCTCTTAACATGTAGCTCCTATGACCATTTCGTTTCTTCCATATGAAAATAGACTCATCAAGGTTCATTTACATAGCTTATTCACTATTTAATACCATTCCTACAAATTTTGGTGATTTTTCACATTCACGTCACTGCAGCTGGCAGCTTCTGTTTTAAGGTAGGTCTTACCTATTTTGTAGTCTCCATGAACCAACTAGTCTTGCCATACAAAGGTTCATATATGATCATTTTAACCATACCAATGGCTGATCATGTGACCAACACTCCCATTTCCAATCCATAATCACATCATGACACCATATATATATATATACAAACCACAAACGGTCTAAGTCCATACTCTACTTTTACGAGCCATTTTCGCATGGCCGTACACATATACATCACAACATAATTGAACCAACAAGGGGTAGTCCTATACATGCCATTTCAAATTCCAACCAAAATTATACCAAGATGGAGGCTTTGATAGTGTAGATGACTTCGACCTTAATGATCCCGAATCCGATTGCCATCGAGCAAAATCTGTAAAACTAAGAGCCAAAGCAACGGGGTAAGCATATTTACGCTTAGTAAGTCTCAAGCAATAAATTCAGCTTTAATTAAAGCAATACATTCACATAGCCAAATGCATCATTTCATTAATACACGTTCACATAATCATACTTACTTCACCATCCCAACTCTTATGTTCATACACAAATAACGGCTTCGTTAAGGCCGATAACTCGTTCCATCATAGGAGCGGATATTCATACGCTCTTACTCCTAGCGCGCAAAGCACACACCACACTTACCTTGTCATTGGGAAATTTCACAAGTGCATTAGCTAAAATTTTCCAGCAAGCTTATAATTTTCAAATCACATACCTTCGGAGTTTAACCGGATATCGCTACTCGTTCAATCGCCTTCCGGACATAGCCGGTTATGGTAACCCGCACCAAGGCCTCACGGGACTTAACTCGGATATCACGATTTGCACAAATGCCTTGGTCTTAGCCGGATAGAATGACTTCGACGAATGCCTTGGTCTTAGCCCGGATATAATTACTAGCATAAATGTCCTCGGACTTAGCCGGATGTAGCCACTAGCACAATTGCCTTCGGTCTTAACCGGATATAATTTCCAGCATTAACGTCTTGGGACTTAGCCGGATATCATTCAATTTCTCATGCGCACATACATCAATAATCATTGGACATACATATTTCATTTTCGTTACTAAGGCTCAAACACAATTATAATCACTAGCATAATCGCCTTGGGACTTAGCCCGGTATCATTCAAATACTCATACACACATAGTCAATAATCAATACACATCCATACTTCATTTCACATAATTCAAGTAGGGTCACTTCTTGAGGACTTACCTCGGATGTTGTCGAACGGCTTTTACGGCTATTCGATCACTTTTTCCTTCCCCTTGTCCAATTGTGGCCCTCTAAGCTCTTGAGCTAATTCAAACAAATTCAATTTATTAAAACCTCATTGTGCTAGCTTATGGCGAATATGACAAGGAGTTTAAATGGTCATATGGCCAACCTTTAGCTTGAATACACAATGGTCATGCACATTTTATACTACATCAAGCAATTCAATACAATTCATTCGAGCATCAAGGAAAAGCTAAGGCCTTCAATAGGCTACCCAAGGCCGAATATTCATGTCCATGTTGAGGCCAATTATGCACTTAATACCTCACAAAAACAGCATGCATTTTACTAGTTAATGCTTTGCATATTGTAGCTCAAAACTTATAATATAGCATCAAGCACTCATATGTGTGCTAGGTCGAATGTGCTTATGATTTCACAATCATTCTTCAACATCTTCTTCTTTAAACCAACATATTCATCACTTAGTTCATAACCAAAACATCATGTGCAAACATATATATACATATATGAGCATGGCGAATTTCAAGGTGTCCATAGCCATCCAAAACACAAATTTTAACTAACATGCAAGAAGCATGAACCATGCTTATGAATGCATCATGGCGAATATGACAATCATGCTCCTTTTCAACTTCAATCATGATTCAACAAAAGAAAACTCAAAATCTTACTCAAGAGTAGACAATCCATCATTGCATGCATCATCATCAAGCTTTACACTTAGCATGCAATGGCTTTATCACCATAACAACTTTGGCCAAATACCATTTCCATGGCATAACAAAGATTTGAGCCATGGCTAACATGCTCATCAAGTTAGCAACCAAAACATGCATGAAACTCCTAACACAACCTCATACATACCTTAATCTTGATGCAAACTTAGCCAAATATCCTTCTAGATCTCTTCCAAACCAAGCATGAAGCAAAAATCCTCCTTCTTCCTTAGTTTTGGCTCAAAGAAAGGATGAACAAAATTTTTCTTTCTTTCTCTACAACTCACGGCAATGGGGGGGGAATACCACACTCACACACATTTTTTTTTCATTCTTTTCTTACCCATACACCTTTGTTTATTATTTCTCCCTCATGCACCAACAAAACATGTTTCATGACATGTTTTGCCCATCCTCTCTTGCCATGGCCGGCCACTTTATGTTGGGGGGGGAATTTGACATGCAAATCCCTTATTTTTGCATGCATGAGCAACTAGTCATCACACATTTCCCCATCATACTTTCAAAGTTCACTACTAGGTCCTTTCTAGTGAAATTCGCATTTATAACACTAAATCGAAACATCAAAAATGTCACACACAATTTAACACATATCATAGGCATCAAAATAAATTTTTAATTATTTTTATGCCTCGGTTTTGTGGTCCCGAAACCACATTCCGACTAGGGTCAATTTTGGGCTGTCACATATACTCAAGGGTTGGTGTTCATTTACCCAACATGATAGCTTGATAGTGTGATAACATCTCCGACGATCTCCAGCTCGAGCTAGCATACAACCCTATAAGATATGGGAAAGAAAGGGGAGTAAGCTACAAAGCTTAGTAAGTTCGCATGCAAATAATAAGCAACAATAGTCATACATTTGTCATACAACAACAATAACATAACACAATATTTTCCAAATTTAGTACATCTTAACATTTTCCAAATGATCGTAACCTCTCCAATATAACATACCATAATAATCATTAGCAAATCATTTCAAGCCTCATAGTAACATGCTCATTAATTATGCGTATTCATATTTCAAGCCCAAAGCTTAACATCTTTCAATGATTTAAACTCTTAACTTTGCATACTTTCATAACCATTTTAATAGACAATTATGCAAATCTTTCATTTTTTACACATATCCAATGAATCACAAATCAAGTGAACTGAAATCTTATCTCTCAATTTGATATGGCTCAAAAGTCTAACACATGATTCTCATCTAAATTTACCATGAATTTACACATCATCAACATAAATACTTATTCACAAGTTTAACTTAAGGTCACTTTCATAGTGATCATGAACTATAATATCATGAAGCCAATGCTTATAAACTTTACGTACATACCTGTATGAACTCGTAACACAGTCATATCTTTTCACATCTTTGACATAATCTTTGAATTACCCATTGAACCACTTGGAATACTAAAGGATACCCGGGAAACCTCATACACATAGTAAGATGCCAATGCCATATCCCAGATATGGCCTTACATGGTATCACATATCGATGCCGATAGCCCAGCTATGGTCTTACATGATGTCTCATATCGATACCATATCCCAGACATGGTCTTTCACAAAATCACATATTAATGCCATATCCTAGATATGGTCTTACACGAAATCACACATAACCCTAATGTCATGACATTTGTATCCTATCTATTTCTAAGGTTCAACCGGGACTTCTTCGTTATCTTGGCATTATCGAACTTACTCATAATATCAATAATATAAATCATATAATATTAAAGCAATTTAAAATATAAATATGGCATTTCATTATTCACATACAAAGTTACCTCAATGTCAAAAATTGTGAAAATGACCTAACCGTCAAATACTTGTTTTTCCCTCGTTCTAGGTACAAATCTCGTTTTTCTTGATCTATAATATCAAATTTAGATCAATTATTAGTCACATTATTCAATGTGACCCAAAAATCATATTATGAAAAAATTACGTTTTTGCCCTTAAAGTTTGACATGTTTACATTTTTGTCCCTAAGCTTGAAAAATGAAATTTATTCAATTTCTTCGATTCCCAAGCCTAGCAAAACCACTTTTATACTTAAATAAGTCCACATTTTTCATTAAATCACACTTTTATGACATATTTTATAACATTTACAAATTAGTCCTTTTAGGCATTTTCGCCAAAAAACACTTAGTAAAAGTCGTTTCTCTAACCATAAACATGCATTTTCTACCATTAAACACAAAAATAAACACATATTCATCATGGGCCAAAACCCTAGACTTTAACTATATCTCAAATTAGTGGTATAAATAGATAGATCTTGTTACGAGGATTTCAAAAACATGAAAATCATTAAAAATGGGGCTAGAATAGACTTACAATCGAGCTTGGAAGCTTGAAAAACCCTAGCCATGGTTTCCCTCGTGAAACTTGGCCATAGGCTTGAACATGGAAAAAAATTGGCTTTTAGTTTTGTTTTTAATTCATTTTAATTACTAAATGACCAAAATGCCTCTAACTTAAAAATATTCTATTTCACCTATTTCATGTCCATTTCCAACAAATTAACCAATGGTCTAATTACCATTTAAGGACCTCCAATTTAAAATTTCATAGCAATTAGACACCTCTAGATTCTAGAACTCTAGTTTTGCACTTTTTACGATTTAGTCCTTTTGACTAAATTGAGTGCCCAAACGTCAAAATTTTTGAACGAAATTTTCACGAAATCATTCCGTGAAACTGTAGACCATAAAAATATAATAAAAATAAAATTTTCCTCATCAAATTTGTGGTCCCGAAATCACTATTTTGACTAGGCCTAAAATCGGGCTGTTACAACTTTGCAACAATTTGCTTCGTAATGGCCCCTTTGTTTGGAGTAACATCTTGATTGGATTGGACAGAGACATTCATACGCTGGCACAATGCGGTGATGAGAGAAGGAAAGTTAAGGCTCCCTACATTCTTCTAGATGCACTAAAGGACTTCTTTGAGTATGATTTTTCCCACATTTATCTTTCTTCCTTTTATGATGGAATGGAGAAAGAATATCTGATCCTTAGAAATTGTGGAGTTATGAGTGGAAGGAATTAGGCATGTTTTAATGAAGTGGTACCAAACCCTACAGTTGGGTTTCAAAGGAGCCCTTTCTACGGTGTAACAATCCTATATTGACACCACCCACTTAGTACCTACTACACATAGGTCTTGAAGAACTTGATTTAGACCATTCGTAGTGACGGTAGCGGCAAATTGGTTATGCTTATCTTGAACAACAAAAAGGCCGTACTGTGCATTGATGGTATCTTCATCAAATAGCACTGAGGCTCCTCACACATAAATAAAAGCATTGTTGGGAGAAGTAAGGTAAGCATGGAACTCACAAACCACATTTGTCAAAATATCCTCTAGATGCAAACAAAAAATCTGCCATCCATGTTGTTCTACCATAGAAGAAATAGACTCATCATATCCCACAAAGGGCTCGTTTTGAAAAAGGAAGCCTTTTTCCAACCAAAAAGGACGCTTGGAGATATTGTACACGTACCGGTCTTCCGCTGCTTGGTTGAAAAAATTGCGTTGTTGTAACAACCCATTTTTCAGTGAAATCGAAACAGTGGTTTCGTGGACCACAAATCCGATTTGAAAATATGATTTATTTTTATTTCATTATATAGTCTGTATTATAATAGGCATGTCGTGTAAAAATGTTGATATGAAAATTTTATCAATTAAGTGTTTAATTACGAGAAGGACTAAATCGCATAAAATGCAAAGTTGAATTCTCGTAGCTATAAGGATCAAATAGCTATGGGATTCAAAACTAAAGGTCCTTATATGGTAATTAGACCATTAAGAAAAGTATGTGGATTTTTCTTGATGACTCATCCATGGAAATATAGAAAAAGGGCAAGGACTAAATTGAAAATAGCAAAATACTTAATTAATTAAAAAGATGATAAAAGAAATCATCTTATTTTATGTCATATTCAACCCAAAACACATGGAAACCCTAGGAGAGAGAAAAGAAACTTTCAATGCCTAATTGGGTAAGTTCTCTTGCCCCGTTTTTAGTAATTTTGGTATTTTTGAAACTGAGATAGCTTAATCTCTCTATTTGAGGGATTAATTTAAAAAGTTATCAAGGTATAAAAATGATTCATGGATGTATATGATGGAAATTAGAAATTTATGGTAGAAAATGAAAGATTATTGATAGATAAACAGCTTTTACAAAGTGATTTTTGATGAAAACATGATTTAGGAACTAAAATGAAATGTTGTAAAAATTTGATGAAAAATTCTGAAATTTTATGAATACATGTGCTGGAAAATTTGTAATGGGGCTTTGGTTAGGCTTGGAATAGGGAGTAATTTGCACAAATTTTATTTTTCGAGCCTAGGGACAAAATCAAAATTTGTGGAAAAGTTAGGGGCAAAATGGCAACTTTGCCTAGGATGTAAATTAGGTCCATTTAAATATGAAATGTTCAAATTTATGGTTAAATTCATTTATATAGATCGAACAACACTAATTTTATTTTAGATAGAGGAAAAGAAAAGGTTTCGGATTAGTAGACTTTACGCGAACAAGTGTCGAGGTAAGTTCGTGTAACTTAATTGGGCATGTAATTATGTTAATTGAATGTTCTGTCTGTATGTATTGTGATTTATGTTGGAGTGCTTTACTTGTATACTATGATGAAAAATTGATACATGCTTGAAATGGTGAAAAAGGGGTTAAGTCTCAATTGAATGTTGCGTTCCGATGAGTAAGTGTGCTTTCCCAAAAATAATAAGGTCCTGCATTTGTTGCGGATGGGATTTAGCTCAGACGAGCAATCCCATTGACCTTGATATAGAAAGGATTTAGCCTGGACGGGTAATCCTGATATAATACCTCTTGAGCATACGTTATGATTAAGGTTTAGCCTGGACTGGTAATCCTAATTGAGCTCCTCTAAGCTTACGTTATATAAGGGATTTAGCCTAGACTGGTAATCCTGTTGCACGATATGTGGCTCAAGAAAGTGTTTCCTGGTTAAGTGCCATAATGGGTGCCCTTGAAATAAGAAAAACTGACAGATTATCAAATCGTACGCTTCGAATGTACTACTTGTGCATCTATTAAGATTCAATGATTCAACGGACATATAAATCTAGACATGGCATGAGAATTATGGGATGAAATTATAATGTCTTGAAAGTGTATTGCATGATGAGCTCATCTATTCTTACTTGATGTATGTGGAAACTTGGTGACTAACATGTTTGATTAGATACATGTGTTTAGGAAAGTTAGCCCAATGGATAGAAAAATTATTATTGTATACTTAGATTTAATAAACAGGTTTGGTAAGTTTAGTTTTCGTTATATTAGGTATACTTAGTAGAAATCATTTTGGTATAATGGCATGTATAGGACAAGTTGACCAATAGTGGCTTGAAATGTTATTTTGTAACCTAGCCATTGGAATGGCTAGTAATGATTCATTTTGGTATGACTAAGTAGATTATTATGATATACATATACACATATGTTATGTTATGTATATGTTATCAAAGGTTTCTATTGCCTAAGTTAATCCAAGGTACGTTTATAACCACCTATGCATGTAATGGTATGCCTTGTTAAATGATGAATTTGCCTATTTTAAATGCTTGGAAAGGTTGGTATTGGTTGTGTGTTTGAAGTGCAGGTCTTGGGTGAAATTTTGGGTGAGAAATGAAGCTAGAAATGGCTTTATTTTGTCCAAAAGGGCAGACACATGGGCATGTGTTTAGACCATGTGTCACGACCTGGTAACATGGGCATGTGGTTAGGCCATGTGTCCCCTGCACCTTAATTTTAAGAAACAGAATGCTCAGAATTGGGCACACGGGCGTGTGTCTCAGCCATGTGCGCCATACACGGGCGGGTGTCTTAGCCGTGTGAAACCTACACCTAATTTCGAATTGAATTAATTAACTACACTGCCTAGCACACGGGCATGTGGCATGGACGTGTGTGCAAGTCAGAGAGTTACATGGGGTCAAACACAGCCTTTAGCACGGGCGTGTCCCAGGGTCACACGGGCGTGTCCTTTGGACCATACGGGCGTGTGAGCCCTGCACTTTGGAAAAATTTTGAAAAGTCGCGAAAAATTCTTAAAGTTCCCGATTAAGTCCCGATTCGATTCTAATGCTCATATTGGGCCTCGAAGGTCCAATCAAGGGACGTTATGAATGATCTCGGTAAATGAATAGTAATTTACATAAATTATTTGTAAATATTTTTTAATGTTTTGGTAATACTCTAAAACCCTATTTCGGCAACAGATACGAGTTAAGGGTGTTACAATAGTGGCGTAGCAGATGGTTGCAGAGTAAAATGTCTGGTCATTAATAGAAGGTAGAGCAAATGGTAGATGAAAAAGGTGAAAACTTGCAGGAGTAAAAGAAATACAAGTAAATTTGGAGAAAAAAAACTTAGGCTAACTGTAAAAGAAGATGAAACGATTAGGGTAAAAGAAAAATAACACGGCGATAAAGTAATGGGATGATGTGGGTGAGTGGATGAGCGGTAATGATGGCTTGATTGTGGTGTAATTGAAATTGGAAGGAAAGTAAAAATATGATCGGAGGGCAAATAATAAGGAAAATTCCAATGGGCTAACGGATAATTTATGAAGCCTCGACCCCTCTTCTTCCATCAAGAAAACAAACATACCCACAAAACAAAAGGAATAGAAGCAAATGAAAGAACTAATAAAAATTTAAATTTGAGAAAAATAAAGCAAAAAGAGCTATTGAGATGCATAAGTCAAACATCTCAGAGATTAATGGACTGATTATTTCAAGTCACAGGAGCGCCCCAATAATGCTTCAAGTGTTGTCCATTAACTTTGAATGTAGTCTTAGTCCTTATATCTTTGACATCCACAGCTCCATGAGGGAATATGTGAGCTAATTCAAAAGGTTCTGACCAACGAGATTTTAATTTTCCCAGAAATAATTTGAGCCTAGAGTTGAATAACAACACCTATTATCCCGATTCAAATTGCCGTGGCATAATCCTTTATCCATGCTAGCGCTTGGTCTTTTCTTTATATATTTGAACGTTCTCATGTGCCTAATCTCAGAATTCATCTATTTCATTCAACTCTAATAATCATTTATGTCCCGTAGTGATCCAATCCATGTTCAGCTTCTCAATAGCCCAAAATGCTTTATCTTCCAGCTCGACGGGTAGATGGAAAGGCTTTCCATAAACCAGCTTAAAAGGTGACATCCCCAATGGTGTTTTGAACGTAGTACAATAAGCTCACAAAGCTTGATCTAGTCTAGATGACCAATACTTGTGAGTTGGGTTTACCACTTTCTCCAAAATCTACTTAATTTCTCTATTAGAAACTTCAACTTGTCCTTTTGTTTGGGGGTGATATGCCGTGGCAATCTTATGTTTCACCCCATACCTATACAAGGCATTGGTAACAAATTTGCAATCAAAATGAGAGCCTTCATCATTGATAAGTATGCGAGGTGTACCAAATCTTGTGAAGATATTTTTATGCAAGAACTTCATCACTAATTTGGCATCATTAGTAGGGAGAGGTATAGTTTCAACCCACTTTGATACCTAATCAACTACCAAAAGTATGTATAAATTTCCTTAGGAAGGTGGAAATGGCCCATAAAGTCTAGTCACCACATATCAAACAACTCAATTTCCAGGATATTTTGCAGTGGCATTGCATACCTCCTAGAGAAGTTGCCTGCCCTTTGACAATAGTCATATGCCTAGTAAAAGTCATGAGCATCCTTGAACATGATCGTCCAATAAAATCTTTGAATGAGAAAGTGTAACCTCCCAAACCTGACCTAGACGTTATAGCTATATTGAGAAGGCTAAATTAGCCACTGAAATGGCTAAGCTAACTTACGTTACTTTTGAAGACTTTAAATAAACTCATTTTAGGGAAAAACAAGATTTGCACTTTGAATTAGTTTAAAAGAGTTCATTTATTAGATAATCTATACTTAAGACTCATTTTATCATTGATAGTGTTGTTTAAGAAGAAAAAATTGTTTGCTTGTCACTCTTCTTTGTAAAACTTGATGTTAAACTAATGCAATATCAAATACGATGGAACATATTAGCTTTAATAGAAGAACACATAACCATTATTGGAATTTCATATCATTATATAGCTATTATCAAATTGATGTCAAACGGTGTATGAGCATGGGTCATCATTCATTCGAGTAACAATCATTAATTTTGATACCATTCAATAGAACACATTACAATACGTACCATAAATCAATATCATTCGAATATGTCGTGAGCATGATACAATGCAAAAAGGTTCCTACCCATACCATCATTTACAGACCACGAGTTCCCAAAACCCGTCATTTGAACTCCAAAATATTATGGGTTTAAGCCTATTGTGGTTAAAACCACCGATAATAACATGTAGAAAATTTTGCCAGTAAAAATGCAGACAAGCTACCAATAAAAATGCGATTAATCGCCATTCCCCTCTATACTCCAAGTGCAGTGCACTGGCACGAATAATGCAAACTTAATATGCTGCGGGTACTCCACGAAACTCCTCCGTCAACCACAAGATATCCCATCCCAATGCAAATGCAATATGTCATACAAACTCATACATAATCATATCTCAATACTTTTCACATTTATTTGACATGTTTCACATGCTCTCAATAATCACATACTTTGAGTAAATGGAAACAGTGTTCCAACTTTCAAATTACCATTAAGATGATATCATTCAACATTATACAATTTCACATGCTTTTATGATTTTCCAATGTGCATGTATAACAACCTTTCCAATATAACATAGCAAACTATCCATGCAATTATATCATGCATAAACTTATATCTCAGAAAATCATGCTATATATTCAATCAATCTCATACCAAATAACACAATCATGCATCATAATACCATTCACACAGTCACACTGTCAAACTAGCAACTTTATTAACATATTAATCTCTTAGGACTCGAAACGTACCTGGTTTGGCCACTTAAAAAAATTAATTATTTGGATATTAAACCAATCCAATCAGCAAGTTAAATCATCAAATATATAAAAAAAATTATCATTTTTAATTAACTTTTTGAGTTTAGGACCCACACCTTATTTTTTGCTTTCTCACAGCACATTAATGAATTTCTAATTTTCCTTAATAAACCTTAAAACGAACCTTAGAAAAAAAATTAGTATAAATTCAATTAATTTACCATTAAAAAATCCCCCAAACACTCACCTATGAGTTTAAACCAATCGTTCAAATTATAATTATTTTATAAATCCAAACTAGTTGGATTCCTTACACTGAATCAATGCGAACCATACGTACAATCATTCTTCGTCTTTACGGATGATTTCGGGCATTTGAGTTTGCACCTAATTAAATAATATACTGGAAAATAAGTAACTAATTAATGATTAAATTTCTTCATTTAATCAATTCATAACCTTTACCGAACAACTATCTCATAATAATAAACTAGTTATCCTTAATTGCACTTATGCTTTACAATTTGTTGGATTCGATTGGCTAATTGATCATGAACTTCTCTCCTTAATTAACATGTGATTAAAGGATGATTAGGAGGGTTCAATAAAATAATTTAATTCTGGAAAAATATGATCAAGACCCAAGAAACAAAACAGCCCCCTTTCTTGCACAGAGGCATACGCACCACCACCCGTGGTGGCCAAAAGTGGGGCTGAATTTTAAAATGGTTTGAGATCTCATTAAAATATGGAAAAATAAATTTGAAATCATTTAAAATCCCCCAAATCACATATCTAGAAGTTTGGGTTTTTATTTGACAAGATTAATCAAGAAATTGAAGAGAAAAGAGATTTTACCCAAGCTAGTTGAGAGAAACAACAATGACACTTTCTTAGCAATGTTCGGGATCGATCTTGGAGTTCAAGATTTTAGTTTTGGGGTTAATTTTAATGAAAGAAAATACCATAAATATGGTGGATAAGATGTTAACAAATCTTGAGACAAAAAGAAAAAGAAAGAGATGGTAAAACTAGGTGTAGGCGACGACAACAATGGAGGAAGAAAGAAAAAAATTGAAGATCAAACAGGAGAGGAGAGGGGAGGAACGGCTAGGGTGAGTAAAAATAGAATAAAGGCTAATTTTTTTATTTAAAATTAACATCTATACCTAGGGTTACAAGGGTATGGAAGACACATACATTAAAAACAAGAGATTTTTAAAAAAAAGTTATTTTGCATGGGAAAGGATTCGAACTTAAGATCTCAATTTAGTTTGCATGCTTTTGCAATTATCAATTAACCACTAGGCTATTTACTTATTTTTGAAATAATTTTACAATATTTATTTTAAAAACAAGGCATGTCACATACTAGGGTTTGAGACAAAATTAGAAAAATGATAAAAATGGTGAGAGAGAAGGGATTTGAACTTGGGTTTTAAGGAACGTTTCACTAACACTTATCCAACAAACCAATATCTCATTTATTCCTAAAAACGCATAGATAATCTTAAAGATTAAGGCATGGCCACTTTCTCTCGATTCTCAAACTCGATTCTATTAACCCTAAATTTTTGGGATGTTACACATTGTCCTGTGTAAGGAGCTAAATGAAAATTTTGCAAAATGCTTTGAGTTTTTTCATCAGATACAGATATCCTAATTATTTGATCAGCAAAATGTTTGAATAAGAAAGGCTTATCCCAATAATAGTGTCTGGCATCATGAAGAAATTTCCTTCTTCTTTGGCTATTGAGATCAGGGGGTATCAACTCACTCACTAAGAAGTTTACAATATCGACATACCGAGGTAATGCCGTGGCAACTAACAATTGCTCGTCTGGGAAGTCCTCCTTAATGATTTGAGTATTGCCATCTTCAGGTCCAGCTTCCAATCATGACAAGTGATCAACCACTTGATTCTTAGTCCCTTTTCTATTTCTAATTTCAATTTCAAATTCCTAAAACAAAATTATCCACTAGATCAACCTTGGCTTGGCATCTTTCTTGGTCACAAAATAATTGATAGTAGAGTAGTCAATATAAACTGTGACCTTGGTACCAACTAAATAAGATTTGGATTTATCAAATGCAAATACCACAACCAATAACTCTTTTTCAATGGTGGTGTAGCTGAGCTGTGCATCTGTTAAGGTCCTGCTTGCATAATATATAGCATGAAATACTTTGTTTTTCCTTTGCCCCAACAATGCACCTACAGAAAAGTCACTAACGTCACACATAAGTTCAAATGGTAGTGTCTATTCCAGTGGTATTACAATCAGAGCTATCACCAATTGCTTCTTCAATTCTTTAAATGCTCGCAAGCAAGGTTCATCAAAATTGAAGGATCTATTATGCTTTAACAAAGAACATAGGGGTTTGGATACCTTTGAGAAATTCTTAATAAATCTTCTATAAAATCCCGTGTGAGCTAAGAAACTTCTAATACCTTTTACAGTGGTGGGAGGTAGTAATTTGGTGATCACCTCAATTTTGGCTTTGTCTACTGCAATCCCTTACTGTGATATTTTATGTCCCAGAACAATGCCTTCACGATCCATGAAGTAACATTTTTCCCAATTTAAAACAAGATTAGTTTCTTTATAGCGACAAAAAACCAATTCTAAGTTTTTCAAGAAGTTCTCGAAGGTATTGCCAAACACAGAGAAATCATCCATGAAAACTTCCAGAAAGCTTTCCATCATGTTTGAGAATATCACGATCATGCAATGCTGAAATGTTAGTGGGGCATTATACAACCTAATTGGCATTCATCTAAATGCGAAAGTTCCATATGGACATGTGAAACTGGTTTTCTCTTAATCACTGGAGGTTGTGGCAATCTGGTTATATCCTGATACCCATCCAAGAAACAATAGAAGGCTTTCCCAACTAATCTATCCAACATTTGATTAGTAAATGACAAGGGAAAATGGTCCTTCCTAGTTCCCTTCTTAAGCTTGCGATAATCCATGCATACTCTCTATCTTGTAACAGTATGAGTTGGCATAAGCTCATTGTTATCATTGTTAACTATTGTGACACCTTTTTTCTTGGGTACACATTGTACAGGGCTCACCCATGAACTATCTAGAATAGGGTATATAATTCCAGCATCGAGCCACTTAAGGATCTCCTTATTGACAACTTCCTTCATGATTGGGTTCAACTGTCTCTATTTTTCGATAGAACTGTTATGACAATCTTCCAACAAAATCATATGTATGCAGATAGCATGGTTGATTCCATTGATGTCGGTAATTGTCCATCCCAATGCCTTCTTAGATCTCCTCAGAGCATCTAGCAACTTGACATCTTGATTAGGTGTCAGTTCTGCAGATATAACTATTGGCAGAGTGTTGTTGTCTCCAAAGTAGGCATACTTTAAATGCAACGGCAAAGGCTTTAACTCCAGTATGGGATGTTCCTCTATATAAAGTTTAGGAGGTTTAGAAGAACAATATGATAAATCCAAGGATTCAAACTTCTTCCTTAGTTTATCCATCAATTGCTTGATCTCCATGATTTCATCTAGTTCTACAAGCATTTCTGTGTCACTTAGATAGATCTTCATCATCATCAAAATTACTGTGACAAATTTTGCAAACTCATCCTCAACGACTAGTTTGATCAACCTAATGGCGTGACATTTCTCATTTTCATTGGCATATTTCAAGGCATCAAATACATTGAAAGTAATTTATTAATCATTTATCCTCATTGTTAACTCACATTTTTGCACATCAATTAACGTTCTACATGTAGCAAGAGAAGGTCTTCTAAGAATAATCGACACATCTTTGTCAGCCTCACATTCTAAAATAATAAAATCGACTGGAAAAATAAATTTATCTATTCTTACCAGTTTGTCTTCAATTTTATCTTCCAGATGTGAGTAAGATCGATCGGCTAGTTGCAGCGTGACTGTGGTGGGTCTTACCTTCCCAATTCCCAGTTTCCTAAAGATAGACATAGGCTTTAAATTTTTACTTTCTCCTAAATTACATAATGTCTTGCCAACATAATGATTTACAATTGAAAAAGGGATAGTAAAATTCCTTAGGTCCTTCAACTTTAGTGGCAATATACTCATCAACATCATTGTGCACCCTTCAATGAGAGTAACAGTTTTAAATTCCCTCAATCTTTGCTTCTTTGACAATATATCCTTCATGAATTTTAAGTAATTGGGCATTTGCTTCAAAGCTTCCACAAACGGTATTTAGGACATCCAAAAATCTCTTGAATTGAAAATATTGCTTGGAAATCTGAGATCGCTGAGGTGGCAGTAGCCTTCCTTTAGAATATTGATAATGTTTTGCTGTGGCATTCAGTTTGACCATATGATCTAATTCTGCTGCAACATTCTTTTGTTTGACCTTTTCATTTGTAGGTTACTTTTTAGATGGTTCTACAATCTATCCTTGATTGAGACTCAAATCTTCCTCTTTAGCAATGACATCTCTAACAACTTCATTAAGCTAAGTACCAGTTTTGAAAGTGATGGCCTTGCAATACTCCTTCCCTTATGATCTTGCATTCTTAGATTCACTTGGCAATGCTTATTGAGGTCTCGAATTTAGAGCATTGGCGATCTGTCCAACTTGATTTTCCAAGGCTCTTAGGGATGCAACTTGACTCTGGATCACGGTGTCATTCTTGGCCATGTATTCTTTCAGCAAAGTTGTAATAGATGAAGAAGATGATGCTAAACTTTTTTGAACATTCTGCCGAGGCATAGACTGATTATATCCAGGCGGTGCACTTGTAGCATTCTGTCTAATAACATTGTTGGAATTTTATTCCATCTAAAGTTTAGATGTTGCTTCCACCTTGATTGCAGGTGTTGGAATAGAGATTATTATTACAGTTGAAATTGCTCATGTAATACATAGAGACTGGGTTTGATGGACATTCATCAAACACATGATCTTCCCTACAATAGATACACGATATTTTAGTTGATTTCATCTCCTAAACTGTAGCTTGTTTTTTCATTGTTATGATCATGTTAGCTAGAGATGATACCTATGCTATCAACAAAGTGATTGCATTGAACTCTATAATGCCAACAGCTCTCCTGCCAGTCCTAACTGTCGTGGTAGGATATTGATAATCATTGTTGGTTATCCTTTCTAAAATTTCATATGATTCATTATAGGATTTATCTAACAAGGTACCATTGGCAGACGCATCAACTACCATCCTTGTATGTGCATTTAACCCATTATAAAACATTTTCATCTATGTCTAGTGTTGAAATCCATGCATCAGACATTTTCGCAGCAATTCTTTAAACCTTTCCCAAGCTTCATACAACGTCTCATCCTCTGATTGCCAAAATGATGTGATGTCATTTCTAAGCTTTGCATTCATATTAGGCTGATTATACCATTGCAAAAACCTTTGGCAAAGATCATTCTAGGATGCCACCATCCCTGATGGCAAAGCATTCAACCATGCTCTGGCACGATCTCTTAATGAATATGGAAATAATTTAAGTCACAGGGCATCTTCAGGAACATCTTATTACCTGAACGAGTTACAGACTTCTAAGAAAAATATTAAATACAGTCGTAGATCTTCAGTAGGCAACCGACTGAATTGTCCTACCATTTGAAACATCTAAAACATAATCAGTTTGAACTTAAAATGCTGAGCTTGAATGGGTGGTCTGACTATCCTTGGGTTCAAATCATCCAGAATTGGTACTACATGCTCATGAATGAGTCTGTATCAGTCATCTATCACAAAAGGAATAGGCATGTCAACATCCTGTCCATTTAGATGCAATAGTTCTTCCATACCTGAATAATTTTTTATCCTAGCCATATCTTGTAGTTCTCTTCTTCTTCTTCGTAAAGTCCTCTCGATCTCTGAGTCAAGAGGATATTCTTTGCTAGCAGGAATGCCTATTCTCATACACTGATGGCAATCATATAGGAATTAAATACAACTAAGTTAAATAAAACTAATGGAACTAAATAAAATAACAAAACCAAATTTTACCAAATTGCCGATCCCCAGCAATAACGCCAAAAACTTGTTGCATGTGAATATAGTATGCAAAATGTGCAAGTATACACATCGAATCAAGTAATATAATGATAAGTAAGATCGTCTCCAAGGGATCAGATAAAATTAACTTGGTTAAGTTACTGTTATGAATTATATGAATTATGCTATGGAAAAACAGTGACAGAAATGTAATGATAATTAAAATGATGTTGGTGTATGCAAAATGTAACAAAAATAGATATAAAAAATAATATTGCGAAGTTATTAGGGCAAGAATGAGAGGATCAAATCTGTTGAATGGGAAAGTTGGGATTACTAGGAATCTATCCTTATAAACCAAAAATACCTCAGCAAACTCTTAACCATTTTACCACTCAAAACGGATCTAAGATAGTCTACTTCTTTCAAAAGCAGGACCTCAAGTTGCCTCACCTAAAGCGATATATGTCTGTAGTCCTCATATGTGATTCCCAACACTAAATTCTCTTTGTTTTGTACAAATATTGCTCTATGTCTAAAAAATGCTATGGGTATTCTGTTGGACAACCACTTGTGTCATTCAATTTTAGTCTAACTAAGTTAACCTTTTCAAAATTATATTATGTTTATAAGCATACTAAACATTCATCTATGTCTAGACTCTGTATGCATGCAATTCAAGAAGAACAAATTGAATGAAATAGAAAAATAAATTAGATCAAAGCTTCAACATTAATGGAAAATTAGAGAATCATCCAGTAAACCTAACCCAATGAGATTTAACTCATAAGCTGATTAATAAAATCCAATTTTGAAATACCATTTAACATCTTAAACATTAAATTGCACAAAGAAGCAATGTAAAAGAAAATAAGGAAGAACTTTAAAAAGCATGCTTTCGCTAATCCAACTCTCAACTACGGCGTTGCAGTGTTTCATAAAGACCTAGTTGACTGCATTCATCCTCTTCCTCATATTCTACTCTTCTTTTTAGTTGCTACTGCTACCCTCTATTTCTGCTTCAAGATCCTTCCTCTGAGAAAGGCTTGTTTTTCTCTTTCAGTTCTTCTTTACTTTTTATAGGGTAGATCCCATTCTCAGCACCCAAATTTTCCTCCCTCTTTTTCAGGTAGATCTTTCTGGTACAAGTACAGCTGGTTGAGAGTGGCACGAATTGAGTGCTGACTCAGTGTCTTCTTAGAATTGTCATGGCATTAATTTTTACAATCCGTCCAACCTTTTTTCATGACAAAACTTCACTCCTTCATTTCTTTTCCTCATTCTACATCGGCTATTCAAACACAAACAAATCATTTTCACCCACAAGAAAAATAATATAATAACATTTAAGCATAATCAAAGCTTCACGATGCAATGTTCTAAAAATATTAATATAATATCCTAAAATGCAAATACATCTACTTAAGTACAAACAAGTAACCAATTTTAGAGGCCTGAAATATAACTCCTTTCAAGGGTTATCAATACACAAAAGAACCATTACTGTTTTTCTTAAAATAAACACAATTGTCAAAGCTATTTCGTTTGAAATCATGAGTAGCCATAAAAGAATTAAATCTCTTGTACCACTTCCTTGGTGACTATTTCAAGCCATAAAGGGACTTTTTCAGCAAGCAACCATAGTTCTCCTTTTCTGAGACGATAAAACCCTTTATTTGTTGCATGTAAATATCTACCTCAAGTTCTCCATGCAAGAACACTATTTTTACATCTAACTGCTCAAACTTCAAATCATACATGGCCACAATACCAAGTAAGGCTTGAGTTCCTTCTTTCTTTTGCAACCAGCCTTGCTTTATATCTGTAAAGTCTACATCTAGAATCTGACTATAACCTTTTGCTACCAGTCTTGCTTTATATTTGGGTTCTTCATTTCCTGGAGTTCCTTTTTTTTTTAAATACCCATGTACAACGAACAACCTTTTTACCTTTATGAAGCTTCACTAGATCCCATGTTCTGTTCTTATGGAGTGATTCCATCTCTTCTTGCATGACAATCATCTACTTTCCTGAATCTTCACAGCTACCTGCCTCGGAATAAGTAGATAGCTCTTGATTTGTATCTATATCTTTAGCCTTATTTAAAGCATAAGCAACTAGATTAGCCTCGTACCTTTTTAGAGGTCTAATTTCTCTTCTAGGTCTATTTTTGGCAATAGAATATTGTGGTGCTGACTATAGTGAAGAAGCAACTCTAGTCTAAATTTCTGTTTTTACCTGAGAAGTAGACTTTATTGTAGATCCTGGATCAATTTGAAGCTCTATCTACTTTTCCTTGTCTTTATTGAAAGAGTCTTTAAGAGATAAGTTAGGTAGCATATAGTTTCATAAAAAATAACATCTCTTCTAATAACGAATTTTCTATTTTCAGGACACCATAACTTATACCCTTTAACATCAGCCTTATAACCAAGAAAAACACATTTAATAGATCTAGGTTCCAATTTCTCATTATCAACATGAGCATATGCAGGACACCTAAAAATTTTTCAAATTAGAATAATCAGCAGGATTACTAGACCATACCTATTGTGGATTCTTTTTCTCAATGGCAACATATAGAGACCGATTAATAAAAAAAAATGAAGTAGAGGCTGCTTCATCCCAAAATGACTTTAGTAAACAAGCATTCAAAAACATAAATTGAACCTTTTCCATGATTTTTCTATTCATCCGTTCTATAATAGCCCAATTTAAGGCCTAGTCAGAACAGTGTTTCGGAACCACAAATGTGACACAAAAAAATTTATTTTTTCTTATATTTTTATGGTCTACAATTTTATGGAATGATTCTGTGAAAATTTCGTTAGAAAGTTTTGACGTTTGAGCACTCAATTTAGTAAAAAGGACTAAATTGCAAAAAGTGCAAAACTTGAGTTCTAGAAGCTAGAGGTGTCTAATTGCTATGAAATTTAAAATTGAAGGTCCTTAGATGGTAATTAGACCACTTGTTAAGTTAGTGGACAAAAAATGGGCATGAAGTAAGAGAAATTTTAGTGTTTTAAGAAAAAGGCATTTTAGTCATTTGGTAATTAAATGAATTAATAAGCAAATTAAAAGCCAATTTTTGCCCATCTTCTACCCTTTGGCCGAAACTTACAAGAGGAGGACATAGCTAAGGTTTTTCAAGCTTCCCAGCTCAATTGTAAGTCTATTCTAGCCCCGTTTTTAATGCTCTTTACATTTTTGAAGTCGTTCTAACTCGATCTACCTATTTCTAGCACTAATTTGAGGTATGATTAAGGTATAGGGTTTGAACCATGTTAGATATGTGTATATTTTGATGGCTAATGGTAGAAAATACATGTTTCATGCTAGAAAAATAACTTTTGCTAAGTGTTTTTTGAAAAAAATATCAAAAAGGACCTAATTGTAAAAGTTATAAAATAAGTAGTAAAAGTGTGATTAAGTGAAAAATTTGGGCTCGTATAAGTATGAAAATGGTTCAACTAGGCTTGGGTTTTGAAGAAATTAAATACATTTCAATTTACGAGCCTAGGGGCTAAATTGTAAAAATGTGAAACACTAGGGGTAAAAATGTAATTTTTCCATAGTATGATTTTTGGACTGAATTGAACAATGTGTGTATTAAATAAGTTAAATTTCTTATTATAGATCAAGATAAACAAGGTTCAGACCTAGATTGGGGAAAAATAAAGTGTTTGACGATTAGGTCAAATTCTACTATTTTTGTACCAAGGTAAGTTCGTATATAAATAATACATTGTTATATTTATGTTTTAAATGCTTTAATATTGTATGAATTGTGATTGACTGTAACATCCGAATTAGGGCCTAGTCAGAACAGTGGTTTTGGGACCACAAATTCGACATAAGAAAATTTATTTTTATTACATTTTTATGGTCTACAAATTAATGGGATGATTTTGTGAAAATTGCGTTCGAAAATTTCTATGTTTGGGCACTCAATTTGGTCAAAAGGACTAAATTGTAAAAAGTGAAAAAGTCGAGTTCTACATGTTAGAGGTGTTAAATTGTTATGAAATTTTAAATTGGAGGTCCTTAAATGGCAATTAGACCATTGGATAATTTGTTGGACAAAAATGGACATGAAATTTTTGAAATAGAATATTTTTTAAGTTAGGGGAATTTTGGTAATCTAGTAATTAAAATGAATTAAAAACAAAATAAAAGCCAAAATTTCTTGTCCATCTTCTTCCTTGGTCTAATATTGCATGAAGAAACCATGGCTAGGGTTTTCCAAGCTTCCAAGCACGATTGTAAGTCCATTCTTGCCCCTTTTTTAATGATTTTTATGTTTTTGAAATCCTCGTAACAAGATCTACCTATTTCTACCATTTATTTGAATTATCATGAAGGTATAGGTTTTGAACCATGTTAGAAATTTTTGCATTTTGATTTTTAATGGTAGATTATGCATGTTTATGGTTGGAGAAACAACTTTTGCTAAGTGATTTTCGGTGAAAATACTTAAAAGGACTAAATTGTAAAAGTTATAAAATATGTAGTAAAAGTGTGTTCTAGTGGAAATTGGGGCTGCTATAGTTATGAAAATGATTCGTCTAGGCTTAAAATGCAAGGAAATTGAATAAAAATCATTTTACGAGCCTAGAGGCCAAAGTGTAAATAAGTGAAAGTTTAGGGGTAAAAACGAAAATTTGTAAAAGTATGATTTTTGGGTCCATTGGAATAATGTGATTAATAAATGAGCTATATTTGAAATGTTAGATCAATGAAACAGAGATTCGGGCTTAAATCGGGAAAGTTAGAGATTAGGGACTAAATTGGAATAGTTGGCCGTAATTGCTTTTGATGTAAGTTCGTGTGACTAAATAAGCATATTGTTCGTGTTATCGTTATTATACTTGAAATCCACTTTGCTTTGATTGTATTGAATTATATGTTAATGATATTGTGTATGGGAAAGTAATGAACCCCATGAAATAGTCGATAGCTCAAATGTCGTTAATATGATACATGTATGTATACTCTAATGAAATTGACTTGTGATGATATAATGGAAGTTCAATGAAAGCCTTGTATCTCGGAAGTCCCGAATGACCCAAAGGAATACTTAGGACTTGAATGTCGTAACATCGTGCTAAATGAGATCCTATGTAAGACCATGTCTGGGACATGGCATCGGTGATGATATATGTGCCTGTCTAAGACCATGTTTGCGACATGGCATCGGTGATGATATGTGTGCCTGTGTAAGACCATGTCTGGGACATGGCATCGGCGATGATATGTGTGCCAGTGTAAGACCATGTCTAGGATATGGCATTGGCGATGATATGTGGATTCATGTAAGACCATGTCGGGGACATAACATTGGTACTTTATTTGGTGTATGGCAATCCCGAGTGTCCTTTAGTATTTCGGTGGTTCAACGGGCCATTCAAGATTTTGGGTTAAGAAGTGGAGTAGTATGAGTAAGAATATGTGGTACAAGTATGTACGTGAATCTCTAAGCTCATGGTAATTGAGATTTTGAAATGTCGAGACCTCAGTGAGCTAAGATGTATGAATTATGATTATGAATTTTGTTGCAAAATCATGCTAACTTACATTGTGTAATTCAACATGGAATTCATGAGATGGAGAGTTCATGATTAGTTGAAAATGAACTTATGATAGTTATCATTATATTGCACTAAAATAGTGTTGGACAGCAGCAGTTGTCCGACTTTGAAAATCCACCAAAAATTATGGAAATCGAAATATAGGGTGAATTAAATATGAAATTAAAGCTTATTGATTCTAGTTTCATATAAAGGAAACGTTGTAAGTAAAAGAATTTCATATTATGAGATATTTGAATTTTTGTAAAACAGAGTCAAAATGAGTTTGGAATCCCCTGTTCTGAATTTGGAAAATCACTAGAAATTTAAAAAATAATAATTATGTATTAGAATTCATATGGATAAGTACTTAATGAGTATATTTTCAAGATAAACTAACGGGAACATTATCCGAATCCCATACTAAGAGATAAATAAATTTTAGTGAAGAAAGGTCGAAGTTGTCAAATAGCGAAATAGGGGAGATTTTAAAGAATAAACTGTACTTATTGGCTAGAACAAAAATTCTAAGAATTTTATGGTAAGAAGATATGTGAGTCTAGTTTCAGGGAAAATTAGCAGATCTAAATTTGGAGTTCAGTAGCTCCAGATATAAATAAAGAAATAACTATGACTCGAGAAAGCAGCATGACCAGAATATAAGTAAAAGTGTAATTATGATTGTATTACATTGAGAAGCATGTTGGCATATTGCTTATTATTTTTCATACGGACTTACTTAAATTTAAGCTTACTCCCTCCTTTTCATTTATTTAGTGATGTCAGGTTAGCTCGGGGTTGGAGAGCGTCGGAGGCAACATCACACTATCAAGCTATGACTGTTGGGGTATTGATGAACCATAAATGTATTTGAGTGAGTGGCTGTATAGGGACTTGGTTATTATGATGTGTATTCTTTTGATTTGGCCAAGATGTTGGCTTAAATTGATTCATTGTATATAGCCATGAGATGTGGCTTATAATGTTTTGGCTTGTAAGCCTAATTATCCTTGCCATGTATTAATGCTTTGTGATAAGATTATAATTGTCTGCCTTGAGTGAATAGTAAATAATATACGTGCACGAGAATGCCCTAGGACCATTCGGGGGGGTCATGGCTATGGAATAAAGACGTAAATTGGCATTAAGTTAATAATGATTGAACATGGACATTCGTTGAATAAGTAGAGATTAATTATTGGGTAAAATGTTATGGTTTATTGTTAAAAATGATGCCATGATGTATAACTTTGATCCGTGTAAAGATGTGGGGGATTAATGGTAACAAAAGGCTTAGAAAATAGCCTAAGTGTTTGCCACATAGGCAGAGACACGGCCATGTGTCTCAGCCGTGTGGATGACATGGCCTAGCACACGGGTGTGTGGCTTGGCCGTGTGGTTAAATTTTGTTTGTTGACGTCATAATCAGAGAGTTAGATGGGTGTGTCTAGGGCACACGAGCGTGTCCCTGTGCCCACACAGGCATGTGACTATGTTTGTTGGAAAATTTTCCTAAGTTTTCCCCGAATCTTTGTAAACCCAGTTTAGTCCCTAACCACTCTCAAAGTATGTTTAGGGCCTCGTAAGCCCGTTTAAGGGACTTCATGCATATTTATGAATTTTTTTAAAAGAAAATGAAATTTTATGGCCCGATTTGCATGTTTGTTTACAATTATGTCCGGTAATGCCTCGTACCATGTTCCGGCCTCGAATATGGGTAAGGGGTGTTACATTGACTCTTTGGACGTATTCGACAAAGTTTCGACAAGCGAGAATTCCCAGTTGAGCCTTCGGAATAGAATAGGATACGAGTGCTGGTCTCGTACGTCCTACCAGTGCCTGGGTAGTCCGGTATAAGTTGCGGATACCTGAAAGCTTGTGTGACCAGCACTGTGTAGCTACGTCCTAATTGACAGCTTGTGTGAGTAGGCCCGTCAGTAGCTCGAAAACTGGCCTATATGTATTATTAGATGCGAGGTAGCTTTACCTACATGTATGGCACTTATGTGCAAGATTTTCGAGTATCCGTTAATATTCCGAGTGTTCAACTTGAATGTCAAAATTGTGAAAGGCTATGGTGTAACACCCCAAACCCGTAAACATCGCCAGACTAGGGTTAAAGGTATTACCGGACAAAACGAAACATTTAACATTCATTTCATAATTATCATAGCATCAGAGATTAAACATCAACATAGAGTCCCTAATATAGGTCATTGAGACCTTAAACATGCATTAGAAAATGGTCGGGACTAAACCAATCTCATACAAAATTTTTCCAAAACTTAAACATTTTTCAAACAAGTACAAGTCACACGCCCGTGTGAATAGGCCGTGTGCCTTACACGACATTAGACACACCCGTGTGTCTAGGCCGTGTCAAAATAAGGCATACATACTAACTTATACACACGACTACAAGACACCCTCGTGTGTCCTGGCCGTGGTTGACACTGAATTGGGTCACACAGCTAGCCACACGCCCGTGTTCCTTGGCCGTGCTCGAGCCTGACTTACAATTGTAGGGTACTCCAAGGGACACACGTCCGTGTAACATAACCGAGTGTCTAGAAACACAAAAATTTATGTACTTTTTCATACCCAATTCTTCTTAAATTCATGCAAATTCGGTTAAATTCTTGTTGAAAAATAATTAAATATTATAAAATAATTAAGTCATGTTAAAAATATGAACATGGTGAATTTATTTAAATTTATACTTAACTTTGACTAATTTTGACTATTTTAATGATTCGCAGAAAGGCTAAAATTGGCTCGGTACCGACATCTTTGAAAGCACAAAATCGAGAAGCAATTTGAAGTATTGAGGCACTTTAATTTCCAGCCTAAGACGGTCCAGAAATGTGTATTAATTCATAATTTAATTAATTTTAATTTATTCCCCATTTAATTTGGGTTAAATAAATTATTTTTAATTAATTATGGAGAAAGGGTCCAGTTGAACCGCACTGGTCGAGCCAGATTGAGTGAACCAAACCAGCCACTAAATAGGCAGCCTAGAACCGTCCATATGCTGACCCAAATCATCATTTTAGCTGGTTAAATATGCTTGCAAAAATGCCCTCAAAAGACTTCTAAATTCCATTCAAACCCCACCTTAAATTATGGCTTTGTAGATTTTCCCCAAGCTTAAAATAGCAAAGTTGAAACTCTCAACTTTTCCATGTGTGTGGCCTGCCAAGGGAGGGGCTCTTTGGCTACTGGAATTTTCTATTTTTAGCAGCCACAATCAGGTATAAAAGCCATCCCTTGCTGATCATTCAAAGCATCCCTCACTTCACATCATTCTCTTATTCCCTCTCTCACTTTCCTCTCATTTTTTTCCATTCCATTCCCTCTTGTTCAAGTGCCGATTTATTCTCTTGGGAAAGAGGCTCTCATCAGCCATTTGGAGCAGCAACTTAGGTTTTCATAAGCCACCTTGATAGCCAAGGCCAACGAAGAACGAAGAGTGGAGCAACTAGTCAAGCCACGGAGAAACACCGGATTTGCTTCTTGTTCCCTATCTCTTTAAATTTTGTTGGTGTTTTGACGAACATGGTTATGAATATTTATGCTATTGAAATGGTTATTTTAATCAATTCAGCTTAAATTATGTTTGTGTTGGGTTGATTATATTCTGTCTACTTGAATTGTTAAAATCGTGTTTATGTTGTTATAAGCCTCGGTAAGATGCTTGATTAAGTAAAATCATGCCTAAGTTATTCTTGCGTTACGAATGTGAGGTAACTAATGAATTAATTATTTAAACGGATTGCAATTGTAATTAATAGACACAGTACTTAATCAGTGCATGTTTATTCTTCTAAGGAAGCTGAAGGTTAAATTAGCAATATATCTGGCGATATTATTGCCTTGTATAACTTGCAAGATTATTGTGATTAAATTGTTTCAAGGTAGGGATGCCTTGTTACTTCACATAATTGTCAAACCAGACTGGGATCTACCATTTGAATTAATGTGTGACGCAAGTGATTTCGCGATAGGAGCTGTCATGGGCCAACGAAGGAATAAAGTTTTTCATCCCATCTACTATGCAAGCCGGACTCTTATAGGAGCTCAACTGAACTATATGGTAACAGAAAAAGAGTTACTTGCTATTGTATTTGCTTTTGAAAAGTTTCGATCTTACCTTATAGGTACCAAAGTAACTGTTTATACAGGCCACTCGGCAATCAAGTACTTACTTGCCAAGAAAGATGCTAAGCCGAGACTAATCCGGTGGGTGCTTCTACTTCAAGAGATTGATCTAGAAATTCAAGATCGAAAGGGAGTAGAAAACCAAGTAGCAGATCACTTGTCCAGATTGGAGCCTTAAGAAGGGTATTCTCCTATTATACCAATTCAAGAGACGTTTCCAGATGAACACATACTGAAGGTAAGTCATGTCCATAGTACCCCTTGGTTTGCTGATATTGTTAACTAATTAGCTTGTGTTTTGATGCCAATTGATAAGACTTATCAACGAAGGAGAAAGTTTCTTCATGATGTTAAGTACTATTTTTGGGAAGAGCCATATTTGTTTAAAAAGTGTGCAGATCAGATGATCAAGAGATGTGTGGCAGAAGATGAAGTACAAAAGATTTTATACCATTTTCACTCAGCTCCGAGTGGGGGACACTTCGGAGGTACTCATACGGCGGCCAAAGTATTGCAAGCCGGATTCTTTTGGCCAACACTATTCAAGGATGCATACGCGTACGTAAAGAGTTGTGACCGATGTCAAAGGGTTGAAAATATCACCAACAGAAATGAGATCCCTCGAACAAACATCATTGAGGTAGGATTGTTCGATGTATGGGGTATTGACTTTTTGGTCCTTTCCCTCCGTCTTTTGGTCACAAGTATATATTGGTAGCAATAGACTATGTGTTCAAATGGGTCGAGGTTGAAGCTTATCCGACGAACGATGCTAGGGTTGTAATTAAGTTCTTGCAGAAACACGTGTTCAACCCTAAGAGCTATTATTAGTGATGAAGGGTCCCACTTCGTGAACAAGTGGTTAAGATGGTTATTAGACAAGCACGGAGTGAAACACAAGGTTGCAATAGCTTACCATCCGCAGATGAATGGGCAAGCTGAACTGGGAAATAAGGAAATCAAAGGCATACTTGAGAAGGTAGTCTGCCCAAACCGACGTGATTGGTCCAAAAGGTTGGATGATGCTTTATGGGCTTACAGAACAGCATACAAGACACCTCTAGGGATGTCACCTTACAGGTTAGTCTTTGGGAAAGCATGTCATCTACCTTTAGAGTTAGAGCACAAGGCTTATTGGGCTCTTCGACAACTCAACTTGGATCCTAAACTTGCTAAGGAGAAACAGATGCTCCAACTCAATGAGCTAGAGGAACTCCGGCTATTCTCCTACAAAATTGCCAAATTACTCAAGGAAAGGCTTAAGAAATGGCATGACAAGCACATTCGAGTTCGAGAATTTGAAGCAGGTCAGCGAGTTTTGTTATTTAATTCCAGACTAAAATTCTTTCCAGGTAAGATAAAATTACGTTGGTCCGGTCCATTTACGATCCATCATGTTTATCCATACGGAGTTGTCGAGCTCTAAGGTAAGGGAGGTAATTTTCGAGTTAATGCTCAACGCTTGAAACACTATTGGGGAGATAAGATTGAACGGAATGAAATTTCGTTCATTTTATCGGATGTTTAAAATTTTCCTATGTTCTTTTTTTAATAAATAATTTAGGGTATATTTTCGGGATTAGTATGTTTAAATAAATTATGTCTAGGAGATTGGAACTTAAGCGGGACCGCTTGTGACCCCTCTAATCTTTCCTGGGAATTGATTTTAACATAATTTTCCTAAATATTATTCTCTAAATAGAGATTTTGATTTTTGATTTTTCAAATAAAAAGGTCAATTTTGACTCGAGTTTTAAATTGCGACTCAATTTCAATTTTTCATTAAGTCTAGGGACTTAATTGAAGTATTTTTAAAATTTGGTTGCTCTTTTCATAAATAATAAAAACTAGATGCCTCTTTTGTAAATATTTTCAAAAGGCTTCTAGAATAAATGTTTTAGTTTAAAAAAATGATAATTATTATCCATTATAATATATATTAATTATTATCAATTTTAGGATTTTATTTGATAAATTTTTATAATAAGATGATAATCTTTAATATATAATTATATCTATTATAATTTATATATTAATCTTTATCGGTTTAGTATAAAATTAGGATCTTATATTTGTTTAAATAAATTAAATAGCAATTAATAATTTAATATGCTTATATCTAATTATTAATTGTTGTTATCTTTATATAGGATTAGAACTTAGAATTTTTTATTAATTAAATTGTTTTAAGAATTCTACTCTAATTTCTATTTCTCCCCCTATAAATACCACCCATCTTCCCATTCATCTAACACTTAAAACCCGAAGCACCAAAATACCAAAGTACCGAAACCCCAAGCAATAGCAGCACCAAGCAATCGGCTCCATCGCACGCACATCCCGCGCACCCAACACGCGCGTTGCCTCGAGCGGTCTCAGCCTCAGCTCGCGCCAGGCCTTCACCCCGCACGCAGTATTGGCCCTCCACACCATCCTGCCACCCCCAGGTCCTGCCTGCTGCCGAACGCCCATGTGCTGATTGCCTCCAGCCCTGCTGCGCATCACTACTCCCAAACGCACCAAGCCCGTGTGCCCTAGCTGCTTGTACGGCACATATCCACACCATTATCCCTAGCCAAAACCCTCCCAACTTCCTTAATTTGCTATCTTTTTATCCATTATTAATTTCTTAGGATTTTTTTTAAATTTTTATAAAAAGGTGGTGAGACCTCTTAAATTTTAAATTTTATTAAATTATTTAATTTTTCAATTTATTAAATTATTAGTAATTTTTAAATTTTTGAGAAAATAATTTTTCCATCTTATGAATAGGTTAAACATGACTCGCAAAAGAACTCGTACTTTCTCTCAAATTGATGAAACACAAAACAAATTCCACTGTGAAGACGCCAAAGTGAGATACGAAAGTATCTTCAAAAATCAACAGATGCATCTAGAAAAAGGCTTCACTTTAAAGGAGAGCAACTACCGAGACTTTATGGCACGTATTCGTCAAGTTACTGAAACCCTCAATTGGGAGTTGTTTTGTGAAAAGAGACCTAGTATGGATGAGGAACTAGTTCGTGAGTTCTATGCAAATTTAACTTCAAGCGAGATGACAGAAGTTCCAGTTCACGGAATCAAGGTACCGATAATTCAAATGCTATTAATGAGTTCTTTGAATTACCAGATTTCGAAAACGATGAATATTCCACATTGATGAGCAATATCAAGCGTGAAAATTTGCAAGAAATTCTCGAGGAACTGACAATTCTAGGTTCTACATGGACTGTGTCAAAACAAGGAATCCACACTTGTCGAAGATAATATTTGACTCCACTCGCGAAGGTATGGTTTTACTTCATCCGATTCAGCCTTATGCCTAGCTCACATGGGACTACAATCTCATTAGAGCGAATGGTCTTATTGTACTCGATCCTAACTGGTAAGACCATTGATGTGGGGAAGATCATCTTGAGGGAGATACGGAATTGTGCCATTAAACGCTCTGGCCCTGCTCATTTCCCCTTTACAATAACAATTCTATGCTTGAAAGCTGAAATTATTGCAAATGTAAGGAAGACAGGATATAGCCAAGGCACAATCATGGATTGGGACCTTTACCGAGTAGCTGGAGACTCGGTCCTACAGCAATGAATTTAAGTAAGTGAGGAACCGGAGGACCCTGATGAAGAAGAAGATCCCACGATGAAATCATTCGAAGTCCCTGAAAAGGTATAATCAGTGGAGCTAGAAGATGAACCTAATGCTGAAACTTCGATGTTTAGAGCTCAACCGCCTAGCCCAGACCTTCGAGATGAGATGTCAAAATTGATGGACTTAATGCAACGTATGCAATGGCAGCAACAAGCCTACTGGAGATACTAAAAAATAAGGGATAACTCGATGAGAAGTGTTTTTAAGAAAATATACAATGACCCATTTATTTTTGTGCCTGATTTTCCAGATTTTATATTTGAACCATGGAGTCCATTATTAAAAAAGGAGCGAAATGATTCATGCAAAGGCGATAATGATGGAGCAAAAGATGAGTCAAATTCGGAAGGATCTGCAAATAAATAAAAGAGGGATCTTGACTTTATCTTATTTTTGTTCTTAGGTCATTTTAGGATTAAGTTTAATTAGGAATCTTTTATTTTTTTTTTGTTGCATAATAAAACAAGAGAGGGAAATCACTAATAAAATGTGAGCAAGTCACAAAGTTTAAAGTGTGGCAATAGATATATACATGTCTAGGATTGGATTTAGAAAGAGCTTGGTACTTAAGTAGTCAAATTGACTCACGTCCTCTTTTCCAAAATCCTACCTAGTGTATAGTATCTGTTCACTTTAAATAATGAGGACATTGTTCATTTTAAGTTGGGCGGACCGAAAATTTGAATTATTTCCACTCAGAATAAAATTTTTTCTTTTAATTATGATTAGGATATTTTGTTCAAAAATTTGAATTCTGTTAAGTATGCTCAATTTGAGTATGAATAAAGTTCTATTATTTCAATAAATTATTAGGTTGGCTTAATAATGACATGAATGTATTTTTAATAGAGCATGCAAATTCGTACCATAAAATTTTTAGTCTTTAGGAAAGTTTGGTATGCATGAAAGTTTAAGTCTCTAGAATTGACTTAGTAGTTTCTTGAGGCGAAATCCTAGGGAGCAAGGAACGTTGGAAATGATTTAGGCAACTATTGTTTGGACCGTTTGAGCCTTTCAAGCCCACCATGGTAAATTTTATCCTTTGAAACCCAACTTTGAGACTATATAGCTTGATTTTATTTTGACCCTTACAATAATTAGCCATTACTTTTCGCTTAATGATCTTAAAATTTTCCCAAACACTAGACTCAATAATATTCTAGATGTTCTTCAAAAATAAGTTTGGGGGAGTTGAAAAGAAGAATCAATTGCTCGAGAATTGCAGTACACAAAGTGAGTGCTCGTGTTAAAAAAAAAAAGAGAGCACATGTATTTGAAAGAGATGTACAAAAGAGCATATAAAAGTCAAGTTAGTGTATCAAAGGTAAAAACTCCGAAGGTTCAATTAAGGCTGAGTCTAGGGTTTTTAAACAAAATTTATCCATCTTTCACCTACCCCTAGCCTAGCCACGTTACAACCTTGATAAAGACCTATTAATTTAAAGTCCTCATGCTACCTACATTAGTGGAGAGAAATTGCTACAATCAACATATGAAGACATAAGTTAAGCCTAATGATTGCAACTTAGTCTTGAATAAAGGAATAAAAATTAAATTGGTGAGGGTTAACATGTCTTATTACAAAAGCATTTAGTCTAAATTTTGCTATTATAATAAGTTGTTGAATTTAATTTGAACAATATGTATATTTAAGTTAGCATAATCATCAGATTTCTTATTTTTGAGCATAAGTATTTTCTATCCATAATTTTGAGAAAAATTATGTTCTAAAGGAATTTTTCAGAGGTGTTTTCGAGAAATTCTTTTCAAATTTTGTGCATTACTCGGGACGAGCAATGAATTAAGTTTGGGGGTATGGAAACACAAAAAATTATATACATTTTCATACCCAATTTTTCTTAAATTCATGCAAATTCAGTTAAATTCTTGTCGAAAAATAATTAAATATTATAAAATAATTAAGTCATGTTAAAAATATTAACATGGTGAATTTATTTAAATTTATACTTAACTTTGACTAATTTTGACTATTTTCGACAGATTCGTGCAAAGGGCGAAAATTGGCTCGGCTGACACTGCTGAAAGCACAAAACCGAGAAGCAATTTGAAGTATCGAGGCACTTTAATTTCCAGCCTAAGATGGTCCAGAATTGTGTATTAATTCATAATTTAATTAATTTTAATTTATTCCCTATTTAATTTGGGTTAAATAAATTATTCTTAATTAATTATGGAGAAAGGGTCCAGTCGAACCGCACTGGTCGAGCCAGATTAAGTGAACCAAACCAGCCACTAAATGGGCAGCCCAAAACCGCCCATATGCTGACCCAAATCAGCATTTTAGCTGATTAAATATGCTTGCAAAAATGCCCTCAAAAGACTTCTAAATTGCATTCAAACTCCACCTTAAATTATGGCTTTGTAGATTTTCCCCAAGCTTAAAATAGTAAAGTTGAAACTCTCAACTTTTCCATGTGTGTGGCCGGCCAAGGGAGGGCTCTTTGGCTGCTGGAATTTGCTATTTTTAGCAGCCACAATCAGTTATAAAAGCCACCCCTTGCTGATCATTCAAAGCATCCCTCACTTCACATCATTCTCTCATTCCCTCTCTCACTTTCCTCTCATTTTTTTCCATTTCATTCCCTCTTGTTCAAGTGCCGATTTCTTCTCTTGGGAAAGAGACTCTCATCAGCCATTTGGAGCAGCAACTTAGGTGTTCATAAGCCACCTTGATAGCCAAGGCCAACGAAGAATAAAGAGTGGAGCAACTAGTCAAGCCACGGAGAAACACCGGATTTGCTTCTTGTTCCCTGTCTCTTTAAATTTTGTTGTTGTTTTGACGAACATGGTTATGAATATTTATGCTATTGAAATGGTTATTTTAATCAATTCAGGTTAAATTATGTTTGTGTTGGGTTGATTATATTCTGCCTACTTGAATTGTCAAAATCATGTTTATGTTGTTATAAGCCTCGGTAAGATGCTTGATTAAGTAAAATCATGCCTAAGTTATTCTTGCATTACGAATGTGAGGTAACTAATGAATTAATTATTTAAACGGATTGAAATTGTAATTAATAGACACAGTACTTAATCAGTGCATGTTTATTCTTCTAACGAAGCTGAAGGTTAAATTAGCAATGTATCTGGCAATATTATTGCCTTGCATAACTTGCAAGATTATTGTGATTAAATTGTTTCAAGGTAGGATTGCCTTGTTACTTCACATAGTCTTTTATATGCTTATTAGATTTTATTAATCGTTTGAATTGACATAGAGATATGCAAGAGAATGGTTCAATTTAATGAGTATGTATGTGCAATAACATGTTTGCTTACTAGAATCTGTTTAGTCGGTTGAATTGATATAGGGATAAGTCAAGAGATAGATGGATTTTTGTTTGTAAATTTGTTCATAAGTTAGCAAATTACCGGGTTACTGTGAATTTATTCGTAACAATGTAAACATGAGTTTAATAATTCTAAGTTAAAGAAATATAATTAATCCAACACAAGTATCTTACATTGATTAAATCTTATTTGAAATCGTGCACCAGAACTCTTTTGTTTTATTTTACTTATTTACTTAGTTTTTAAATAGTTTTTGACCATCTTTTAAAATCAAATTATTTTTACCTCGCCAAAGTGTTTTACAATTAATTTCATAAATAATTCTTTTTACAGTCCCTGTGGGTACGATAACTCGACATTTACTTGTCACTTTATTACTTGTTGCGATTGTGTACACTTGCACATTTTTTCCGTCGTTCCAGCGTCACACACGGTTGAGACACACGCCTGTGTCTCTGCCCGTGTGGAAAAAAATAGGCCATTTGAATAGCCAACTTGCCACCCCAATTGGGTCAAACCTATAAGCACCAAACCAAGCATATTTATACAACAATTTCAGCCAATTTCAATCAAACATGCCATAACGTTATCAATCAATTTCATATTCATATCATCTTTTGATTCATGCCATTCCCTAGATCATAAACATACCAAAACTTATAGTTTCATAATCTCAAAACACATAACAGAACTTCATATCAAAACTCACCAAACTTACCATTTCTCTTAACCATTCATGAACACATCAAATAGATTATATTTCATCACATTTCATATATCCAAAATCAAACCATAATCACAACCATACCAATCCATATCACATGGCTAAATATATATACATACTTTAAAACATAACCAATATACTTCAAGCCTATACATGCCATACTTTACTATATACATTTTCAAAAGGTACCAAAATGAGATTTGATAGTATTGTGACAATCCTCGACGATCCCCGAGCTCATAGTAGCTTCGATATCTAGAAAAACAATGTAAACACACACAAAGTAAGTGTAACACCCCTAACCCGTATCCAACAACGGACAGGGCTCGAGGCATTACTCGAACTTTACACTTTCAGTACACTAACTCGGGTCACAAAATTTCATTTGAATTTAAAACTTTTCAATCATGAACATCTCGTCCCTTGTATAGGCCTTCGAAACCTATAACATATCGGAAGGCAATGTGGGACAAATTCGGGCACGTTCGATTTCCCTTGGGCTTCTCAGAACATTTTCCTTAACATAAAGGGATACACGCCCGTACAGGTGGTCCGTGTGGACTCACAAGCTCGTGTATTTCGGGGCACGTCCATGCCCTTCAACTGTGGGCAACACTGACTTATCAACACGGCCATGGAACACGCTCGTGCTGTATGCCCGTGGATGAAACTGACATTTTAACACGGCCATGGCGCACGCCCTGTGGCCTACCCGTGTACAACTTTGAGCTAAAATTTTAAGTACAACAGACACGCGGCCGTAACACACACCCATGGGAGGGAACCGTGTGTCACACACGGCCTAGACACACGCCCGTGTGTCCAACCATGTGGACTCTAATAGGCTATTTTCCAAGCCTAAAGTCATCCCTTTCTACCTATTATGCTTAGAAGTTACCAAGTTTGAGAGAAAACATGATTTTACACTTGTAAATAATCTTAATAAAACTTGTTGTATGGAAACCTCATATCATTGGTTTCCTACATGATAGGTTATTTCCCATTTAGAGTTTATGAGTTCCCATGTCACTTTAATTCATCCTAAATTGGCTCGTTCATGTGACTCATTGCCAATTGGTAACGACCCATCACTTGTAAATAAAACTATGCATAAATTCGTAGGTCATGGCCTACTTCAATTAAGCCAATTTTCATGGCCACATACAAAGAGATAAACATATATATATATATATACATATATATTTTACATGCCTTTACTTGGCAAATCAAATGACACATATAACAAAATACTCAAAGCCCTATACATGCCATTAACAAAATAGAAATGTATTTATACCCAAGCTTGACTAGTTGATAGTGTGTTGACTCTCCAATCATCTTCCAATCCTTGTGAGTCCTTGAGCTCTGTGGAACAGGGAAAAAGAGAGGGGTAAGCATTTTCATGCTTAGTAAGCTCGAATAACCAGAAAGTAAACTTGCCGAGTAATTAGCATACATCCATACTCAATTCATGGAATCATCTATTATGGAATGATTTCCTATCACATGCACTCAATTAATGAGTTAGTCACATAACAAAGCATCATGTAAATTATATAGATGAGCTCATCATTCATCATCTTGTTAATATACATCATATTAATCCCGTTGAGTTTCTAGGAAATCTCGATGGAGTACCCATTATCTGTCAATTCTTATGAATGATCATTTCACATATATTCACTCCTGCGAACCTCACATCTTATAGCGGAATTACCAGTCTAGGCTAAATCCCCCATATCTTGAACCCATAAAGTGACGTCGGGATTATCAGTCCAGGCTAAATCCCTTATGATGAAAAACACCCTTAATGAGCTCGGATCTAAACTGCCAGTCCAGGCTAAATTCAGACCCTAATCGGATTTCTCGTCCGGGCTAAATCCTTAAGGCACACATATTCTTCGGGAGGCTTGAGCATTCAAGGAACACCCGTCCGGGCTAGATCCTTTTCATACTTGAGATCACGGATTACCCGTCTGGGCTAAATCCTATTGCAACACATGCAGGATCTCAGTTCACATGTCAAAGAGGGTTTGTCCATCGAATTCCCTTTTTCAACCTCAATCGGGACATTTGTCACATGTTATCATCAAATATGCATTTCTATGATATTTCATGCCAATAATAAATGAAATCATCATGCATTCATAAATCATACAATTATGCATATTAGGGGTTTACTTTAAGTTATCCAAACTTACCTGGTATTCCTTTCGGGATTGTGTTTCGGTTACTCCGAAACCTTGCGTTTACCTCGATCGACCTCCAGAATTTGTTCCTCGGGGTCTATATCAACAAAATTAACTCATTAATACACTACATTATACATTTGAATTCTAATTCTCATCCCCGGTCTAAATGACCGTTTTGCCCCTAACCTTTGACAATTTTACGATTTAGTCCCTAAGCTCGTATAATGAAACACATGCACTTTCTATCTTACCCAAGCCTAGCCAAACACTTTTCCTTCTTATGGTAGCCCACATTATCCATTAAATTCTCATTTCTACCACACGTTTACATCTTTTGCAAAATGGTCCCTATAAGGGTTTCTCATGAAAATCAACTAGAAAAAGATGTTTAACACACATTAATCTTTCATATTTCTCCATAATCCATCAAAATACAATTAACTCATGCATGGGTAAATTTTTAAACATGAACCCTAGCATGAAAATGGGTAGAAACGGAGAGAACGAACTACCAGATTTAAAAAATACGAAGAGCATGAAAAACGGGGCTTAGGAGCACTTACTATTGAGTTTGAAAATGTTGAAAACCCTATCTATGGTGTCCTCCAAATTTCGGCAGCTATGGGAAGAAGATGAGCATAATTTTGCTCCATTTTTCCCTTTTTATTTCATTAAAATGCCTAATTACTAAAATGCCCTCATGCTCTTTCTTTAAAATTTTAACCATGCAAGCCCATTTTTGTCCAAAAATTTAGAATTTTGGAAAATTACTCTCCAAGACCTTCTGATTCATAATCTAAAGCAATTTCATACAAATTGCATCTAGAAACCAAGTTTTGCAATTTATTCAATTTAGTCCCTAATTTTCAATTGGACATCTTATACTCAGAATTTCTTCATGAAACTTTAACACATGCATATACTCATATTCTAGGCCTCTTAATAATCATAAAATAAATATTTTGATGTCAGATTTATGGTCCAGAAACCACTATTCCGACTAGGCCCTATTTCGGGATGTTACATTTCTCCCCCCTTAGGGACTTTCATCCTCGAAAGTCTTACCAAGAAATAGATTCGGATATTGACTTCTCATAGTTTCTTCTGGCTCCCATGTAGCCTGTTCTACACCATGTCAATGCCATAGAACTTTTACAAGAGCTACATCTTTGTTTCTTAACTGTTTAACCCATGAGCCAATATCTTAACGGTTCCTCTCCATAGGTCATGTAAATTGAATTTCAATCTCGGTCGGAAATTACATGAGAGGGGTCTGATCGGTATCTTCTTAACATAGATACATGGAACACATCGTGAATCTTTTCCAGTTCGGGTGGCAGCGCCAAACGATAGGCTAACGGTCCAATTCTTTTGGTAATCTCGTACGGTCCGATAAATCGTGAACTCAGTTTACCTTTCCGACCAAATCTCAATACCTTTTTCCATGGAGATACTTTCAAGAATACTCTATCCCCAACTTGAAACTCAATTTCCTTTTCAGGTCAGCTTAAGACTTTTGCCTATCTGAAGTCACTTTTAAACAATCCCGTATCACTTTAACTTTTTCTTCAGTTTCTTTGATCAGATCAACTCCATGAATCTGATGTTCCTTGAGTTCTGTCCAGTACAATGGAGTTCGACACTTCATACCATACAAGGCCTCATAAGGTTCCATCCTTAAACTTGTTTGGAAACTGTTATTGTAGGCAAATTCTACCAATGACAAGTGTTTTTCCCAACTACCCTGAAAATCAAGGATGCAACAACGCAACATGTCCTCAAGAATCTGAATCATCCGCTTAGACTGGCCATCAATCTAAGGGTGAAAATCCGTGCTAAAGCTCAACTTTGTACCCAAGGCTTCTTGTAACTTCTTCTAGAATCTCGAAGTGAACCTCGCGTCTCTGTCCGAAACAATCGACAGTGGTACTCCGTGCAATCTTACTATCTCAGAAATGTACAAATCGGCCAATCTATCAAGAGAATAATCTATCCTTACCGGAATGAAATGAACCGACTTTGTCAATTTATCCACTATAACCCATATGGCATCTTTCTTTTTTAGAGTCAAAGGTAATCCTGTCACAAAGTCCATGGTAACTCTGTCCCACTTCCATTCGGGGACCATTACAGACTGTAACAAACCTGAAGGCACTTGATGTTCAGCTTTAACTTGCTGACACACCAGGTATTTCGATACAAATTCAGAAACATCTCTTTTCATACTGTTCCACCAGTACATCTTCTTTAAATCGTTGTACATCTTGGTACTTCCCGGGTGAATAAACAAACGACTGTTATATGCTTCTTGCAAAATCTTCCGAATAAGTTCATTGTCCTTGGGTACACAAACCCTATCTCTAAACATTAAACATCCATTAGGACTAATTCAGAAATCTGACTCAATACCAGACTCACATTGAGCTTTTTTTGCTTGCAAGTCATCATCATTAAGCTGAGCATCATGAATTTCCTATAGAAATGTCAGCCTAGCCTCTATCTCAGCCAAAACTGAACCATCATCAAACAATGTCAAACGAGTATCCATGGTTTTCAGAGCATACAAAGATTTTCTACTCAATGCATCCGCGACCACATTCGCCTTTCCCGAGTGATAGTCGATAATCAAATCATAATTAATTCTAACCATCTCCACTGTCTCAGATTTAATTCCTTCTGAGTCATCAAGTACTTCAAACTTTTGTGGTCCGTGAATATACGGCAAGTCTCACCATACAAATAATGCCTCCAAATTTTCAAGGCAAAAACAATAACGGCAAGCTCTAAGTCATGGGTTGGATAATTCTTCTCATGGGGCTTCAATTGCCGTGAAGCATATGCTATCACCTTGCCATCTTACATAAGTACACAACCCAATCCATTGAAGGATGCATCACTGTAGACCACAAACTCTTTTTTCGGTTCAGGTAGCACTAAAACAGGAGCTTCGGTCAGCAATGTCTTTAACTTCTCAAAACTTTGCTGACACTTCTCTGTCCATTTAAACTTAACATCTTTCTGTAGCAACTTCGTCATCGGAGTCGCTATTATGGAAAATCCTTTTACAAACCTTCGGTAGTAACCGGCTAAGCCTAAAAAGCTTCTAACCTCGGTTACATTCTTAGGCGATTTCCATTCAACAATTGCAGAAATCTTACTTGGATCAACTTGGACGCCTTCACCCGACTATATGACCCAAAAATCCAACTTCCTGGAGCCAAAACTCACTCTTGTTAAACTTAGCATACAGTTGCTTTTCCCGCAAGGTCTGCAACAAAAATTCTCAGATGCTTTACATGCTCTGTCTCATCTTTAGAGTAGATCAAAATGTCATCAATAAACACAATGAAAAACTTATCCAAATATGGCTGAAAGATCCTATTCATTAGATCCATAAACATAGCCGGTGCATTCGTCAGCCCAAACGGCATGACAAGAAATTCATAATGGCCATACCTCGTTCTGAAAGCTGTCTTGGGTACATCCGAGTCTTTAACTCGCAGCTGATAATAGCCAGACCTTAAGTCTATCTTAGAGAATATGGTGGCTCCTCTCAACTGGTCAAACAAATCATCGATCCTTGGAAAAGGTTCTTTATTCTTGATAGTCACCTTATTCAGTTGCCGATAATCGATACATAACCTCATCGAACCATCTTGCTTCTTTACAAATAACACGGGGGCACCCTAAGGTGAAAAACTTGGCCGAGCGAATCCTTTGTCCGTCAGCTCTTGCAACTGTGCTTTTAACTCCTTCAACTCCGTGGGTGCCATTTTATACGGGGCAATAGAAATAGGAGTCGTCCCTGGCACCAATTCAATACCATCTTCCTTTCAGGAGGCAATCCAGGTAATTCCTCCGGAAACACATCTGAATACTCACATACTATTGGCACAGACTCAATCTTCAATGCAATTTGCTTAGTGTTCATCACCAATTCAAGGTAGGCTTCGTATCCTTTCCTCATATATCTCTGGGGAACCATTACAGTAATTACAACCGGCGGCGAACCCAATTCTCTTGATTCAACCCGTAGAATCTTACCATCCGGGCATTTTAACTTAATTTACTTACTACCACAATTCACTGTTACATCATGAAGGGCTAACCAATCCATACCGAGTATTACATCGAATTCATCAAATGGTAACAACATAAAGTTAGCCGGGAAACAACGACCTTGAATCGTCAAAGGACAATTCTTATAGACTTTGTCAACTAGGACTGATCTGCCTAGTGGGTTCGACACTCTAATAATGAATTCTGTAGATTTAACAGATATGTTCATACTAGATGCCAATCTCCTACAGATATATAAATGCATCGACCCTGGGTCAATTAAAGCAACAACACTTGTATTAAAAAGAGAGAAAGTACCCGTAATAACATCAGGAGTAGAGGCTTCCTCTCAGTACGTATCGCATACGTTTTTACCGGGGCTCGAACCTCTGGTTTTACAGTGCCTTTCTTCTCGACTCGACTGCCACTAGCACTCCAAGGGTATCTCGGAGGTCTACCTTGTGGAATGGGAGCATTTGACTTCAGAGCTAATTCCTCATCTTTTTCAGCTCGTTTCGGGCAGTCTCTGAGAAAATGATCAAGAGAACCACATCTGAAACATGCACCGCTTTTCATTCGGCATTCTTCGAAGTGAAATTTGTTGCAGCTCTTACACATTGGTTTTTGATCATCTAAACTCCCCACACTAGTCATCATCGGGGAGGAAGACTTTTGACCTTGTCGCTTAGAGCTTCTTGATCTACCTGAATATCCCACTGACGAAGTGGAGCGTTCATGCAGGCTCCTGGCTTTCTTCTTGGAGAAGGAGAGTGTTTTACCGCTAGACCTCTTGCTCGCAACTCGAACCTCTCTCTTAGCTTGTTTTCTTTCATTATTAAGTTCCTCGGCCTTCTTGGCTCGATTTGCCAATGCAGAAAACTCCCGTATTTCTAAGATCCCAATCAACAACTTGATGTCCTCATTCAGACCTTCCTCGAAGCGTTTACACATTTCCGATTTCGTTTGGACCCATTCAGTTGCGTACTGACTTAGTCGTACGAACTCTCTCTCGTATTCCGCTACAGTCCTGTTACCTTGTTTGAGTTCCAGGAACTCCTTTCGCTTCGAGTCCAAAAACTATTGGCTAATATATTTCTTCCTAAACTCTGCTTGGAAGAAATCCCAAGTAATATTTTCTTTTTACACTACCGAGGATATGGTTTTCCACGAATCGTATGCAGTATCCTTTAAAAGGGACACAGCACACTTCAAACATTCTTTGAGTGTGCATGACAAATCATCTAGCACCCGCGTAGTGTTCTCAAGCCAGAACTCAGCTCTTTTAGCGCCATCATCAACTTTCTCTCTAAATTCCTCAGCCACATACTTTCTAAGTTTATCTACCAGGCTTTACCGATTCTCATCGGTGCCATACCTCGTGGCACACCCTCATCAGTTTGGTTAGGGGGCAGGGGAGGTCTCAGTATATTGGGGTGATTTCTTAGATAATCCCCAAACCACTCATCCATCATATCAAAGAAGGCAGCTCGGGCCTCTTCTCGGCCTTCTGACATCAGCCTTCTACTATTACTAGATACAGCTCATTGTACGAAAGCTGGAGCATGGCTCTCGGCTCCCTCGGACTCATCTTCTGCTTGATTGGAAAACATTTACTATATTCAAAACAATTTAAACAATTAGGAGACATCACACTATCAACACTCAAATAATGGCATGCATAGCAAACTTTAACATCCTCTACGGTAGTCCTAGAATCGAATAAACCTTACCTCTGATACTAATAAATGTAACACCCCTAACCCATATCCAACCCCGAACAGGGCTTGAAGCATTACCGGAACTTTACACTTTCAGTACACTAACTCGGGTCACAAAATTTCATTTGAATTTAAAACTTTTCAATCATGAACATCTCGTCCCTTGTATAGGCCTTCGAAACCTATAACATATCGGAAGGCAATGTGGGACAAATTCGGGCACGTTCGATTTCCCTTGGGCTCCTTAGAACATTTTCCTTAACATAAAGGGACACACGCTCGTGTAGGTGGGCTGTGTGGACTCACACGCCCGTGTATTTCGGGGCACGCTCATGCCCTTCAACCGAGGGCAACACTGACTTATCAACACGGCCATGGAACACGCCCGTGCTGCATGCCCGTGGATGAAACTGACATTTTAACACGACATGGCGTACGCCCTGTGGCCTACCCGTGTACAACTTTGAGCTAAAATTTTAAGTACAGCGGACACACGACCATAACACACACCCATGGGAGGGAACCGTGTGTCACACACGGCCTAGACACACGCCCGTGTGTCCAACCATGTGGACTCTAATAGGCTATTTTCCAAGCCTAAAGTCACCCCTTTCTACCTATTATGCTTAGAAGTTACCAAGTTTGAGACAAAACATGATTTTACACTTGTAAATAATCTTACTAAAACTTGTTGTATGGAAACCTCATATCATTGGTTTCCTACATGATAGGTTATTTCCCATTTAGAGTTTTTGAGTTCCCATGTCACTTTAATTCATTCGAAATTGGCTCGTTCATGTGACTCATTACCAATTGGTAACGACCCATCACTTGTAAATAAAACTATGCATAAATTCGTAGGTCATGGCCTACTTCAATTAAGCCAATTTTCATGGCCACATACAAAGAGATAAACATATATATATACACATATATATTTTACATGCCTTTACTTAGAAAATCAAATGACACATGTAACAAAATACTCAAAGCCCTATACATGCCATTAACAAAATAGAAATGTATTTATACCCAAGCTTGACTAGTTGATAGTGTGTTGACTCTCCAATCATCTTCCAATCCTTGTGAGTCCATGAGCTCTGTGGAACAGGGAAAAAGAGAGGGGTAAGCATTTTCATGCTTAGTAAGCTCGAATAACCAGAAAGTAAACTTGCCGAGTAATTAGCATACATCCATACTCAATTCATGGAATCATCTATTATGAAATGATTTCCTATCACATGCACTCAACCAATGAGTTAGTCACATAAAAAAGCATCATGTAAATTATATAGATGAGCTCATCATTCATCATCTTGTTAACATACATCATATTAATCCCGTTGAGTTTCTAGGAAATCTCGATGGAGTACCCATTATCCGTCAATTCTTATGAATGATCATTTCACATATATGCACTCCTGTAAACCTCACATATTATAGCGGGATTACCAGTCCAGGCTAAATACCCCATATCTTGAACCCATAAAGTGACATCGGGATTATCAGTCCAGGCTAAATCCCTTATGATTGCAAACACCCTTAATGAGCTCGGATCTGAATTACCAGTCCAGGCTAAATTTAGACCCTAATCGGATTTCCCGTCCGGGCTAAATCCTTAAGGCACACATATTCTTTGGGAGGTTTGATCATTCAAGGAACACCCGTCCGGGCTAGATCCTTTTCATACTTGAGATCACGGATTACCCGTTTGGGCTAAATCCTACTGCAACACATACAGGATCTCAGTTCACATGTCAAAGAGGGTTTGTCCATCGAATTCCCTTTTTCAACCTCAATCGGGACATTTGTCACATGTTATCATCAAATATGCATTTCTATGATATTTCATGCCAATAATAAATGCAATCATCATGCATTCATAAATCAGACAATTATGCATATTAGTGGTTTACTTTAAGTTATCCGAACTTACCTGGTATTCCTTTCAGAATTGTGTTTCGGTTACTCCAAAATCTTGCGTTTACCTCGATCGACCTCCAGAATTTGTTCCTCGAGGTCTATATCAACAAAATTAACTCATTAATACACTACATTATACATTTCAAGTCTAATTCTCATCCCCGGTCTAAATGGCCGTTTTGCCCCTAACCTTTGACATTTTTACGATTTAGTCCCTAGGCTCGTATAAAAAAACACATGCACTTTCTATCTTACCTAAGCCTAGCCAAACACTTTTCCTTCTTATGGTAGCCCACATTATCCATTAAATTCTCATTTCTACCATACATTTACATCTTTTGCAAAATGGTCCCTATAAAGGTTTCTCATGAAAATCAGCTAGAAAAAGTTGTTTAACACACATTAATCTTTCATATTTCTCAATAATCCATCAAAATACAATTAACTCATGCATGGGTAAATTTTTAAACAGGAAACCTACATGAAATATGGGTAGAAATGGAGAGAATGAGCTACCAGGATTTCAAAAATACGAACCGCATGAAAAACGGGGCTTGGGAGCACTTACTATTGAGCTTGAAAATGTTGAAAACCCTAGCTATGATGTCCTCAAATTTTCAGCAACTATGGGAAGAAGATGAGCATAATTTTGCTCCATTTTTCCCTTTTTATTTCATTAAAATGCCTAATGACCAAAATGCCCTCATGCTCTTTCTTTAAAATTTTAACCATGCAAGCCCATTTTTGTCCAAAAATTTAGAATTTGAGAAAATTACTCTCCAAGACCTTCTAATTCATAATATAAAGCAATTTCATACAAATTGCTTCTAGAAACCAAGTTTTGCAATTTATTCAATTTAGTCCCTAATTTCTAATTGGACATCTTATACTTAGAATTTCTTCATGAAACTTTAACACATGCATATACTCATATTCTAGGCCTCATAATAATCATAAAATAAATATTTTGATGTCAGATTTGTGGTCCCGGAACCACTATTCTGACTAGGCCCTATTTCGAGATATTACAATAAGCTTTCAAAAGCTTCGTAAGCCATATACAAATAAACATATTATTCAAAGCAAATAAGTATCATCAAATCATTTATACTTTGTATGCCAATGCTAACACAAATCTCATATTCAAATACTTATGTTTCATTCTCAAATATGCTATCCAAAGTATACATACCTGAATCTGATATGATTTCACAAAGTTATTCATTTTCTCGGAATGCCCGTTGAACCATTTGGAAATGTAAGGATACGAGATAGCTCAGAGAACATAAACAATGCCAACGTCCCAGACATGGTCTTACATGTAATCAAACATTGATGCCACTGTCCCAGACATGGTCTTTCACGAAATCAGATATGATGCCGATATCCCAGACATGGTCTTACATGTAAAACAGAAGTCGATGCCAACGTCCTAGACGTGGTCTTACATGAAATCATATGACGCAATCCTATGTCATGACATATGTATCCTAACTATACCTAAAGTTCGTACAGGGCTTTTCAAACGTTGGAACTTTGTCGATACTTTCTCAAACAACACATATTGAGCTTGAATATTCATTCATCACAATTCAATATCATATGAACAATAATAATTCAATTCAAACACGTTTATTGTATATTGACTTACCTCGTACGGATTCGGATGGATGAAATCGATTACTCGACAACTTTCAACTTCCCCCGATCTAATTTCGTATTATTTAATTCTTGATCTAAATAAATTCAAATTTAACTTATTCAATCACAAATTCACTCAAAAAAATCCATAGATACATATTTAGGGCAATTTACAAACTAGCCCTCACATTTTCACATTTTGACACTTTAGTCCCTAATCACAAAATCACAAAATACACATAATTTGCATATATTCATGCTTGGCCAAATATTCATAGCACTCATACAAGTCTACACATTTCATTTATTTAACATTTTAGTCCCTCAAAATAACATTTTCATAATTTAGCCCAAATTACTCAAATTCATCAAAAATCCAAAGACAAAACATGTAAACCCAACATCAAACTTTCATATTTCAACATATAACATCAAAAACCTCATGAATTTATCCATGGCACATTTCAAAATCATTAACAAAATCATAAATTAAGGCATGGGTTTGATAATATACGAAGTAACAATTACAAAAACGTAGAAATTATCAAAAACCGATCAAAACACATACCTTAATCAAAGATTTCCTTAGCCGAACCCTAATGTTCTTTTTCTTTTCTTTTGTTCATCAAATTTCGGCAAAATGGATGTTAATGGCCATTTTCATGCTTTTGGTTTTATTTTAATTAACATATTAATTAAATTCCCATTTTACCCTTTGTTATAAAACTATTAAAACATAAATATTAAGGTCATACATGTCCATTAACCTTATAAATGGCATAATAACCACATAAAGACCTCTCAAATAATAAGCAAAATTAAATAGGCACTTTTAACATATAGCAGACAACCTTTACATTTTACGCGATTAAGTCCTTTTTCAAAATTAAGCACACAGACATTCAAATTTTCATACTAGATTTTCACACATGCTCATTCACATATCATAAATGCAAAAAATAATATTTAAATATTTTTTAACTCGGATATGTGGTCCCGAAACCATTGTTTTGACTAGGGTCAAAATCGGACTGTTACATATGGTATGTTACGAGTTGGTACAGGTATGTACGTAAAACTCATACGTAATGAGCTTGATATGTGATGAACTTTTGGTAAGGTTATGATTGAGTAAGTTAAGACCAAATATTTTGATATAGTTCATGTTAATTTTTATCATGCTAATTGTATGTTAAATGTATGGTTATGATGCTTATTATTTGCATAGGAACTTACTAAGCTATAAAGCTTACTCTCCTTTTCTTTCCCTTGTCTTATTGTGTCACCAAGCTAGCTCGGGGATCGAAGACTGTCGAAGATCCACTCACACTATCAAAATTTATTTTGGTACCAATGAATTTAACATTTTGAGTTATAGCATGTATAGGGGACTTGGTCATTTGTTATGTGTCATAATTCATTTAGCTAAATGTGTTGGCTTATACTGGTTGAAAGTTCATTTTGTATAAGGCCATTTGAAATTGACTACTATTGATTTAAGCAATTTATATGATGATGTCTTTCATGTATGTGGAAATTTACATGATTTGGGTTGATGAGTATGTGATGTTTGTGTATGAAAGATGGTAGTATGTGAATGATGTGTTGATGTCTTGGTTGTAGCTGATTTGGTTGTATATATGTGATTGGATCAGTGCTATATTATGTTGTGTAGGTGTGTGCATTAAAGGGTGGAAAAATGCCTCGGTAAATAGCTTATTTTTGTCCACATGGGTAGACACACGGGCGGTGTCTAGGCCGTGTGTGACACACGGCTTGCCCCACGGGCATGTGTTTAAGCCGTGTGTCCCCTACACCCTAATTTTTGCAAAACATAATACTCAGAATTGATCACACGGGCAGAGATAAGGGCGTGTGACTTGGCTGTGTGTCTTCAATTTGTTCTTGGGTGACAAACAGAGAGTTACACGGGGTTGGGACACAGGCATGTGTGACCACAAGGGCTGCCCACACGGGCTTGTCCCATACCCATACGGGCGTGTGACCCTTGTGTAGTGAAAACTTTTCTAAGTGTTGCAAAATTTTCTAAAGTTCTCGGTTTAGTCCCGAATCACTTTCGATGCATTTTTTGGGCCTTGTAAGCTCGTATTAGGGACTTCATGATTAAATTTTTTTTTTAATTTGGACACAATTTGATAACTCAAAATTGTATGGAAGTTTGTGTGATAAGTTCGGTAATGCCTCATACCCGGTTTCGGCATCGAATACGGGTAAGGGGTGTTACACGTTTTGTAATGCTATTTTGCTATGAAGTATGACGAACTATCAAGTGTCTTATGATTCCATTTGATTTGCATAACCATTAAACCCATTTGAACAAAATTCCAAGCCATTATCTGTTCGGAGGTGTTTTATCTGTTTTCCTATTTGCTTCTCGATCATAGTTTTCCAAGCCTTAAACTTGAAAAGCACATTACTTTTTTTTGCTTTAGGAAGAATGCCTAAACTTTTCTAGAAAAATCATAAATGATCGTCAGCATGTAATTAGTGCCACCCTTTGAAGGCACTCTGGATGGTCCCCAAATGTCAGAATGAATATAATCTAGCCCTTCATGTTATGGATTCCTCTGGTGAATCGAACTCTCTTTTGCTTCCCAAAAATGCAGTGCTTACAGAACTTCAATTTGCTAATGCCTTGTCCATCAAGAAATCCTCTTTTGTTTAATTCTGCCATGTCTTTCTCACTCATATGCCCTAGACGCATATGCCAAAGTTTAGTAACATTATCATCTGAAAAGGAAGAGGAAGCAACTGCTACATCACCAATAACAGTAGAACCTTACAAAACATATAACTTGGCAGTCTTTCTCTGCCCTTTCACCATGACGAGGGAACACTTGCTAATCTTCAGAACCTCACTTTCAACTGCATACTTGTGCCCTTTTGAATCAAGAGTACTCAACAAAATCAAATTTCTCTTCAATTCTAGTACATGTTGTACGCCACCAAGTGTTTTAATGATTCCATCAAACATCTTATTTTAATTGTGCCAATACCTGCGATTTTACATGAAACATTATTTCCTATCAAAACAGCACCTTTAGACACTGCTTCATATATTGTAAATCAATCCCAATTGGAACTCATATGGAAGGTGCAACCAGAATCGAGGATTGGATCCTCGTTTACTTTAGAGTTGTCAATAGAAGCAATTAGTAGTTCACTATCGCTGTAGTTTTCTACAACATCAGCTTCACCAGATTGTTCCGGTTGTTTTTCCTTTTGATTCGCAGCCTCCCTTTTGATCTTGTTCTGCAACTCATAGCACTCAAATTTAATATGTCCTTTTTTGTAGAAGTTATAGGTTTTACCTCTGTTTGAAGATCTTAATCTACCTTTAGATTTACTACGAGGATTTCATACCTGTGTCCTCCCACGATTATCATCAATGTTTCATTCTTGTCTCCCACGAACAATGAGACATTCTCCCTAAGAGTCAGCTCCAGTAACAGGATATTTCATCTTGTCATACGAGGTTAAGGAAGCATAGACTTCATCAATTGTGAGAGATTCGCGGCTATACAAAATCGTATCTCTAAAGGTTATATAAGATGGGGCCAATGAACAAAGTAGACTTAGCCCTAAATCTTCTTTATCATATTGAACCTTTATGGCCTCTAGGTCTGAAAGAATTTCTTTAAACATAATTAAGTGTTCGTGCATAGACACGCCTTCCTCCAAATGATGAGCATAAAGATGATGCTTCATATGCAACTTGCTAGTTAGGGTTTTCGACATGCATAGTTGCTGTAGCTTTGCCCATAATGTAGCGGCGGTCTTCTCCTTCATCACGTCTTGTAGACTTTCATTCGAAAAATACAGAAGTACTTGTGTTAAAGCCTTTTGATCTTTACGCTTCTTTTCTTCCTTCGTCAATGTTGAAGGCATCTTATCTATCGCTAGTAAGGCATCCTCCAAATCCATTTGCACAATAACTACCTACATCTTTATCTACCACAATGTGAATCTAGTGTTGCGATCCAACAACAGTGATCGAGAAAAGCAACCCAAAAAACTGTCGATACCAATTTGTAGAAACTAATGTTGATAGTGGCAATATAGAACGATAGCAAATCAATAAGAAAAAGAAAAATAAAACACATAGATTTTACGTGGAAAACCCTTTCGGGAAAAACCAATGGCAGAAGAGAAGAAAATTCACTAATGTCAATTCGAATGATATAAGAAGAGTTTAAACTACGTTTATTTAAAGGTTGAAAAACCTTATTCTAATCAATGTAAAAAAAGAAAAGAAGTATAATTCTATATGGATTTCACTTTTATTTTATTTTACCACTGTATTTTATTTTAATAAGGATTTAAGTCACTCAACTCTAACAATTAGTAATTGTCTAGCTCATAATTAACTTGATAAACACATTTATCAATTTGACAATCCTTTAGATTCGATTCTTAGGCTACTTTATGTTGTATTATAGCATGTTTATTACAATTAAACCTATCACATTTGCAGATATGTCACTTTTATACATCTATTTTGTATTGCCCAATGCACGCACAACGAGGTAATCGCATTTTTGGGTAAAAAAATACTAAAACTGCAAACGCCCAACTGTAACGTTGAATCATTTTAAAATCGCAAAGTTAACTCTAAATATATAAATGTACCCTATTACCAGGTTTTTCAGTCATCAACACTCCACTAATTAGATGTAGAACATACACAATCTTTTGCTTTTTTGCATTTTAAGGAATATTTTAGAAATTAGCAACCATCACATCGGCTACAATTTGGAACATTTCTTTTACATTTGAACTAAATCTATTGACCAAAATTAGAAAAAAAATTCCACAAATCCTTTAAAGCTTTTGTCTCAACACACTAAATCCTTTCTTTACCCTTTCTATGCTAAAATTGACATTATTTTTTTCTGAAAACTTAAGTTGAACTTGCAACATTGAATCAATTAAACGAATAAAGACTATTAAGAAAGATAAAAATTTAAAATGAATTGAATAGTTGAAGAGATGATTTTCTCATAGGTTCAGTGAGAAAAAAAGAAGTGTAAAAGACAGAAAGAAGAAATATTTAGGCAAGCAACAAAGGAAAATAGGATAAAGGTTAATGATAAATTCTACTAGAATTTTTATTATAGACGGGCTTAATTGTGATGTTTAAAGGAAAAGTTTGGGGGCAAATTTACTTTGAGTATTTTTTTTTCTTTTAAAGTGATATTTAATAATTATTTTATATTATTAAACCGTCAATATATCAAATTAATTGGAATGATTAAATTGAAAATTGATAGTCTAATTGATTCAATCAACAATTCGATTTTAGAAGCACTAACACTTTGACCTTGACGAGAGAAATTGGTTCATCAAGACCGATTTACATATCTCATCAGTCATTCCCCATTTTCCAAAGAGAATATTTTTTTATTGAATAATGATGACAACAATGACATTTATAATATCTGCAATACGTATGAAATTAATTTAATAAAACCTATAGATTATAAACATGATATGTAATGTCGTGATTACTTATCTCATTTCTTAATCATGTAATTAGAATTCGATCCCCCTCACAAAAATAGAGCATATTTGTAGTCAATCGTTTATCTTTTCGAATTTCACCGTTGATGAGAAGATTAATTAACGTTACCGACAATTGCTACCTAATTACAAAAAGAAAAAAAATAATTCACATTTTAAATTTATTACTTTAAATATGTTTACATAAAATTATTATAAATTACAAGTTAATATTAGATCATTACATAAATGAATTTAATCATGCAATCCTATATCACAAATTACTCTATAGAAACATTTTCAACAATCACTTCAAAATGCAAGATAATCAAACTTACAATTAAAAAGAAAAGCTTAATGTTAAATTTGACTTGCGAGTTATGTTTGGTTTTTATTTTGGTACTTCAATTTTGTTTTAATTTTTTTAATATTATTACAAAAGAAAGAAGATAGATTAAGTAACAAAATAATAATTTAAATATCAATTTAGGAAAAAAAGGTTAAATATGAAAGTGAGAAAACAAACATAATTCAATGATAAATTCAACATTAAACCTTAAAAAATAGGATTATAAAATGTAATAATTTAGTAATTAATCAAAAACACTTATTAGATTAAAAATAATTTAACATTTTTATATTATTGGGATAAAAGATACTAAATAACACTATAAATTCAAATTAATAAAATAATTAATTTAATTTAATATTTAACTAACTTAAAATATATATTCAGCTCAAATACTTTCTCAATTAAAAAATCATTATAAATTTTAATTAACAAATATTTTAATATCTTAATAAAATACATTTAAATAACATTATACTGAACAATATTAATTTAATTAAATAAATTCATTATATAAGAATTAAATATATTTAATTTTGAAAATAACATACCACTATCTCAATTAAAATTACTAATATTATATTTAAAATAAGACTTAAAAATAATTTTATATCTAAATTTAGCACTTTTTAATAATGTGATAAATACGTTATATTTTATTTAATTTAATATATGTATTTGAAAAAATTACATATTTTAATACCTAAAGATAAAAATATCATTTTTAATGTTTATTTTGGAATTTAAAATTAATTTGATAAAAATCATAATTACTTAATAATATTAATTAAATTGAAATTGAAATTAAATCATATACGTAAAAATATATTTGATAAATTAAACATAAAATTAAAAATTAAAAAAACTAAATTTATTATATTATAATAAAATAATAAAAATTAAACTTAAGTTTCATTAACTCTAATTTAAAATCAAATTAAATATTAAAATTATCATCATTATCTTTCCTTATTAAAATATATACCAAATTTAATAAAAATAATATAAATACGTAAAACTCATGTAACAAATAATAAATTAAACTTTAAAATGATTATATTTATCAGGCATGGAAACTTGGCTTACAAGTAACTCTTTTGTCGACAGTTTGAAAGTTGTCATTGCGATGAGAAGTGTCGTCGTGAGCATACGATTGGTGTTATTCATCTTATTTGCAGTTTGATAGGGTTGAGATTGAAAGGTGCGGATACTCCATAGGTATAGGGAAGAAAATCAAGTTGCCGATCCTTTATGGAGGCTCGTTGGCTCGGTTACTTGGGATCTCCAGATTTTTACTTGGCCTCCACATGACTTCATGATGATGCAATGCAGAGGCGGTTCTCCACTTAGCATCTTAGCTTGTTATATTTTCTATCTTTAAATAAATAAATAAAACCATGTATGTACCATTGTTTTCCTTATAAAAAATATATACTAAAAGTTGAGGGAGGAAACTACTTCCGAGACACTTGTGGGATTGGAGGTTTTTATATCGGAGTAAAGGAGAGAGGAGGCGATCGAATTGTCAGGAAGACCGAAATTGGTTATCAGCTGTGGACGTGATCGACGATGTGACCCGCCGAACTGAAAGTTGGGTTCAACCAAATTCATTTTCTGCATCATGACCAATCATCCTGTGCTGAGACCGGGAGGACCCGAATAAAGCAAATAATATTAGAAAACATAGACATCCCATATATAATAAGAGTAATTACATGTTATTATTTACTAAGGATAGGTTAGCCCAAATTAAAAGTGATCTAATTTGGTTAAAATTTTATTGGGTTTTAATTATTAAATAAAGTATGGGTCAAATATGTGTAGATACTTTAATAATTGAATTCTAATCAAATTCTGATTAATGATGGGATCATTAGAATTTGATTAGAACTAATATACCAAGGTTATAAATATTAGGGTTATAGTCCCCAAATTATACACAAGATATCTTTTCTAATATCCCATCTGTTAGGATTTCGACCCGATTAAGCAACGAACAAGAAAATAGCAGAATAAATTGAGAAATTGAACACACAAATTTAACGTGGAAAAACCCCTCCAAAGAGGATAAAAAACCACGGGCAAAGATAATTTTATTATAATGGCAAAAGAACGAAGAGTACAAAAGATGGAGATAAAAACTAAACCCCAAAAACCCAAAAATAAAGAACCCACAAACCGTAAACACAAAATTCTCTAAATGTGTTATGAGTTCTAATCTCTAATGGGTGTTTTCTAAGGTTGTAAAAGAGCCTATTTATAGGCTAAATTCATAAGTCAAATAATAGTAAAATAATCTAAATTAATCAGTGTTTGATTGAAACAAGTAAATAGAGTTTAACTGAAAGACTATTTTTCAAATTTGACTGAAAATAGGAGTCATATTTAACAAATCTCCACCTTGACTCATATTTCCACAACACCATCTTTGCCAAAGCCCGCCACGAGCCTATCTTGAACTATGCAGGGAATTAACTGAGTCGAATTTGTGCTTAGAAATTGGAAGACTTCTAGCCTTCGACTTGTACACTGCCAGATCAAAACTAACCCGGGTCTGATTTTCACGAACACAGTGCCCTAACTTTTCAAAACTTGCATCTAAAAGAGAACCTCTCTTCAACGAAACAGTCATACCTTTTTCCCTCCTATGACCAAGTTGCCTCCGCTCCAAACAAGTTGACTTCAACTCCGTAACGGACGAGGGACGTCTGATTTCACCGGTCATTTTATAACCTTCCAGAATATAAAGACTGCCGGTTCTTTTACCTTTTAACAAAACGAGAGCTCTACGAGATACTTTAATACCGCTCGACTCGATGTTGATTTTGCATCCTTTCAAGTCTAAAATACTTAAGGAGATGAGATTCTTTCGTAAATCAGGTACATATCTGACATCTGAGAGTGTCCTAATCGTCCCATCGTGCATCTTAATTTTAACAGTACCAATACCAATTACCTTACTAGATGAATCGTTTCCCATGCGCACAACTCCACCTTCAATTGAACTGTATGTGTAGAACCATTCTCTATTGGGACACATGTGGAAAGAACATCCTGAATCTAGGATCCACTCGGACGTGAGCTTGGTGTTATCACTTGTTGACACTAACAAGAAATCATCCCCATTTTCATCGGCCAAATTAGCACCAGCTACATCTTCCTCGTTACTCTCAGCAGCTTTTTTATTTCGCAGATTTATAACAATCGCTTTGAAGTGACCTAACTTTTACAATAGCGACACCTTTTATCTCGTTTCTTTGATGCTACCAAAGCGGAAGCTTGCCTATCTGTCTTGCTATCCAAATGAAGCTCATTGTCGAGTTTGTCTCTACTCAACAAATAACCCTTCACATCTTGAACGAGAGTTTGTCTACGCCATAAATCGGGTCTCCCGAAAGACTTGTATGAAGGGGTAAAGAGCACAATAATAGCATAGCCCGATCTTCATCGTCAATATGAACCTCAACATTCTTTAAATCATTTAAAGAGTAATGAATTGGTGATGTGATCTTTAAGAAGCTCACCTTCGTTCATGCGAAACGTAAATAGACGTTGTTTCAACACTAAACGATTAGCCAGAGACTTAGTCGCATAAAGAGTTTCTAACCTTTTCCACAAGGCAGATGAGGTCTTCTCCATCAATACCTCCTGCAATACCGTATTTGTGAGGCACAACTGGATTGCAGATAAAGCCTTTTCATCAAGCTCTTCCCATTCTGTTTTATTTAGATTCTCAGGCTTTTTCCCGATAACAACCTTTTTCAAGCCTGATTGAACTAGAATTGCCATCATCCGAGCTTGCCACAGATTGAAATTTGTCTCACCATCGAACTTCTCAATTTCAAACCTTGTTGTTGCCATCTCTGAATGGGCTGATCTATGAAAATTGAACTAGCTCTTGATACCACTTGTTAGGATTTCGACCCGATTAAGCAACGAACAAGAAAATAGCAGAATAAATTGAGAAATTGAACACACAAATTTAACGTGGAAAAACCCCTCCAAAGAGGATAAAAAACCACGGGCAAAGATAATTTTATTATAATGGCAAAAGAACGAAGAGTACAAAAGATGGAGATAAAAACTAAACCCCGAAAACCCGAAAATAAAGAACCCACAAACCGTAAACACAAAATTCTCTAAATGTGTTATGAGTTCTAATCTCTAATGGGTGTTTTCTAAGGTTGTAAAAGAGCCTATTTATAGGCTAAATTCATAAGTCAAATAATAGTAAAATAATCTAAACTAATCAGTGTTTGATTGAAACAAGTAAACAGAGTTTAACTGAAAGACTATTTTTCAAATTTGACTGAAAATAGGAGTCATATTTAACACCATCATTAGGAAGGAGAGAGCAAATATTCTCTAAATTTCTTATGTGCTAATTTGGAAGATCAAAACCCCAAGATCTAGAAAATTTCAAGGAATCCATGGATTGAGGTACGCTTCCGCATATAGTTTTGTTATTTATTTATTCTTGATGATTTGACGTGATAGATCCTAGTTTACAATTCTAATTTTATATTAGATATTATTTAAAATTCTAACAAGTGGCATCCGAACCTCGTCATGTTAAATCATTGGAAATTGATTAAATTTCTATTCTTTTTGGAATAAATTAATTCTCTATTATTTGGATTGATTCGTTTTTAGATCTTATAGATTTGATATTTCTATGTTGAATATTTGAAATTCTTGTAAATATTTTTTAGGTTTTGGTTAATTATGATTCAATCTTTTTAGGGTTATTTTTATTTGATTTCCATTCAACAATGAATCTTGGATTAAATATGGTTTTGATCTTTTAAGATTTTCTTGTTTAGAATGTTTTAATTGCAATTGCATAATATAACATTCTTGATAATCTTGATTTATAATCTTGATTTATTATATGTAAATCTTGATTTATAATTTTCAGATTAATCCTGCAAATCTAATAATTCATTTTAGATTAATTTTTATGGCATTATGTCAATTATTTTGCTTGTTTTAGCATGTATGTGCATATAAAACAACGCAAAATATAAGCTACTGAGGTTAAAATCTAGTTTGCTATTTGTATATTATGCTTTTGCTCATGATTATACTTAATAATGAATAAATGAAAGTTGTTAAAATATTTTTTTCACACTATTTGTTTTAAATTTTCTATTTGTGGTTGAATGTATATAAAATTATCTTTTGTCTTAGTTCATGATGAATTATATTCACCATTGAATTCAATTCATATATACAAATGATTACTTTTGCTTCCTGCTATAATTATTTTATATAAGTTTTAGTCCTTATGGAACCTGATTAAAATTAAAATGTTTGGGATTTTTTTTTAATATGGTGGCTATGAATTTTCGTAAGTGGTTGTGCATATGAAGGCTTTTATACAATTTGGGATTCTTTTATATTTGTTGGTTATGGTTTTTTTTTAAAGTATTTGTGCGTATAAAAAGTTTTATGATAATGTCTTTAGTCATTAATATAAATTTGAGTTTACATGAAATATGTAAGGCAAACCAATATTATTTTATTATTATTATATAATTGTGTGCATATATGTTATATGCATATAAATGATTTTGAGGATTAATGCATGATTATAGTTGGCATGAATAGGTGTTTATAACCATTATTCAAGAAGATATCTTTTATAGTTTAATTGGTGAAATTAAGTTTTGATGGATATCGTTGAAATTGTTATTATTATTATTATTATTATTATTATTATTATTATTGCTATAGTTATATATTCAATTTTACGGGTGCTTTGGTGCAAATTCATGTCAATTATATACATATTTAAATAATTTGGTTTTAAGTTTGGTTCTATAATATTAGGTTTTGGCATCTTATGGTTCCAAACATTTGGTTAGATTATGATGATATGGTTTATTGTATGAATTGTGGGATATGCCAACTATTATGATTTTGTTTTTGAGATTTATTGGCTTGAAAATATTTGTCAAGTATTTATGTGAATATCTGTTTAATCATAAATACAACTTTGGATTTACATGGTAAATTCAGGGTAAGTTTTTCTATTCGATTATGAATACATGTATATGCGTGAATTGCTTTGGTGTTTTTATCCATGTCAAAATTATGAATACATGTGCTTGTTAATTATTTGGCTTTGAACCACTACATTATTTCTGTTTGGTTTTGATATATATAGTTTTGGAACAAAAAAGAAATAGTAAAAAAAATTAAGGTTTTTGGTTTTTTATTGCATTATTAAGACAACCTTATTTTGGGTTATTTCAGAGTCTATGAAGCAATGAAAAAATAGTTTTGACATTTGACTATTGGGGAAATTTAAATTTGAATATTGGTATGTTTATATATATTTTAAAATAACTTAATTGAAGCAAAAAGTCACCAAAGTGATTTCTTTGTATAAATTATTTTGTTTTAAAATATAAAAAGTTTGTGTGAATGTTAATAATATTACATGTGCAACTATAGTGATAAGCATGTGACAATTATTCAGTTTTACATGTGAGTAATAAATTGGCCCAAAGGAAGATTTATTGTTCTACATGTTCTTATTGTCAATGTTTGATTACTACACCAAGATATCACTTACAAGTTAATATTTTTCCAAAGATGAAATATTAATGGAGTGTCCGATGTCTTAAGATGAGGTTTACCTTTATTCAAATTATTTTGGTTTAAATTTGAAGTCTTATGTGAGGTTGTTTATGGTTTAAGATTTATTCAACTATTATTATATTTGCCAACATCATTGTATGTTGTTTTGGGATAAATATATATACATATATATACTATTATCTTTTAATTTGATTGAAAGACGAAATTAAAAGAAATATTTTGAAACAAAAATTCAAATTTTGGCTTTAGGTTTTAATTGAGGATGTCTAATATTTTTAAATAAATTAGTTGAAACAAAATGCCGCCAAATTGACCTCTTTTGTGTAGATTAGTTTATTTAAAATATCAAGATGATTATATATTTTTGTAATTCATGCGTTTATTAATTGACCCAAAGGTAAGTTAATATTTGACAGAATTTCAACGACATCTGTGGCGATAAATGTGTGACAATTATAAGGTACTTTATGTGAGCAATATATTAGTCCAAAGATTAATTCATTGTTTGACATAATTTATTGTCAATGTTTGATTGCTACAACAAGAGTACCGCTTACTGTTAATATTACTGTCCAAAGACTTGATATTAATGCTGTGTTTGGTATCTTGAGATGGGATTAGTCATTATCCTAAATTTATTGTTTACTTATGAATATTGATGTGAGCTTATTTTTATTTATTTTTTGTTCTATATTCAGCTAATTCATATTCTTCTACCACAATATCTGCTAATATAAATTCTATACCCATGCTTAATGGGACTAATTTCAATGTATGGAAAAGGCACTTACTTATAGTGCTTGGTTGTATGCACATAAACCTTGCACTAAAGGAAGAACTACTCGCACCTCTCACTGCGGAAAACACCCCCTATGTTAAAAGGGATTTTGAGAGGTGGAATCGTTCAAATTGTATAAGTCTAATGATCATGAAGCACAACATTTTAGAAGCCTTTAAGGGCATAGAATCTGAAAAGATTACTCAGGCCAAGGTTTCCTTGACGAAATTGAGAAACGTTTTGCTAAAAACGATAATGTAACACCCTTTACTCGTACCCGAGACCGGGACAAGGTACGAGGCGTTACCAGACACATACTCGGATATTTTCAGAAGATACGGGTTATAAAATTTCATTCTAATTTAAAATCAATCAAACAACATCATAGTGTCCCGATTATGGAACAACGAGGCCCAAAACATACATTAAAAGCGATCCAGGACTAAATCGAGAACTATAGAAAATTTTTGTAAAATTACTAGGGTTATGCCTCACACGCCCGTGTGGAGGCAAAACACACGCCCGTGTGCTTAGGGACACGCCTGTGTGTTACACTCGTGTTGAATTATTTGGATTTATTTTCCATTTCGAACCTATAGGGGTTTTTACATGGCCAAGCACACGCCTGTGTCCCTGGCCCGTGTCCCTCACACGGTCTAGACACGCCCGTTTCATCGCCCGTATCCAAAAACCCGGACATTCTATTTATGACATCATCACCCATTTTGAGGCACACGACCAAGGCACACGCCCGTGTGCTAGGCCGTGTCCTCCACACGACTGAGGCACACGGCCATGTCTCTACCCATGTGTTTACTACCATGCAAACTGACCTAATTTTTTAGGCGCGGGGGACATGCGGCCAGACAACACGCCTATGGGGCTGCCCATGTGTCACACACGGCCTGGACACATGCCCGTGTATCTACCTATGTAGACCTCTTTAGGGCTATTTACCAAGCCTTTGGTCACCCTCTATCATCTATACACACTTAAAGACCTCAAGGGTATTTAACATGGCTTAATCATACTCTTAAACAACCTTAGCATAACCCAATTGCATGTCAACCTCATCTCATCGGTCTAGTACATGCTAAATAATCTATTTCGTATTAGGGTTTAACATAGCACATTTTACCTTTTTACACTTAGGCCATATTATAACCATATACCATTATATACTATGTCCGCTTTCAAATTATTGGGTTCCTTTTCAATCATCCAGACATGGTAAACCTCATCATCATATCTCATGAAACATTTAAACATAGACATGCATCATTGGTAGGTTTACTATCTACATCAATATAAGTCATATTTCATGGCGATATACAAAAGAATAAGTATACCATTTAGGCCCTTACATTGGCTAGCCAAATGACACATATAACAAGATAACCAAAAATCCTATAATGCCTTTAAACTAAATAAAAGTATCTATATATACCAAAATAGGACAAGTCGATAGTGTGTTGATTCTCCAACCGTCTTCCAATCTTCACAAGTCCACGAGCTCTATAAGATAGGGAAAAGAGAAGGGGGTAAGCATTTATATGCTTAGTAAGTCCGGATAACTAGAAAGTAAACTTACCGGTTAATTAGCATACAACCATATTTAGGCAATAATTCCATCAAGTATGAAATAGTTTTCTTATCACATGCACTCAATTATCAAGTTAGTTTCCTAACAATACATCATGTCATTAGCCTTAGATGAGCTCATCAATTTAATATTTTCATTCTTTATTTCTCATGTTAATCTCGTTGAACTTTCTCCGAAACCTCGATGGATAGCCATTTACCGTCAAGTCATACAAGTGATCATCTCGAGTACGCACTCCCGTGAACCTTATATCTTACAGCAGGATCACCAATCTAGGATAAATCCCCAGTAGTAGTAACTCATAGAGCAATGTCGGGTTTACCAGTCTAGGCTAAATCCCTTTTAATGACAATTACTCTCGTAAGCTCAAATCTGAATTGCCAGTCCAGGCTAAATTCAATCCTTAAATCGGATTACCCATCCGGGCTAAATCCTTAATACACCCATATTCTCTGGGAGGCTCGATCACTCAAGGAAAACTCGTCCAAGCTAGATCCTTTCTATTTTGAGATCATCGGATTACCCGTCGGGGCTAAATCCTTTTTTGCAACATATGCAAGATTTCATGTCATGTAAGCCATAATTTATCCATCGGATTCCCCTTTTTATTTCAATCGAGACATTTATCATCTTTTTAATTACACTACCACATTTCATGGTTTATCATGCAATGAATATCTAAATTTCCATACATTCAAGATCATGCATATTTAAGTATATTAAGAGTTTACTTCAGGTTATACGAACTTACCTGGTAATTGCTTCAGCTTCGTATTTTGGTCATTCCTAAACCTTTCGTTTTCCACGATAGACCTCCGGAATTGGTTTCTTGGGGTCTATATCAATAAAATTTGACTATTAATACATCATATTTTTCATTTTAGGATTTAAAACTCACCTCGAGCAAAATGACCAATTTGCCCCTAACCTTTCACACTTTTACAATTTAGTCTTAAGGCTCGTATAATGAAATGCATGAAATTTCTAAGCTACCCAAGCCTAGCAGAATATTTTTCTTGCCTATAGCAGCCCACATTTTCTTTCATTTCACATTTTTCTACCCATTATCACAACTTTTACAAAATGGCCCCTTAAGCCATTTCCATGAAAAACTACTTAGTAAAAGTTGTTTACCATCCCTAAAACTCTCATATCCCTCCATAAATCATCAAAACACAAACATCTCATGCATGGGTAAATTTTTTACCCTAGCTTGAAATATGGGTAGAAATAGAGAGAGCATGTTATGAGGATCTCAAAAATACGAAGAACGTTAAAAACGGGACTAGGGAGCACTTATTATTGAGCTTGAAAATGTTGAAAACCCTTAGAATTTTGACAGCATGGAGAAGAAAATGAGCTGATTTTAGCTTGATTTTTCCCTTTTTATTTAGTTAAATACCAAATGACCAGAATGTCCTTCCTTACTGAACTTTCAAAATTTTTCCATGCATGCCCATTTTTGTCCAAAAACTTAGAAATTGGGTAAATTACTCTTTAAGGACCGCTAATTTATATTCCAAAGCAATTTCATACAAATTGCTTCTAGAATCCAAGTTTTGCAATTTATTCAATTTGGTCCCTAATTTCCAATTGGACACCTTACATATAGAATTTCTTTATGAAAGTTTAACACATGCTTATTTTCATATTCTAGACTTCATAATGATCATAAAATAATTATTTTAACGCCGGATTTGTGGTCCCGAAACTACTATTCCGACTAAGCCCTAATTCGAGATGTTACAGATAAGGTTGAAATGACATCATTTCTAACTTCTTTGATGACTATAAAGTATAAGGGTCAAGGAAATACTGAGCGATCTAAGGGCTATGAATTTTACGACCCCACAATTAGGAATATTTTTTTGAGATGAGAATTGCAACATTCTTTTAGGATCTTGACTTTGGAGGGAGAAATAAGGTTAGATACATTATTTTTAAAGAGGAATTGAATTTTAACTCAGTTCCTACTATCACTTTTGATGGTGTTTAGGTTCTCATACCTATCATTGATTAAGAAGTGAATTTAGAACCTCAATAAGACAATGTTAAACAACACCCTATTCAAGATGAGGTGATTGTTCTAGAAGAACAAACTCAACAACCTCAAAAATGAATGTTATTAAGAAGGTCTACTAGAGAAAGGGTTATAATGGCTTGAATGGAATATTTTGACATTAAGCTACATCAGATGAATATTAAGTTAATGGTTTCTCAATGGTAACATTGATCATACATTTATATGGTGCAATTAGAAAGCTTTGTGTCTAATGATGCAAAGTTAATGATTTGCAAAGAACTTCATCTATGGGTTTAAGCAAACTTCTCGTCAATAATATTACAAATTTTACCAAATGATTATCTCATTCAATTTAGAGATGAATTTTATTGATAATCGTATATACCATAAGTTTAGTGAGAGTAAGGTTCTATATTTGGTTTTATATTGTAACACCCTTTAACCCCAACCCGTCGCCAAAACAGGGTTACGAGGCATTATCGAAATTAGAAGCTAATAATGAACAACACCAAGTCATAAATCTATATTTCAATTTAAAATTTCTCAAATCCCACCTTTAAGTCCCTTATATGGACCTGCAAGGCCCAAAATATGCTTAGGAAGTGATTTGGGACTAGACCGAAAACTTTGGAAACTTTTCCTTGAGAATAGGGGCACACGCCCGTTTGGCTTGGGACATGCCCGTGTGGCCTGCCCGTGGGGCTCCCATGACCGTGGGGCCAGCCCGTGGGGCTCCCACGACCGTGGGGCCAGCCCGTGGGCAGATCTGACTTGCTCACGCGGTCGTGGGACTAACTTGTGGGCAATTCTGACTTTACCACACGGCCTGGGCACACACCCATGTGACTTGGCCGTGTGAAAACATCATTTTCACCATTTTAAAGCTATTTTCACATATCAAATACACCTAATTCATGCCTAATACATTGACTTATAAATCTTGATCAAATAACATTCATTTATTCATTTCAAGTACTTCTTAAAAGTTACAAATTACTTACACCCAAAACATAAATATATTAAGTGACTAAACAAAACCTAATACATGCCACACTTCTAAAAGATAGATTCATCACAAAAAATTAAGCTGAGGTCGGGATTGACTCGGATGCTACACCAAACTTCAACTTTACCTAGCCTGCGCATGGAAACAAACCGTACGCTGAGTATTGGAAATACTCAGTGGTATTACCATAATTCAAATTAAAGCAAATATAAAATATCATAAACATGCATAGATAATTAACAAATCATACATATAATTCATACAAAGTTATCATATTTCCATTGTATCATTTTCATTATTTGATTCAATATTTCTTCAATAAGATTACCAACTATTCATAAACCTTTGGTTCATCTCTCAATCACATATAAATATCCAATTCACATTAAAATATGAATAATTCATGAACCTTGGTTTTATGCCTTCAATCTCATAGCACAAATTGCATTTCTCAATTCATCTTACAATATCACTTTCTCATTTCATTCAATAATTCAATTTATCAATTTCATTTGAATTTTTCTCTTTACATATATTTCCCCTATTAACATAACTCGGACTTTAGAGGATACACGGATCCAACCAAACACACCAAAGTGGCGGCCAACACCTCATCGGATAGTTCGAAGCAATAAGTGACAACCAACGTCTCATCGGTTAAGCTGAAGCGAAGTGGTGACCAACGCCTCATCAAATCTATCCGAAGCAAATATGACACACTAAGTGTCTCATCTACTCGAGGTCGAAGAATCCCTGAACTCTTCCTATCCTATGGCATGCCAACTATATCCACCCTAACCCGACTAGTTAATAGGGTATCGAAATCACATATTCATATCACTTTCACTTTTAGTTGATCATAATCATTCGAATTCAAATCCATCGCAATAACAATTCAATCACAATTTCAAATTCACCACAAATCATTATACAATTCAATTCCACACATGTATACATTCATCAATCAAATCCAATTATCATTCAATTCAAATATCACTACTTACCTCAATTTCATTTTTCATGCACATATATTGAAATTAAACATTTAATAATAAATAACTTGAATTAAGGTAATACAAACCGATATTTTCTCGAGCTACTCCTCGATCACTTTTTCCTTTCCCTTCGCATTCAACGTCTCGGTTTCCTTGTCTGCTACAAAAATTAGCATAATTATAATTAATTAATAACACACTTATTTTATAGAAAATAGTAACTTTCCATGCAACTTTAACCTAAATCCCAAATTTGTCCTAACTATTTTCATCTTCTTCCTTTTTATAATTCATATTATTTCCTTATTCAATTTCCATCAAAACTTTAATATAACCATCAAACTTTTATCATTTTTTCCATAATTTTGAATTTCTATCAATTTAGTCCTTACAACACAAAACTTATGACCTTGTTTTCAATTCAATCCTTTAGTCAATTTAAATCAAAATTTCTATCAATTAAACTCCTAATTTCATCATTAGTTCAACATAAACCCTACTTAAAAATCTATCATCTTTCAATATTTTCAAACAAATTCAAAAGTATTCAACTTTAGAACTTCAAAAACATCAAAATCACTAAGAAAGGGACTTAATTGACTTATCAATTTAACTTCCAAGCTTTCAAACCCTAATTTCTCCTTTTTCTTTTCTTTTCTTTTCTTCATTCTTTCTATTTCGTTTCTTCTCTGTTTCTTTTCTTGTTTTTCTTTCTTTTATTTACTAAATTAATAATTAATTATAAAATATCTAATTAATACAAATAAAATACTACATGTGTATTCATACACACATGTACACATGTAATATTTCATGACCATACATTTGTCATTATCTCAATTAATTGATAATAATAATAATAATAAGAATAATAATAATAATAATAATAATAACTAAATATCTTTTACTTAATTTATAAGTAAATTTATATATTATATACACTTGTACTAATAATTTAAATACACATGTATTTATTTTCTAACTTACACATGTCACTAATTTAATTTAATTACTAATTTAATCATTTATCCTTTCTCTATTCTATGATTAAGCTTTTATGTTTTATTCAATTTAATCCTTTCTACTAATTACTTCTAATTAAAAATAAATTCACCTAATTAAAATCTAATTAAACTCACAACTAACTTCGTAAATATTTTTTATAAATATTTACGAACTCATTTTCTTATCGGAAGCCCTAACTCACTTTTCCGGTGCCCGTGAAATATGAGTCGTTACATATGTGTTAATGACATACTGCTTGTCAATAATAAGTACAGTCTCAATCAATGCCCTAAGAATGATTTTGAGATTAGAAAAATACATTAGATTTTTTTTTACATATTAGCAGTAGAAAGTCTAATGTATGTTCAAGTTTGTATACATTGGAATATTGTGTACACTAGTGGGATGTTAGGCAGATATTTTAAGCAACCCTGGTTTGGACCATTGGATCGCATCCAAGAGGGTTATAAGGTATTTTCAGAGAACAAAAGATTACATGCTCACATATCGGAGGTCTAATCAGTTAGAGATCATCAGGTATATAGACTCCGATTTTGATGGAATATGGAGACAAGATTTTGTCACTAAGGTGCAAATTGTGAAAACAATTTGCAGTCTTTTATTCCTATAGCAACAGGAGCATATCAAGGTAAAAACACATAGACTTTAAGTTCCTGGTTGTTAAAGTCAAAGTCTAGAATGGTTAGGTGCTTATAAAGCATATTAGGACAAACTCCATAATTACAGGTCCGCTTACTAAGAAACTACACCTAAGGTTTTATAAGAGTACACTGCTCATATGAGTGTAATGTTATTTAAAGGATATTTGGTTTTAGTAGGAGATTGTATTTTTAAATGCTTTTATGTCATAGAAACATTTTCAGTTATTTTAGTTTAAAGATATTAAGTTTATGTCATAGAAATGTTTAGATCATATTGCATGTAATTTCCATGCTACACATCCATACTTGATCTATGTCATTTGGTTGTGTTAATATTCGTGATCATGGATGGATTTAGTTACGATATATGTAACTGAAGTCGCCTTGATTCTATGTTAACATAATTAATGGAGGAGATTGTTCGGAATACCTTTTGGATATGATAGTAAAATTTTGAGCTCATAAAGTTATATAATGACATGTAATTATAGAGTAATTAGTATATATATGTGGTCCAAGTGAGAGATTGTTCGAAAATATGGACATCACATATATAATAAAGGTAGTTACAGTGATCTAATTTGGTTAAAATTTTATTGGGTTTTAATTATTAAATAAAGTATGAGTCAAATATGTGTAGATACCCTAGTAATTGAATTCGAATCAAATTTTGATTAATGATGGACTAATTAGAATTTGATTAAAACTAATAAACCAATGTTATAAATATTAAGATTATGGTCTCTATCTTTTCTAATATCCCATCATTAAGAAAGAGAGTAAATATTTTCTAAATTTCTTGTATGCTAATTTGGAAGATTAAAACCTCCAAGATCTCAGAAAATTTCAAAAAATTCATAAATTCAAATACGCTTCCGCATATACCTCTGTTATTTATTTATTCTTGATGATTTGAATCCAAACTTATACCAATCATTTTAAAACATAAAATCCCTCGTATTATCATCATAACAATAATAATAATAATACATAGGAAATACATTAACACTAACTGAATACAAACATTAAACACAATTAAGATACATGGAAAATACACGAGCACTATATGACTACATAAGTTTTTAGGTCTAGGAATGTGCAATTAATCTGTTCAGTTCAACTTAATTCCAAACCAAAGGAAAAACAATCGATAACCAACTGAAAATGATTTTATAATTGAAATAACCCAACCAAATCAGCTCTTCATTGAGTTTTACAACATGCTTCAAATTAAAATGCTGCTGGAAATACTGCAAATCTTTTATTTAAAAAAAGAAAAAAAAAAGCTACAAAATCTAAACCCGATCAAATCGAAGCAATCGCTAAACAAACTAACTAATTTCAAGTGGTGATATAGCAGCTTATCGAGTGACGGTAATGCAATTTTACATGACCATTCCTCCATCAATGGTGAACACCTGCAAGACAACATGCCCATTCTATCAGCTATAAGTCAGAACAGGGGAACATAGGCAGACAACGGAATCATGGATACTAGTGAGTTGTGGCATAGCACAAGCTCATCAGGGCCACATAAAAATTTTATACACAAAGTTAAGATAATGATAAACTAGATTTATAACCTGTCCAGTGATGTAATTAGACGCAGGGTTTATGGCCAAAAATTCGACCAGTCCTGCAACTTCTTCTGGTTGACCATACCTTCCTGTATCCATAACAAATATAGTTAACCAGTGTTGCAAATATTACTAAGCATTACTACTTGATACATCCAATTGAGTCTGTGGAAACTAGGATATCGCATAATAATACGAGTAGAAGACTCAAAAACAACAAAGATACAATGTTCTTGGTATATTGCATGATTAGCAGCAGTAAAAACTATCAGGCATTTCAAACAACAGCTAGCAAATATTTGGTGACTTATTAGGGCTTGGAAAGCTAACGATTTAAGAAACACTAACAGATGGAAATTATGAAATTCCATTTTACATAATCATCCAAAGCTACTTGGACTTGAGCGTGAGTATCAAACACAGATATGTTCAAAAAAATAATTCCCCAAGATTTTCATGCATTTAAAGTCCTTTGAGGATCATATTCCCCCGCCATGTTTGGATATTACATTGTAAACGAGTACTTAAAGAAAAATTTTCTTACCTAAGGGAATTGTTTCCAAGATTCTCTTCTCGAGGTCTTCCCCAAGCTTGGCTGTCATATCAGATGCAATAAATCCTGGGGCAACAGCATTGACCTGAGAAAATTTTCAAATGACATTATTAGAGTAGCATATCCCTGCATTAGCAGCATAAACCTTACTCCCTCAGCCCTGTACCAGAACTGTGCCCTTATTGCTCCTTTTCCACATTTGTCATAACACAAAAAATCACAGAAGATGCAAGCCATTGGCTTTCATCTTTCTTCACCTTATCCCATATTGCAACTTCTATTTTCCCCACCTTAAGAGAAAGGGATTCACTAAGAGGAGAAGTTGAGTATATTATATCTCAAAAATCATGTGCAACATAACTCCAAAACACACAATCCTGGATCATTCTTACTGAGTAATGGGAGTGAAATAAGTCCAGAAAACTTACATTAATGTTTCTGCTGGCATATTCCCTTGCAACAGTCTTTGTCAAGCCAATAACACCTGCTTTAGCAGCACTGTAGTTAGCTTGCCCGATGTTGCCAACCAGACCAACAACTGATGCTATATTAATTATCTTTCCCTGAAATTAGAACATATATTAAGACATAGTATATATTCTAAAACAATATCATTGAAAAATGCTTGGAAAACGCTTCATTTTCAAAAGATGAAGTATTCAATGAGAAAGATAAAACCTAAAGCTATGACATGTTAGAATACTTAGGCTTAAGTTTTGGCCTGGAGATCAATCAGCTTATTTTGATGCATGGAGCTCAATTCCAAACAAATTGACGAAGCAAGCAGACTACCTGTGACCTTCAAATGAGAAAAGCCAATTACCTTTTTCTTCTTCATCATAATTTTGGCTGCTGCCTGCAAAGAGAATAGTAACTCAGTTCCACTAAACAACTCAAGCATCTACCGGAATACTTGGTCAGATATCTAGCATTCAAACCTGTGTACAAAGAAACACTCCTGTAAGATTCAGATCAATAACCTCCTGCCATTGTGATTTCTTCATTCTCATCAACAAAGTATCCCGAGTGATTCCTGAAACCATGATCACTGACCAGATTAAGGGATTAGATTGGAATTATCAATTGAATAACTAATGAGAAAAGAAATGATTTTCAATAACCTGCATTGTTTATCAATATATCAACAGTTCCCCATGTATCAACAGCCTGCACATATAAAGTCATGAAACTTGCATCTACAATAAAATATCAAAATATGAAAAGGGAACATTCACTCACAGTCTTTATCATTCCTTCTACATCAGCTTCTTTTGAAACATCTCCACCAAAAGTAACAGCCTGACCACCATACGACTCAATCTACAAAACAATCCAAAAAACTATTAACATTAGTCATTTCAACCATGCAGTATAATGTAATAACTGCGTAAAGACCATTACAGATAACCAAAATATAGAAAATAAATAAACAAATATATATATAAAGGTGCTCACTAGGAGGTTTTAAAGGAAGACTTTAAGTAAGGATTAAAGATGACAAAAGGTCTTTCACCAAAAAAAAAAAAAAGATGACAAAAGACCAAGTAAAAAATCCAGTTAATATATCTGGAAGAAGGTCATGTCTTCTATGCAAGTGTTATATAAGTTTCTTGCAAGGTATATTGTTCACCTCTTTTGAAACTTCTTCAGCCTCCTTTGATGATCTGGCATAATTCACTAGGACCTGCAATAGACCATCAACAACCACCATATTCGAAACAAATAATAGTAAATAGAAATAAATTATTTATTTAGTTTAAACAATTGTTCTTAAATTACTTGAAGGACACTTGATATGCAATTATTCTCAGCAAAGAAGCATGAAAGGCTTCAGGACACTATATAGTGTATAATGGACCACCATTTAGAGTTTGAAAAAGATTTAAAATATAACTTAACTTTAGATTATGGTAATCATAAGCAGTATACTCTGAATAATTGATGAGATGATAACCAGTTCCATTTTCAAGAGATACAAAACTACATGCAAACCTGATGCAAATCGAGGTTTAATTATTATTAATATTATTTATAAATTTTAAACATTATATGACGAAGATATCTCCCAGTTGTAGTTTCAGTCTGCAAGTTACATTCTTCCTATGGCTTTACAATAAAATTTAAGGTGATAAGGGCAGTAAGATCCTGAAAAAGGACAATCACTAACCTTGCAACCTGCTTTACCTAAAGCCAATGCAACTGCTTTACCGATGCCTCTAGAAGCTCCAGTAACTATGGCTACGGGAGCTTCTACGTTTTGAGCTGCTTCAATACTGGCTTGTTCAACAGTGGCAACCTGAGCTTTTACACCTGGAAAACAAACCAAAAACTAAAAATACTCAAAATCCAAAATTAATAGAAAATACATCTCTCGTAAATGATCAATGATCTCTCAAATTATTATTATCAGTTAAAACAACAAAATTCCACAAGCTCCAATAATAAATTTGACGATGATTCGGTATCCTTAAACTAAATTAAATAGAAATGTATCTCTCATAAATAATCAATTATCTCTCGGATTACTAACAAATGCAGCTTATTATCAGTTATTAAAGTAGTTAAACAACAAAAGTCCACAAGCTCCAAAGATAAACTTGACTACAGTTCAGTATCCTTAATTAGCAAACAATGTTTCCAAAAAAAGAAAAGCAAACATGCTGAGCTTTCTGCGAAATTAGCATAAAATATTCCATAAAGATGAAAAAGGAGAGTGCTTAAAAGCCAACGAAAAAAAAAAACAAATACCGGAGGAGGCAAACGATCGTTTCGATTGGCACTGGAGACCGATAGAGGGCCACGCCTGAACCGATCCGAATCCGCCGGAAATCGGAGACCATTGCCGAATCTGAACAAATTTTCGGTCAGTAGGATCAGCAAACCTCGCGGCGGGTTTTAGAGCGACGACATTGGATCCGGTAACAGCAGCCATCGTAATCGGAGCTCTGAGGAATCTGCGAACAGCGAGGATAGAAGAAGAACGGGAAGCGAAGAGGGAAGCCAGAAAATGAAGCCTTTATATAAAGCCGAAAGGGGAACAAAAGAAAGGTTTAAATGGCGTTTGAATTTTGTTTTAGCTTTGCTTTGGGAAGTCCGGAGAGTGTTAAAGAGTGGGCGAAGCTAACGAAGTGGGTGAGGACTGTTGTTATTTAATCCCAAAGATTGGTTGAATCGAATGGGTCTTGGTTTAGCCGATATTTACAATGAAAACCACTGCCTCTAAATGGCCGATGGTAAGGCGGTAATATCCTCTAGGTGGCAATGCAGTAAAACAGTCTTTTGGGCACCTTATTGTAAATCGGATCATTAATCCATGGAAATTTAGATTTAAGTAGTTCAACTGCAACAAGCCGATGGAATTAGGGAAGAAAAAACTTACGGTGTTCTTTTATTGAAAAAATAAGAACATTTAGTTTTTCCATATCCACTAGAAATTTTACACATGCGTATTTGTCACGTAAAGAGTGTTTCAAGGAGGCCAATCAATTAAATATGACTTATTTGATCCACTTGAATTGATTTAAAAGATATGATGTCTTAGAATATATGATTTTGTAATCTCAAGGGATTGTGTAAATCTTTTAAAAATCTCAATTGTAGATAGATTCTAATCTTGATCGTTGATGTAACTCAATTTATACTGTTGGATTTTAGTGGAGCTCAACTATAAATAGAGGTCTTCCCCTTTCATTTGTAATCACTCAGTTGTAACCTTTTAAAGTAATAGAGATATTTTAAGAGCATTTACTCAAATACTTGGTATGATTTTGCTTTCTTGTAATCACTCAGTTGTAACCTTTTAAAGTAATAGAGATATTTTAAGAGCATTTACTCAATATGGAAGTGATGCAAGGGATGCACAATTCTACTACCGATAAGCTGATAATGAGAGAAGATGCTCTCGATGTAACAACTTGTTTTAAGTGGTGTTTGAAATAATGGTTTCGAGACCACAATTCTGACTAGTGAGTTCGTATTTTATTATTTATTTAATATTTATAGAGTTATTAAAGTGTCATAGTAAAATTTGGTTAGAAAATTTTAACGTTTAAATAGTTAACTTAATAAAAAAGAATTAAATCATAAAAGTTACAAAAATTAATAGCTATAAGTTTAATTATATTAAATAGTTATAAAATCATGAATTTAGAGCTTTATATGGTAAATCTACCAATTTACTTTATAGTGGACGGTTAGGTGATAGTTTTATATTAAATTTGATTAATTAACAAATGTTAAAATGGTAAATTAGTAAATAAATTAAAAACAAAAGATGATAAAACATGTTATCATCTTATTTCACCACCACCACCGATTCTAAAAAGGAAAAAAAGAAAAAAGAAAACAACATTGTTGAGTTCCTTTAGGTTCGGCCAAGCCAAATTCCAAGTGCATGGTATGTGTTTTTCTTTCATTTTTAGTGCTTTTTATGTTTTTGAGTTCGTTGTAACTTAATCTAGCTAACCCGATAACTAATTCGTAGAAATGTTAAATGTTTTGAATTATACCATTAATGAATTTGTAATGATTTTGAAGTTTAATGATAGATTTATAAGCTTGATAGTTAAATAGGATTTATTTTGTAAAGTGATTTTAGTTAATTTTAAAGTTTAAAGATTAAGTTATTAAAATAGAAAATTTGCATGAAATCCTTGTAAAAATATGATGAATATGGGCTATATGAGAATTATAGATGATTCGGTTGGCCTTGTTTGGGTTAGATTGTGATTGAGTTGAAAGTTTCAATTTTAGGGGTTAATTTGATTAAAAGGTAAAAAGTTTAAAGTAAAAGTGTAAAATACCGATTAAAGGTCAAATATGTGAATTTAAGTGTTTTATGATATTTGATTGGTTAATTGAATAAAATTATTATATTTAGATCGAGAAACAAATTAGTCAGTTGATAATTGCGCGAAAGGAAAAGTCGTTGAGTAGTCATTATTGAAGTGTTCATAGCTATTGTGTTTTGGTAAGTTTATATTATGTTTGTTATGTCTGTTAATGTCTTAATTAATTATGTGTTTGTTTATATGAACATAAATGATTATGTGATCTATTGAATAGTTATGAAACGAAACAATAATGGATTGAAACATAAAGTTTGATCATGTGAAGATCTCAGTAAGACGGGGTAAGCCTGAGTGAACTTAGGTGAATAACTAAGATACAAATGACATGTCATTAGGGCGTTCCAAGCACTAGTTTTCGGTGATTACAGTTTCAAATACTTTGTACCAGTGTTATAGTTCCAAGCACTCTGTGCTGGTGATTATAGTTTCAGGTACTATGTACCAGTGATGGATACCATGTCGATGCCTTGAGATCCTGCATATGTTGCGGATTCTCTGAAACTTGTGTGAGTAGCATCATGTATCAGTTAATTTCCCTTTGTCAGCTTGTGTGAGCAGCACCCTCTCGCATATCCGAAGTCAATTTACTATTGTTCGCCGGGCAAAACAGTTAACTATTGAAATGGAAATGAATTGAGATGACATGATGAATTATATTTGGTTGATTATATCTTGGTATGTGATTCTTAACATGTTATATATTGGTGCTATGAATTGTTCAAGCTTAATCATTTCGCATAGTTGGAATAATGAAACAAGACAAAGGAATGTTAATTCTATGTTATGTATGATTTGTAAATTAAATTGACAAGTATGTGAAGTTCTGTTTAATGAACTTATTAAAGCTTTATGTAAGCTTAATCTATTTGGTTGTTTTCTTTGTAGATTGTTAGACTCTTGTTGTCAATTGGAACATCGTTGGAGATTACACTATTCGATAACACTTTTGGTAGCTATTTGTTAATTTTGGTCTGGTTATAAATGACATGTAAATAAGGTTTCGATATGTTTACGTTAATGGGTATCTTAGTGATGAATTGTGCCATTTGATATGTAAACATGTATTTGGTATTTTTGGTGACATGAATTGGTCGCTGGTTAAAATATGGCCATTTTGTTGATACTTATTAAATTTTGGTTGGGTTATGTTAGCCTTTAAAAACTTGGTTCAAATGGATAATTTTGCTATTTGGAAATTGTAGTGTAGATTATGATTGAATAAGTTTTATAAGTTAGATATGTTTAGTTTGGATGGTTAAAGTTTATGGTTGACTTGTGGTGCCAATGAAAGCATATTGGTTGGACCTTTATGATGTACTGATTGATGTTTAATTTACATGTTGAATGTTTATTTATATGCTTCTTTGAACAAGGTTTTAGGTTGCGGTAATAATTGAACTCTTCAACTTATGGGTTTTTTTTATCATTTTTTACAAAAATATCGATAAAATGGATTAAGGTATCGATACCAGACCAAATGAACAATTTCAAAAGTTACAGAATTCAATTTTGGTATTGATAATTTTACTCAGTATTGATATTTTTCTAATTTGTATCGATACCATGAAAAGAATATTGATACCTTATTTTGGTAGAATGCCAAAATGGTATCGATAAATATTTTCATATCGATACTTGTTATAAAATATCAATACTTATTTATTTGGTATAGAAACTGGTCCAAAGATTTAAAATTTTTATAATTTAGTTCATTTATTTGAAATTGAATAAATTTTATAGTAGTTTAAAGCTTGATATAGTTTTATTTTCATTCTTACTGTCTAACATTTGTATAATTATGTTTAATTAATGGTTAATTTGAACAAGTTTACTCTAGTTTGTTTGTAGCATCTCATAACTCGGGTCTGGTGACAGAGTTGTGTATGGGGTGTTATAGTGGTATCAGAGCTACAGTTTAGTCAATTCTAGGACTAAACGTAGCACGTATGCCACTTTATAACCTGTGATAATGTGATGACTTCTAATCAGTTTGACTTGTTTCTTTTTAGACTAAAGATGTCAACTGAATCCAATCAAGTAGAATCCAACAATGTATAGAGTAATATTCCAGCCACCGGTCAAGGGCTACTCATAAAGTACCTGAGTTTCAAGATCCTAGAGAAAAGACTCATAATACCATTTTCAGTATGATGAATGATATGTTTAAAGCATATATGAGAGTCAATCTCGTGGCTCAAAAGATTGCAAGTCAGGCTGTTATACGGCCTAGCACACGGCTTAGCACATTGGCGTGTGAGATTATTTCGAAGAGTACACAGCTTAGCACACGGGCGTTTGGCTTGGCCGTGTGACCCAAGTCAGTGAGTTACATGGGCACGGACACAGGTTAGGACATGGCGGTGTGTTCCTATTTCTAATGCCCACACAGCCGTGTGACCTTTGCAGTGTTGAAAATTTTTAATGTTTTTTGAAAAATTCTTTGAGTTTTCGATTTGATCCCGACTTGTTTCTAATGCGTATTGATGAGACCATAGCTCGGGAAATTACTATAGAATCCATTGAGCTGCCACGAGGACCTATAACTCGATCACGAGCTAAGAAATTTCAAGAAGCGTTAGTAAGCTATGTGGATCGAGCTTTGGGAGAGCACGAAGCCGAATCCAATAGCCATGCATGGAACAGCTCAATTGGCATCACTTGCAATTTATTGCAAGTTGAACTTGAATTTTAATAAACTCATCTAATTTTAATAAATGAGTTGCTGGACTTTATTCAACTCATCTTAGTTTATTTTAATTACTAGAGTTTTTTTGTTGAACTTCATTTAATAAGTGTTGCTCTTAATTATTCTAGTTACTAGGATTATTTATTGATGCATGGTTTAAGTTTAATTAATTATGCTTCTATTAATTTAACTAGTTGTTGGAATAATTGTTGCATAGGTTTTAGCCCATTTATCTAAGTTAAGTTTTAATGAGTGCATATTCAATAAGTGCTTAAATGTGTTTAATAAGTTCAATTTAATGTGTTTAAATGCAGGTAACTCTTCAGCTCATAACTGTTACAATTCAAGGCTGTTACACATTAAATAAAGTGGCTTTTCAAGTCATTTTCAGTTATAAGCAAGGGGGCTGTTACAAATGAGGTTTTATACATCATTTAAGGAGCTTTAAAGAGCATTATACCATCTTTTTATTTCAGCAGCAATCTCTTCATCTACTAGCCTTTTTTTCTACTTCAAAAATTAATTCAAAGTATTCAAAATGCCTTTAAGGAGCTGGTGTCTATTCGGCTAGCCAAGGGACAATTCAAGAGTCATTTTTCAAGCATTTACAGTCATTCATTCAGCTGAATTGAAGAGAATTCAAGAGTGGAGTTATTTGGTTCAAGAATGTCAAAAGACTAGAACTTTATTTCAGTTTTTAATTAGCACATTAAGTTGAATTCTTGTGACTATTTGTCTAGCCTATTCTAGCACTATAAATAGGAGAAATCAACCTTTGTAAAAGGACTTTTTTTTTGATGAATTTGATAATATCTTATTACTTTGTGTAACATCCCGATTTTGGCCTAGATGGAATAGTGGTTTCGAGACCATAAATTCAGAGTCAAATAATTATTTTATCATTATTTTATGTGTTGTGGCATGATTATATGAGTGCATAAAAATTTTGGTGAAATAATTTTAGCGATTGCATGCTTAATTGCGAAAAAGGACTAAAATCACATAAAGGGTAAAAGTTTTGTTTAGTAGTGTTAAATACTTAGAGAATTAAAATTGGGGGTTTTTAAAGTGCAAATAGGACATTAAATAAGTGATGGTCGGCCATGAGACAAGGATATTAAAAAGTCAAAATTGTTAGGTGAGTTTGGTGACTTATTTGACTAAAAATAAAATAAAATAAAGAGAAAAGATATCATCTTTTTTCTCCGTATTTTCTCCACCAAAAAACACAAGAGAAATGGGGTTTTGAATCTCAAATTTTTAGCAACTTAAACCCTTTGTAAGTAAGTGATTTTCTTAGTCATTCTTGATAATTTTTGTATTTTTGGAATCCTTGTAGCATGAGCTATCTAATGGGAGATTATTTTGCAAAATGGTTGAAAGTATAGGGTTTTTCCATGAGAACATTCATGTTGTTTGCTGCATTTTTATGGAAGAAAATGAATCTTAGTTGTGAAATAAACAACTTTTGTGAAAGGTGTTAGCATGAAAATACCTAAAAGTATCATTTAATAAAGTTTGTAAAATAGAGAGTAAATGTGTGTAATAATTGAAATCTTGAGTTGCTATAGTTATGAAAATGGTTCGACTAGGCTTAAAAAGTAAGAAAATTGAATAAAAATCAATTTACGAGCCTAGAGGGCAAAAGTGTAATTTTGGAAAAGTTTAGGGGCAAAATTGTAAATTTGCCAAAATATGATTTTTGCGTCAATTTGAATAATGTGAGTCCTAAATGGGATATATTTGAAATGATAGATACAAGGTTATGGACTAAAATGGCGTAATTTCTTGAAATTGCATTCAAGGTAAGTTCGTGTGATTTAATAAGCATGTTATTAATGTTATTATTGTTATACTTGAAAATCTCCTTGTTATTATTATATTGAATTATGTGTTAGTGCTAGGGTGTATGAGAAAATGTTATGCCCTATGAAATAATCGAAAGCTTAATATGTCGATTTCACTTTGTGTATTTATGAAATATTGGAAATTTATGAAATATGATATCTTGTTGAGATGAGCAAATTATAGAATGATGAAATGAATTGAAAGTTCTTATGGTGACGAACCTTGTGAATTGTATGATCAATTCTTCGAACGAGCTTGGCTACGATGTGACCCTTGAGAAATCCCTGTTGGACCTTTGGAAATACCTAGGATACGGGTATCGAAACACTACTGTTATGTGAGCCAGTGTCAGACATGTCTGGGACATGCATCAGCCTCGAGATATAAGCCAGTGTAAGACATGTCGGGGACATGCATCGGCTATGAGATGTGCTAGTGTAAGACATGTCTAGGATATGTATCGGCACGGATGTGTGAGAGCCAGTGTAAGACATGTCTGGGATATGCATCGGCTATGTGCTAGAGTAAGACATGTCTGGGACATGCATCGGCACAGATGTGTGAGAACCAGTGTAAGACCATATCTGGGATATGGCATCGGTATCGATATGTGTAAGATTTCCCGATTATCCTCTAGTATTTCAAGTGGTTCAATGGATAGTTCAAAGCTTGTGATGAAAGTGAGAAGGTAAATATTTGAGCATGCTGAAAAGGTACAAGTATGTATTCAAAGCTTAAATTCTATTGCGAACATGAAACAATGCACCTTTGGTGAGGATACAAATAAGCTTATGCCTATGAAAATGAAATTGTGGTGACCTTGTGATTATGGTTTTATGTTTATGATGTACATATATGTATTCTTACCATGATGGTTGAAATGTGATTGATAATTATGTGTGAGACTTTGAGGCCACATTAAATTGAGACATGAAATGTATATTCCTTGGTGGCCTAATGAACATGAAAGGAGAAATGGATTAGCATAAATGCCCTTTTTAAAAATGATCATGAAAGAGTGAAATATAGTAATAAAATAGTTTTGGACAGCAGCAGTAGTCTGACTTTGAAAATACACCAAAAGTAGTAGAAAGTGAATTAGAGACTGAATAATATATGAAATTAAATCCTAATGAGCCTAGTTTCACATAGAAGAAATGGTGTAAGAAAAAGAGGTTCATATTATGAAATATCTTAATTGTTGTGAAACAGAGTCAGAATGACTTTGAAATCCCCTGTTCTGAATTGAGAAAATCATTGAAAATTTTAAAAAAATAGTTATAAGTTATAATTTATATTTTTAGAATTATTAATGAGTTATTTTCAATAGAAATAGACAGGAACATCATCCGAGTCCCGTATTATGAGATAACTAATTTTTAATGAAGAGGGGTCAGAATTGTTAGACAGTTAAAAAGGGTAACTTTAAGGAATAAACTGTACTAATTGGCTGAACTAAAAATTCTAAAAATTTTATGGTAAGAAGTTATGTAAGCCTAGTTTTAGAGAAAATTAGAAAAACTTAATTTGTAGTTCTGTAGCTCTAGATATAAATAATTTAGTGACAGCTTGACTGGAACATGAGTGAAAATGCAAATAGGGTTGTATTACCATGAGAAGCAAGTTGATAAATTGCTTATTATTTTCATATGGTCTTAATAAGCTATAAATCTTACTCCCTTCCTTTCCTTTAGTGTTTTCAGGTTAGCTCAGGGTTGGAGATCGTCGGAGGCAGCATCACACTATCAAGTCGCTATCTTTGGAATAATGAAGCATATATTAGAAATTTCAAGTGAGTGGCATGTATAGTTGATTGACTTGTATTATTTTGCTTTGGCCTAATGTGTTGGCTTATATTAAGTTATATGTATATGGCCATGAGATATGGCTCATATTGATTATGGCTTGTAAGCCTAGCTATTCATGTCATGTCTAATGTTTATAATGTGATTATGTTTGTTTGTCATGCATGGTTAGTAATATGACATGTGTGTTGGATGTATGCTCTATGACCAACTGAGGTGGTCATAACCATATAGTAATTGCACGTTATAAACACAACATGTTAATGATTGAACATGAGTGCTTGATGAATAAGTTGGTAACCATAGTATAATGATAAAAGTGGTCATCAAAATGACAAGTCTTATGAATGTGAAATAATGAGTCTAAACTTGGTATTGCATGAGTAGATGCATTACTTGTAAGAGGACATGTTAATGTTAAGGATGTGTCTTAATAAAGATTGTTTAATCACTAAAATGATTCCATGATTTGTGAATTTGATGTGTATAAGGTTGTAAAAGATTATGGGTAACATGAAGGCTTGGAAAATAGCCTAAGTGTTGGCCACACGGGCTGAGACACGGCCGTATGTCTCAACCATGTGAGGGACACGACCTGGAGACACGGTCGTGTGGCCTGGCCGTGTGGTTTGATGTGCATGTTGACGTCATAAATAGAGAGTTACACAGCCTGAGGACACGGGCGTGTGACCCTGTTTTATGGGAAAATTTTCTAAGTTTTCCTGAAACTTCTTAAAGTTCTCGGTTTAGTTCCGAATTGATTCCAATGAATGTTTTGGGCTTCGTAGACCCAAATAAGGGACAACATGCATGTGTTTGAAAGTTGTTGAATTAAAAGAGATTTTATGGCCTGGTTTTTGCATGAATGTGCATGTTTAAGTCCGGTAATGCCTTGTACCCTGTTCCGGTGTCGGACATGGGTAAAGGGTGTTACACTTTGTGAGTGTTCAACTCCCGTTGTTCTCTAAAGACTGAGTTGGCTTATCAAGCAACCCTTGTGGCGTCAATTCTGTTTATTTTTTCAAACTTATCACTTGTATCCAAGTGTGGCGCTCACCATACCGAGGTTCCTATCTTTGTAGATAACATGTCGAGGTTTACTATCAAACGATCTTTACTATTTTTTTCATCACCCTTTTCAGCCTAATTGCTTTCTAAGTTTCGGGTCAACACGAATCAATTGTGTTGGTTCACTCTTATCCTTGTTTATTTAACCTTTTTGCAACCTTTCCTTTTAACTTATCCTTCAATTATCTTAAGCCTATTTTTTTCAAATTGTCAATCTTACCCAATTTAAATGATTGGGCAACAACATGACTCGTAACATCCATATCCGAGTTCGTATCATGTATTTAGGGCCTCGAGGGCTCGTATAAGAGACAATATGTATGTTTTGAATTGATTTTAATATGTTTATTAGTATGTTTTAAAAAGTTTGAAATTTAGGTCTATTTGATTTGAAAACTCCGGTAATGCTTCGTAACCCTGTTCCGGCGACAGATTCGGGTTAGGGGAGTTACATTTATTGGTATCAGAGGTACGATTTAATCGATTTTTGGACTGAATGTAACGTGTACGCGGTACATATGGTAAAACAATTGTGGTTATAATGGCATGTATAGGTTAATTGGCCATATTAGCATGTAAATGTAAATGGTTATTATAATCTAGCCGTTGGAATGGCTAGTGATAATTATGTATTGACATATGCATACATATTAAGATTATTTCATGGTGATAACATAAGTGTTTATTATTGATTGATTGAGAAAGGTTAAACAAGTATGCTTAATAAGGTAAGATTAAAAGCATGAAAGCATGTAACGATAGACCATATTAAATGGTAGAATTAGATTGATTAAAATGCTTGGATTGGTTGGTTTATGAATGCAAGTTTTGGTGTAGGTTTATGGAAAGGTTTTGGGTGAGAAATGAAGCTAGAAATGGCTTTATTTTGTCCACATGAGTGGACACACGGGCATGTGTCTTGACTGTGTGTGACACACGGCATAGCACATGGGCGTGTGGTCTGGCCGTGTGTCCCCTGCACCTTAAATTTGAGAAATAGAATGCTCAAAATTGAACACACGGGTAGAGACAAGGGCGTGTGTCTTAGCCGTCTGTGTTACACGGCATAGCACACGGGCGTGTGGCCGGCCGTGTGGCACAAGTCAGAGAGCTACATGGAGTCAAACATGGCCTGCAACACAGGCGTGTCCTAGGGTCACACAGGCGTGTCCCTTGGACCACATAGGCGTGTGAACCCTGCATCTTGGAAAATTTTAGAAATTTTGTGAAAAATTCTCTAAGTTCTCGATTTAGTCTTGGTTCGATTATAATACTTGTTTTGGGCTTCAATGGTCCATTTAAGGGACTGTAACATCCCGAATTAGGGTCTAGTCAGAACAGTGGTTTCGAGACCACAAATATGAAGTAGAAATAATTATTTTTAAAATATTCTATGGCATGTTTGCATGATTGTATAAAAGTTTCACAAAGAAATTTTGTGAAGAAGTGTCCAATTTAACTTCTAAGACTAAATTACAAAAGTTGCAAAATGTGAGTTCTAGAAGCTTTAAGCATGAAATTGCCATGGATTATTAGTTAGAGGTCCTTAAATAGAAATTTTCCCAATTTCTATTTTTATGGACAAAAATGGGCATGCATGGATAAAAATTTGAAGTTTAGTAAAAAGGGCATTTTGCTTATTTAGTAATTAAAAGATTAAAAAGATTAAAAAGGGAAAAATGAAGCAAAATTTTCTCATCTTTTTCAAGCTAGGGCCGAAACTTTGAAGCTCTCCATAGCTAGGGTTTTTTTATTTTCCAAGCTTGATAGTAAGTGCATCCTAGCCCTGTTTTTAATGTTCTTTGCATTTTTGAAGTTGTCATCAACCGATCTAGCTATTTCTACCATTATTTTGAGTTAGGGTTCATGTTCAAAAACTTACCCATGTGTGACATGCATGTATTTTGATGTTTAATGGAGGAATATGAAAGTTTGGTGTGTGATAAACATCTTTTACTAAGTGGTTTTTCATGAAAACACCTAAAAGGACTTATTTGTAAAAGTTGTAAAAATGAGTAGTAGAAATGTGATTTGATGAAAAATGTGGGCTAGTATAAGCATGATATAGGTTTAGCTTAGCTTGAGTAATAAAGAAAATGAGTACATTTCATTTTACGGGCTTAAAGACTAATTTGTAAATGTGTGAAAGTTTAGGGGTAAAAATGTAATTATGTCAAAGTTTGAGTTATGGATTGAATTGAATATGTGGGTATTAAATAAGCTAATTTTGGTATTATAGAGCAAGAAAAATGAGGAACGAACCTTGAACAGGGGAAAAGCAATGAATACGACGATTAGATCCATTTTTATTATTTTTGTACCGAGGTAAGTTCATGTGTAAATAATGCAATGTTGTATTATGTTTTAATTGTTTATTAATGAATGAACTTCTACGTTTAATTGTAATAATGAGCGTATGAACGATATTATGGTCAATGAGAATGACATTGTGAACGAGTTCGACGAAGATGTGACATCGAGAAAACCTTGTGTGAACCTTACGAATAGATTAGGATACGAGTGACATGCCACTAGGAACTATGTGATTATGAGCTCATGGGATTATGTGTATATATGACTATGTGAATCCGGGTGCTAGTCATATACGCCTTACTAGTGGCTGGGTAGCCTGGCATGTATTGCGGGTACCTGTTAGCTTTTGTGAGCAGCTCATGTAGTTACGTCCTGACTGTCAGCTTGTGTGAGCTAGCCCGTGATTAGCTCGAGAGCGAGCAATGTGTGATATGTGATATGAAGTAGCATGTGGCTGCGTATGAAGCACTTTGTGTAACTTTCTGTATATCTGATAGTATTCCAAGTGTTCAACGGGTAAATCAATGGGTTATTCGACAAGTAATTCAATGATGAGGAATTATGAGAATGTGATATGAGTTGGTATAGGTATGTACGAAAAACTCATATGAATGGACACAATATATGATGAACTTTTGGTAAGATTGAAAATGAGTAAGTTATGCCTATGAAACTAAGATGACATATATGCAAATTATGTTATGTTAATTTTAATATTCATGATTATGTTGCTATTTATTTGCATGTGAACTTACTAAGCTTTATGCTTATTCCCCTTTCTTTTCTATTTTCTTATAGTATTGCCAAGCTAGCTCGAGGATCGAAGGACGTCGGAGCTCGATTCACACTATCAAACTAATCTTTTAGGTATAGTGAATTCAAGTATTTTGAGTATGACATGTATAGGGACTTGGTCTTTTTGTTACATATCATATTTGTCTAGGAAAATGTGTTGGCTTATAATGATTTGATAGTTCATTTTGTATATGGCCATGCGATATGGCTTATATTAATTATGGGGATGTAATCCTATTCATATATGCATGCATGTGCTATGGTCACTCATAATGTGGTTAAATTCATTTGGCATAGATGAATTGTGGATATGGTCATAGATATTTGATGATGGAATTGTGGGTAAATGACATAATAACAACTAAGGTATGAATGTATAAAATGGAAGCAAATTGATGTTACATATTGCATGTGATTTGACAAGCGTGGGCTAAATAAAATATGGAGTCTTAAGCTAGCATAAATTGATAAGAAGTTAATATGCATGAGCCATGTTTATGAAGGTGGAAGTGCTCATTTATGCTATGTAGGATGTCATTGAGATGTTCAAGTGTGCATGTGTTATTGAGGGTGACAAAAGGCTTAGAGAATAGCCTCAAAATTGTCCACATAGATAGGCACACGGGCATGTCTCTAAACCGTGTGTGACACACGGTCTGCCCCATGGGCGTGTGATCCGACCCTGTGTCCCCTGCACTCTAATTAGGTAAAACAGAATGTCCAGTAGTAAAAACACGGGTAGAGACACGGCCGTGTGTCTCAGCCGTGTAAAGGACATAGCCTTAGGACATGGGCGTGTGCCTAGGCCGTGTGAAGTCTGCGCCTGATTTTTGGAATTTAATTTGCCACACGGCCTAAGCACACGGGTATGTGACTTGGTCGTGTGACCCTAATTGTGTTGATGACTTTATAAACAGAGAGTTACACGGGCTGAGGACACGGGCGTGTCTCAAGCTACACAGTTGTGTGCGATCACACAGCTTACCCACACCGGCGTGTAACTCTCCAAAACAAGAAAATTTTCTAAGTGTCACAAGTTTCGAAAGTTCTCAGTTTAGTCCCGAACCACACTCAATGTAAGTTTTGGGCCTCGTGGGCCCTTATAAGGGACAATATGCTTGTGTAAGAATAGTTTTAACTTGGGTGAAATTTTATGGGCTGATTTTTATGAATGTTTATATTTGAGTCCGGTAATGCCTCGGACCTTGTTCTAGTGTCAGATACAGGTAAGGGGTGTTATATTTAGTGGTATCAGAGCTACAGTTTAGTCGATTCTCAGACTAACATAGCATGGGTACGAGTCTAGCTATACATGCCACACATATATTATGATAGTGTGATGACTCTTAATGATTTTAAAATGTATTTTCATATAGTAAATGGATCCCGACAGAGCAGTGGCAGATGATGTTGAAAGTAACGCGTCTGCTCCCACTGAAGGGGTAGTGCCGTCTGATAGTAGATCCCCTATAGTTAGTCGAGGAGAAGGAGGTAGGGAAGCCTTTCTCCATATGATGGATGCCTGGTATACGGAGCTCGTTCGAACGAACCCGATCGCTCTACCCCTTTCATCCCCACTTATTCCTCAGCCTATTCCCGTAGCACCTTGAGGTATGGATTTTGTGAGACTGAATAGACCTCCAGTTGATAAGATTTGAAAACAAAGAGCTGGAGAGTTTCAAACGGGTATAGATGATTATCCCGAAAGGGAAAAATTTTGGCTCGAGAATACCGTCAGGGTATTTGATGAGTTATCTGCACACTTGAGAAATGTATAAAGTGTGTTGCGTCCCTCCTAAGAGACTCGGCTTATTATTAGTGGAATACCCTTGAGTCAGTAGTACCAAGGGAGAGAATTAATTGGGAATTTTTCCAAGAAGAATTTCAAATTCCGTAAGAAGTACATTAGCTAAAGGTTTACTGAGCAGAAAAGAAATGAATTCCTCGAGTTAAAATAGGCTAGATGATGGTAACGGAATATGAGCGTGAGTTTGTGAGACTAAGTAAATACGCTCGAGAATGTGTATATACTAAGGCCATCATGTCTAAAAGATTTGGAGATGGTTAAACGAAGACATTCGATTGTTGGTGGGTGTCCTTGAACTGAAAGAATTTGTTGTGCTTGTAGAGAGAGCTTGTAAGGCCGAGGAATTGACGAAAGAGAAAAGGAAAGCTAAGTTAGAGTATTGAGATTTGAAGAAGAGACAGATGGGTAAGTCATTTCAGTCCTCATCTAAGAAACTGAGAGAGTTTAATACTCGATCAAGTGCTTCAGTTGGGTTTTCAAACAGAAACCATGGGAAACAGTATTCGGGTCATAAAGTTTAGACTACTTCGATAGCGAGTGTGGGTAACGCTTGACCTAATAGATTCGAGTGTCAATATTGTGGCAGATGTCACCATAGTGAGTGCTGGATGAATAAGCGGGCATGTTTCAAGTGCGGATCACATGATTATTTTATCAAGGATCATCCTGAGATGGTTGAGAAAAAGAAATTTCAGAGTGTGAGATTTGGTAATATAGCTTCTAGAGGGAGGCTACAGAAAAATTTGGGAAATGGAACGAGTAGCAAGAGTGCACCTAGGGATCCAACGATGAGAACCGAGGGTAGAGCACCTGTGAAGACTTATGCCATTCGCGCTCGCGAAGAGGCTTCATCTCTTGATGTGATTATGGGTACTTTTTCTCTTTATAATACTTCTGTTGTTGCTTTGATTGATCCGGGATCTACCCATTCGTATGTTTGTGTGAAATTGGTGTCTAGCATGAATATGCCTATTGAGTCTATAAAATTTGTGATAAGAGTGTCCAACCCTCTAGGCAAGTATGTGTTAGTTGAAAAAGTATGTAAAAATTGCCTTTTAATGATTAGAGGTCATTGTTTTCCAGCTAATCTTAAGCTTTTGACGTTTGATGAATTTGATATAATACTTGGTATGGATTGGTTGACCATGCATAATGTAGTAGTAAATTGTGGAAGGAAAATCATTGAATTGAAATGTGAAAGTGATAATATTCTTCGGACTGAATCAGATGAATTAGATAGCTTGCCTGTAGTGATTTCTTCTAAGACTTCTCAGAAATGTATAAGAAAGGGTTGTGAAGCTTATCTTACCTTTGTGTTGAATAAAAAAGAATCTGAGTTGAAAATTGAACCAGTGCCGATAGTATGTGAGTATCAGGATGTGTTTCCAGATGAATTGCCCGGATTACCTCCTTTTAGGGAAGTTGAGTTTGGTATTGAGTTAATTCTTGGTACTGCGCATATTTTAATTTTTCCGTATAGGATGGCTCCGACGGAGTTAAAGGAGTTGAAAGTTCATTTGCAAGAATTAACGGATAAAGGTTTTGCGAGACCTAGTTATTCTCCATGGGGTACACCGATGCTATTTGTGAAGAAGAATGATGGTTCAATAAGACTGTATATAGACTACCGACAGCTCAATAGGGTAACCATAAAGAACAAGTATTCCTTGCCAAGAATCGATGACTTGTTTGACCAATTGAAGGGAGCCACAGTATTTTCCAAGACTGACTTGAGGTCCGGTTACTACCAGTTGAGAGTTAAAGACTTGAATGTGCCGACAACTGCTTTCCGAATGAGGGATGGTCACTATGAATTTCTGGTTATGCCATTTGGTTTAACGAATGCTCCCGCTATATTTATGGATTTAATTAACCAAATTTTTAGACTGTACTTGGATAAATTTGTTGTTATTTTTATATATGATATATTGATTTATTCTCATGATGAGACCGAGCATGCTGAGCACTTGAGAACGGTTTTACAAACTTTGAGAGACAAGCAGTTGTATGCTAAGTTTAGTAAAAGTGAATTTTGGCTTCGAGAAGTCAGATTTTTAGGGCACATTATTTCGGGTGATGGTATTAGAGTTGACCCGAGTAAGATTTCGGCTATTGTTGAATGGAAACCATCGAGGAATGTGTCAGAGGTTAGAAGCTTTCTAGGCTTAGCCAGCTATTATAGATAGTTTGTTAAAGGATTTTCCATGATTTCTACTCCGATGACGAGGTTGTTACAGAAAGATGTCAAGTTTGAATGAACATAAACATGCCAACAGAGTTTTGAGAAACTAAAGGTATTGTTGACTGAGGCTCTAGTTTTAGTACAACCTGAACCAGGAAAAAAATTTTTGGTTGATAGTGATACATCCTTGAATGGATTGGGTTGTGTACTTATGCAAGAAGGCAAAATGATAGCTTATGCCTCGAGCCAGCTGAAACCACATGAAAAAAATTATACGACACATGATTTGGAGCTAGCCGCCATTGTGTTTGCGTTGAAGATTTGGAGACATCATTTGTATGGCGAGAAATGTCGAGTATTCACTGATCATAAAAGTCTAAAGTATTTGATGACTCAAAAGGATTTGAACCTACGACAAAGGAGATGGTTGGAATTGTTAAAAGGTTACGAGTTAGTGATGGACTACCACCCGAGAAAGGCGAATATGGTCGCCGATGGTTTGAGTAGGAAGTCGTTATTTGCTTTGTGGGCTATGAACACTCAGTTGGCCTTATCAGATGATGGGTCGATTCTAGCTGAGTTAAGAGCTAGACCGATGTTTCTCCAAGAGATTTATGAAGCATAGAAAAGTGATAGTGATTTGCAAGCTAAAAGTGTCCAATGTGAATCAGGTATGGAATCAGATTTTTGGATTAGTTCGAATGGGTGTTTGATGTTCCGAGATAGGATCTATGTTCCTAAAGATACCGAATTGATTCAGAAGATTTTGTGTGAGGCACATAGTAGTAGTTTGTCTATTCATCCAGGTAGTGCGAAAATATATAATGACTTGAAGAAAATGTATTGGAGGTTAGAATGAAAAGAGACATTTCAGAGTTTGTTTCTAAATATTTTATTTGTCAGCAAGTAAAAGCTGAACACCAAGTACCTTTCGGTTTACTGCAACCTATGATGGTCCCCGAGTGGAAGTGGGACCGTATTACTATGGATTTTGTGATGGGTTTGCCTTTGACATCGAGAAAGAAAGATGCTGTATGGGTTGTTGTAGATCGATAGACAAAGTCGGCTCACTTTATACCAATAGTACTGACTACTCACTTGACAAGCTAGCCAAGTTATATATTTCTGAAATTGTGAAATTACATGGAGTGTCTTTGTCAATTATATCGGATAGGGATCCGAGGATCACTTCACAGTTTTGGAAAAAGTTGCAAGAGGCTTTAGGTACAAAGCTGGATTTTAGTATTGCTTTCCATCCGTAAACTAACAACTAGTCGGAGCGGGTAATTCAAATTCTTGAAGATATGCTGTAGTTTTGTACTCTTGAGTTCCAAGGCAGTTGGGAAAAGTATGTACCGTTGGTAGAATTTGCCTACAACAACAATTTTCAGTCGAGTTTGAAAATGACACCTTATGAGGCATTGTATGGATGTAAGTGTTGAACGCCTTTGTATTAGACCGAACTCAGAGAGAGTCAGATTCATGGAGTTTATTTGGTTAAAGAAATCAAAGTAAAACTGAAGGTAATTCGTGATTGTCTGAAAGCAGCTTCGGATAGACAGAAATCCTATGCGGATTTGAAATGGAAAGAGATTAAGTTTCAGGTCGGTGATAAAGTATTCCTGAAAGTATCTTCGTGGAAGAAAGTTCTCAGATTTGGCAGGAAGGGCAAGTTGAGTCCGCGTTTTATTGGACCGTATGAAATTACTGAAATGATAAGGCCGGTAGCATATCAGTTAGCTTTGTCGTCTAAGTTGGAAAGAATTCATGATGTGTACCATGTGTCTATGTTGCACTGATACCGATCTGATCCTTCTAATGTGATTTCACCAACAGAGGTTGAGATTCGACTGGATATGACTTATGGTGAAGAACCGGTTAAGATTTTGGCTCGGAAGTCAAACAATTAAGAAACAAAAGCATTTCCGTTGTGAAAGTATTATAGCAAAGACATGGGGTTGAAGAGGCTACGTGGGAGATTAAGGAAAACATGAGAAACCAATACCCAAACCTTTTTATCGGTAAGATTTTCGAGGACGAAAATCCCTAAGGAGGGAGAGTTGTAAATATCCCGAATTAGGGTCTAGTTGAATAGTAGTTTTGAGACCACAAATTCAAAGTAGAAATAATTATTTTATAAATATTTTGAAGTCTATGGCATGTTTGCATGATTGTGTAACAGTTTCATGAAGAAATTTTGTGAATAAGTGTCCAATTTAACTTCTAGGAATAAATTGCAAAAGTTGCAAAATGTGAGTTCTAGAAGCTTTAAGTATGAAATTGCCATGGATTATTAATTAGAGGTCCTTAAATAGCAATTTGCCCAATTTTTATTTTTATAGACAGAAATGGGCATGCATGGATAAAAATTGAAAGTTTAGTAAAAAGGGCATTTTGGTCATTTAGTAATTAAAAGATTAAAAAAGATTAAAAAGGGAAAAATGAAGCAAAATTTGCTCATCTTCTTCAAGCTAGGGCTGAAATTTTGAAGCTCTGCATAGCTAAGGTTTCTTCATTTTCCAAGCTTGATAGTAAGTGCATCCTAGCCCCGTTTTTAATGTTCTTTGCATTTTTGAAGTTGTCATCAACCGATCTAGCTATTTCTACCATTATTTTGAGCTAGGGTTCATGTTCAAAAACTTACCCATGTGTGACATGCCAATCAAGATTCCCTTATGGAAATGAGAATGTGTGACGATGGATTTTGTTAGTGGGTTGCCCTTGACACCCACAAAGAAGGATTCTGTTTGGGTCATCATGGATTGATTGGCCAAGCCTACTCACTTCATTCCTGTTCGGATGGACTTTTCTCTTCAAAAGTTGGCGAAGCTGTATATCTTCGAGATCGCTAGACTGCATGGGGTTTCGGTGTCAATTAATTCTGATAGAGATCCTCGTTTTACGTCTCAGTTCTGAAAGAAGTTGCATGAAGCTTTGGGGTCGAGATTGGACTTTAGTACTGTGTTTTATCCTCAGACCGATGGTCAATTCGAGAGGGTGATTTAGATACTAGAGGATATGCTTCGGAGTTGTGTGATCGACTTTTGAGGTAGTTGGGAGGATTATTTGTCGTTAGTTGAGTTCGCCTACAATAACAGTTTCTAGTCTAGCATTTAGATGGCACCTTACGAGGCGCTGTATGGTTGTAAGTGTCGTACCCCGCTGTGTTAGACTGAGTTGGTTGAAGGTTGAGTTTTGGGTCCTGAATTGGTTTCTGAGACTAAGGATAAGGTAAGACTGATTTAGGATCATCTGAAAGTAGCTTCTAAGAGATAGAAATCGTATGCAGATCTAAAGAGGCGTAAGATTGAGTATTCTGTGGGGGACTTCGTGTTTCTTAAGGTTTCTCCATGGAAGAAGATATTGAGGTTCGGTCGTAAGGGTAAGCTAAGCCCTAGATTTATTAGGCTGTATCAGATTCTGAAACATGTGGGACTAGTTGCCTATCAGTTGGAGTTACCCCCTAAATTAGACTATATTCATGATGTGTTTTACGTCTCGATGTTGAGGCGGCCCCGTTCTAATCCTTCCCATGTTGTCTCAGTTGAGGAGATCGAGGTTAGGCCAGATTTGACCTTTGAGGAGGAGCCAGTTTAGATCCTAGATTGAGATGTTAAGGTTCTACGAAAAAAGTCCATTCTATTAGTGAAGGTTTTGTGGCGGAATCATGGCACTGAGGAGGCCACGCGAGAACCTAAGGACTCGATGCTTCAGCAGTATCCTCAACTGTTCTGATTAGGTAAATTTTGAGGTTGAAATTTCCTTTAGAGGGCAGAGTTGTAACGCCCCAAATTTCTTATGTCTGCTTCTATAAAATTTTGTCACAACTATGTATCTGCTTCAGTGGTTAAGTGTTCTGGGTGTGCCTGAGAAGTCTTGAGTTCAAGCCTCACATTTGCAAAATTTTGGTATTTTTCTAATTTAAGCCTTATCTTTGTTCAGTGGGCTTATATTTAATTATCAGTAATTCCATATCAGAATGAGCCTGGTGGTTCAATTGGTAAGGGAGTCTGTGTTTATGTAGAGGTCCTTTGTTCAAATCCTTGCACAAGCATGAGCATTTATTTTTTATCAATTATGGGACAGAGTTTTGGTAAAGTTAAAATTCTGATAGTGGGTGGTTATGATAGTGTAGGTAGTGGGATTTGAGTAAATCTGTTTCCCCAAAAATCCTCTTCAGAAAAACTGACATACTCTTCCTCCTCCCTTGCTATTTTCCCTTTTCCTTTCTGTTGCCAATTTTATTTTTGTCTCCTACCTACTATCAAGTTTCCATGAATTTTTATGTTTAGAAGAAGGTCAAAGGGTTGGAGATTCCCAATCGGCGCTTTGATTGTGTGGAATCGTTGTTAAGCATTCTAAGGTAAAGATTTTAGACGATTTACGGGTTGTCCATTACGGCAAGGTTTGATTTAATATTGTTTTCAAGTAATTAATTGGGGTTTAATTGGTCAATATTAGGTTTCAAGAGGCTCGGGAATGTCTTTGCTGCGAAACAGTATCAGGTGTGTACCCAAAACGCAGAAAAATGGGATTCGAGAAAATCTAAAATTTTGATTTGTCGATGCCACATGGCCGTGTGGAAGGTCGTGTGGTAGGCTGTGTGTGACGACATGGCCGTATGACTGACGAAGGCCATGCCGTAGGCAAGAGAATCCTATGTGATGGTCAGAGTGTGGCCGTGTGAGCCACACTGTGACAGCCCTAAAGTGACCCTAGTCGGAAAGCGGTTTTGGGACCGCTAAACTGAGTCACCAAATTATTTGAATATGATATCTATTGTCTAAAATATGTGATTATGAATGTGTGAAGGTTTTAAGCTTCGATTTAGTAAATTGCATGTGAAATTAGTCGATAGGACTTATGTGTGACACTTTTGAAATGTGATAGGTAAATCTATAAGGATCTATTAGTGCATGTAATCAAAGGGGTGAACATGTCAATTTCCCCCTTTTTAATTGCTAGTGGCCGGCCATGACAAAGGGTGATGGGCAAAACATGTCATAAAACATGTTGTGACAATGGTGTATGCTAGGAAAAATAAAATAAGGAGTATGGGTAATAAAGAAATGGAAAAAAAAAGGAATGGTGTGTGTGTTCCCCCCCATTGCCGTGAGTTGAGAATTCTAAGGAAGTTGATCATTTTTCACTTCTTTTGGCTGAAAATTCTAAGGAAGAAAGAAAACAAGTTATGTTCTTTGGTTCTTCTTGGCCGATTTGAGAGGGGGAAGAAAGGAGTGAAGCAATCGATCATCTTAGGTCGATATTAAGGTAAGGAAGTTGATACTAGTTCTTGAAATCCTAGTTGATTTTGAGTGAGATATCAAGTTATTGTTGGTAACCCATGTTGAAATTGTGATTTTGGAATAAGTAAGGTTTTCGGCTATGGAGATTAATAAGGGTGATGGTTGTGTTTCATGCTAAATCTTGATGATTATGAGTTCCTTTATTGGGTCTACCTTAGATCCATGAAGTATATTTTTATTTGGTGTTGTTGGAAGTATCGGCCATGGTATATCCATAAGCATGATTTATGCTTATTGCATGATTAAACCCGTTAACTCCTCGTGTCCGACTCCGGCGACGATCTCGGGTACGGGGTGTTACAGTTTTATTGGTATCAGAGCTACGGTTTAGTCGATTCTAGGACTATCGTAATGCGTTTGGGATTAGCTATACATGCCATTTTATGTGATTATTTGATAGTGTGGTGATTTCTGACATTTGCAAATGTGTTTATTTATAGTAATGGATCCCGATCCCGACCGAAGCAGTAGTGATGATCTTGAGAGTGTAGCGCCGCTCTCCCAAGACAAGGGAATCTTGGCGGACTCTCAACCTAATGCTAGTAATCCAAATGATGAAGCTAGACAAGCTTTCTATAGCGTGATGAATGATTGGTTCAACCAATACATTCGAACTAATACTACTGTTCCACAACCTCCATTCCCGACAAATACCACCTCAAGACTCACGATACCTCCGGTAGCTGACCAAATAAGGTCAAATAAGGCCCCAGTTGACAGAATCTGAAAACAGTATCCGGGTACTCGATGAGCTATCTTGCACACCCGATGAGTGCCTAAAGTGTACTATCTCCTTGCTACGTGATTCTGCCTACTATTGGTGGAATATGTTGACTTCTGTTGTGCCTAGAGAGCAAGTAACTTGGGAGTTTATCCAAACCGAGTTTCGGAAAAAGTATATCAGTCAGAGATTTATGGATCAAAAACGGAAGGAATTTCTTGAACTTAAACAAGGTTCCATGTTAGTTATTGACTATGAATGAAAATTTGTGAGGCTTAGCCGGTACGCACGAGAATGCATTTCCTCAGAAGCCGTAATGTGTAAACGTTTTGAGGATGGACTAAATGATGATATAAAGCTGTATGTTGGCATCTTGAAAATCCGAGAATTTGTGGTACTTGTTGACCGAGCTTGCAAGGCCGAGGAGCTCACTATGGAGAAAAGAAAAGCTGAGGTGGGAGCAAGGGAGTTTCGTAAGAGGTCTTCAGGGAAGCCCTTCCCACAGTCATCGAAGAAATTTAGAGATGGCTTGGGCCGGTCTAGGGACACTTCGGGCTTTTCTAGACGAGATCGCGATCGACCCCCTGTGAGCACACGAGTCACTTCGATCGCCAGTGTTGGAAATGACCGTCGAGACAGAGCGGAATGCCGATTGTGGTAAATGGCATTCGGGAGTTGTAGGTTCCATGACCGCTCTGTTACAAGTGCGGTCACCGACCACTTTATCAAAGATTGCCCGAGATTGTCCGAGCAGAATGTAAATCGAGTGGGAAACCGGTGCTACCACCGCCGGGTAGACCATCTAGGAATACGGCAATGCTAGCGGCGGTCGAGAGGATCTAGACATGCTACCACCAGATCTGAGGCTCGTGCTCCTGCTAGGGCTTATGCCATATGCGCACGCGAGGATGCTTCCTCGCCAGATGTTATTACCGGTACTTTCACTCTCTTTGATACTAATGTGATTGCTTTGATTGACCCTGGTTCTACTCATTCTTATATATGCAAAACCTTAGCATCTAGTAAGACTCTACCTATTGAGTCTACTGAGTTCGTAATTCGGGTGTCAAATCCCTTGGGTCGTTACGTGCTTGTCGACAAAGTGTGTAAGAAATGCCCCCTAGTAATTCGAGGTTCCTGTTTTCCGACGAACTTGATGCTTTTGCCGTTCGATGAATTTGATGTTATTCTTGGTTTGGATTGGTTGACCGTGCATGATGCGGTTGTGAATTGCAAAAGCAAGACTATTGATTTGAGGTGCGCAAATAACGAGATAATCCGAGTTGAGTCTACGGACTTAAAGGGTTGCCACCGTAATATCGCAATGTTGGCCCGTAAATATGTAAGAAAGGGTGCGAAGCATACCTTGCATATGTACTTGATGGCAAGGAATTGGAAAAGAAACCCGAATCATGCGGTGGTTTGTGAATACCGGATGTTTTTCCCGAAGAATTACGTGGTTTACCACCATTCGGGAAGTAGAGTTTGGTATTGAGCTTGTACCAGGACTACGCCAATTTCAATAGCTCCGATCGTATGGAACCAACCGAGTTAAAAGAATTGAAAGCTCGGTTGCAAGAGTTGACGGATAGAGGTTTCGCCGACCAAGTTTCTCACCTTGGGTGCACCAAGATTATTTGTGAAAAGAAGGACGGAACCATGAGGTTGTGCATTGACTATCGTCACCGAATAAAGTGACGATAAAGAATAAATATCCGCTATCGCGTATTGATGACTTATTTGATCAACTAAAGGGAGCCTCGGTGTTTTCAAAGATAGATTTGAGATCGGGTATTACCGATTGAATTCGAGATTCAGATATACCTAAACCGCTTTCGAGCGAGATACGGCCACTACGAGTTCTTAGTGATGCCGCTTGGGCTCACTAATGCCCTCGCGGTATTTATGGATTTGATGAATCGGATCTTGAACGATGATTTGGACCGGTTCGTAGTTGTGTTCATTGATGACATCTTGGTCTATTCAAGAGACGAGACCGAACATGCCGAGCACTTGAGATTAGTGTTGCAAATTTTACGGATAAGCGGTTATATGCTAAGTTCAGAAGTGTGAGTTCGGTTAGAGAGGTTAGCTTCTTGGGTCACGTGGTATCCGTGACGGTATTCGAGTTGACCCGAGCAAAATTTCAGCCATACTTAACCGGAAGCCTCGAGAAATATTACTCGAGGTTCGAGCTTTTTGGGACTTGCGGTTACTACCGACGGTTTGTAAAGGTTTCTCGATGATAGCCACACCCATGACGAAGCTACTTCAAAAGATGTTAAGTTCGAATGGACGGAAAAATGTCGAAAAGTTTTGATCAATGAAAACTTATTTGACTGAAGCTCAATTTTAGTGCTGCCGAATCGGGCAAAGAGTTTTTCATCTATAGTGACGCCTCCCTACTTGGGTTAGGTTGCGTATTGATGCAAGAAGGTCGAGTTGTGGCCTATCGTCGAGACAATTAAAGCCACATGAAAAAATTATCCGACCCATGATCTCGAATTAGTCGCCATCGTATTCGCTTTGAAAATATGGCGACATTACTTATTTGGTGAGAAGTGCCATGTATTTTCGGATCACAAAAGTCTCAAATATTTGATGACTCAAAGAGACTTGAATCTGCGACAAAGCGTTGGCTTGAGTTGTTGAAAGATTATGAGCTGGTCATTGATTATCACCCGAAAGGCTAATGTGGTTGCGGACGCCTTAAGCCGAAAATCACCGCTTGCTTTACGAGCAATGAATGTACACTTGTCTGTTTCTACCCGACAATGTGTTAGTAGCCAATTAAAGGCCAAACCATTATTGATTCATCAAATTCGTGAAGCTCGTAAAGTCGACGATGAGTTGGTTGCAAGGCAAATTTGAATGTGTTAGAATGTGGAATCGGAGTTTCAAATTGATGATGACGAATGTTTGAGGTACGAAATCGGTTGTGTGTTCCAAGAAATTGAACTCATTTCGATGATTACGAACGAAGCTCATTGTAGCCGAATGTCAATTCACCCGGGGAGTACAAAAATGTACCACGACCTAAGACGTCAGTTTTGGTGGCATGGTATGAAACGAGACATTTCCGATTTTGTTTCGAAGTGTTTAATATGTCAGCAAGTGAAGGCGGAACATCAAGTGCCTACGGGTTTGCTCCAACCGATCATGATACCTGAATGGAAATGGGATCGAGTAACGATGGATTTTGTATCCGGCCGCCGATGTTGCCGGCAAGTAAGAAAGATGCGATTTGGGTCGTTGTTGATAGATTGACTAAGTCGGCTCACTTTATCCCCGTACGCACGGATTTTTCAATGGATAAATTAGCTGAATTGTATGTTTCTCAGATTGTGAGATTACAGGGGGTACCTATTTCTATCGTGTCGGATAGAGATCCGAGATTCACCTCACGATTTTGGAAGAAATTACAAGAAGCTTTGGGTACCAAGCTGCATTTTAGCACCGCTTTTCATCCACAAACAGATGGTCAATCCGAGCGGATAATTCGGATACTTGAAGATATGTTGAGATGTTGCATCCTCGAGTTTAGTGGTTCATGGGAACGGTATTTACCTTTGATTGAATTCGCCACAACAATAGTTTTCAGTCAAGTATTAAGATGGCACCTTACGAGGCTTTATGCGATCGAAAATGCCGACGCCATTGTTTTGGACCGAGCTCGGTGAAAGTAAAATTTTTGAGTGGATTTGATTAAAGATCTTTGAGCGAAAGTAAGAATAATTTGTGAAAGTCCAAGGCAAGATCGGATCGTCGTAAGTCGTGACGGATTTAAAACGAAGAGATATTGAGTATTAGGTGGGAGACAAAGTGTTTCTTAAGGTGTCGCCTTGGAAAAAGATACTCAGATTTGGCCGTAAGGGCAAATTGAGTCCGAGATTCGTTGGGCCGTATGGATCTCCGAACGAGTTGGCCCAGTTGCATATAGGTTGCTTTTACCCCCTGAACTCGAAAGGATCCACAACATTTTTCATGTTTCGATGCTTCGACGTTACAGATCCGATCCTTCACACGTAATAAACCCCTCCGAGGTCGAAATTCAAGCTGATATGAGTTATGAAGAAGAACCGATTCGTATCCTAGCTCGTAAAGTGAAGGAGTTGCGAAACAAAAGGGTTCCGTTAGTAAAAGTGTTATGGCTCAAACACGGGATGGAAGAAGCTACTTGGGAACCCGAGAACTCTATGAAAGAGCGATACCTAAACCTATTTATCGGTAAGATTTTCGGGGACGAAAATTTCTTATGTGGGGGAGAGTTGTGACAGCCCTAAAGTGACCCTAGTCGGAAAGCGGTTTCGGGACCGCTAAACCGAGTCACCAAATTATTTGAATATGATATCTATTGTCTAAAATATGTGATTATGAATGTGTGAAGGTTTTAAGCTTCGATTTAGTAAATTGCATGTGAAATTAGTCGATAGGACTTATGTGTGACACTTTTGAAATGTGATAGGTAAATCTATAAGGATCTATTAGTGCATGTAATCAAAGGGTGGACTTGCATGTCAATTTCCCTTTTTAATTGCTAGTGGCCGCCATGACAAAGGGTGATGGGCAAAACATGTCATAAAACTTGTTGTGACAATGGTGTATGTTAGGAAATATAAAATAAGGAGTATAGGTAATAAAGAAATGGAAAAAAAAAAAAGAATGGTGTGAGTGTTCCCCCCCCATTGCCGTGAGTTGAGGGAAAGAAGAAAAAAAAAAGTGTCCATCATTTTTCACTTCTTTTGGCTGAAAATTCTAAGGAAGAAAGAAAACAAGTTATGTTCTTTGGTTCTTCTTGGCCGATTTGAGAAGGGGAAGAAAGGAGTGAAGCAATCGGTCATCTTAGGTCGATATTAAGGTAAGGAAGTTGATACTAGTTCTTGAAATCCTAGTTGATTTTGAGTGAGATATCAAATTATTGTTGGTAACCCATGTTGAAATTGTGATTTTGGAATAAGTAAGGTTTTCGGCTATGGAGATTAATAAGGGTGATGGTTGTGTTTCATGCTAAATCTTGATGATTATGAGTTCCTTTCTTGGGTCTACCTTAGATCCATGAAGTATATTTTTATTTGGTGTTGTTGGAAGTATCGGCCATGGTATATCCATAAGCATGATTTATGCTTATTGCATGATAGGTAAGATTTGTGTTTTGGATATATGTTTATATTTGGTTATAATCAACTTGTGATTCAGCTCTTGCACATATATATATATGTTTGCACATGATGTATTGGTATGACATATATACTATCTCAAGGTATATATTTACATATGATGATGTTTGGTTATGAAGTAAATGATTGATGCGTATTGAGTTACAATATGTAATGCGTTAGTCAATAAAATGTATGCCATTTATGTGTGATATTAAGTATATAATTGGCCTCAACATGGACATGCGATTCGCCACATGAGGTGGATTGGTGTGCATGCATTCGGTTAGAGGCAAGCATATTGATGCCTATTCTTGGCTTAGATAATCGGCTAAAAGAGAGTGTGGACTATTGTGTTGAGTTAGATTCATGATTTCGTACATATGTGACTTTAATGTCTAATGAATATATATGGGCTAAGTACCTTGAGTTCCTCTTTTTGATACTCAAATGATTAAATCAATTTGTTTGTCAATTTAAGCTCAAGAGCAAAGGGGAACTAAATCCGATAAAGGGAAGGAAAAAGTGGTCGAATAGCCATCAAAATCGCTCGACAACATCCGAGGTAAGTTTTCGAGTAATGGAACTTAGATTATGATTTGATTAGATCATGTTTTAAGCAAATCAAAATCATGCTCTTTGTGTGTGGCTATTGAGCCGAAATTGCAAGTGTGAAAAGTGCCTTGTGTTTGAGTTTTGCTAATGAAAATGAAATACGAATGTGTCATGATTTATTGATAAATGTGCATGGTTATTGAATGATGTCCGGGCTAAGTCCCGAAGGCTTTGTGCTAAGTGACTATATCCGGACTAAGATCCAAGGCATTCGTATGCGAGTTACTAAATTCGGACTAAGATCCAAGGCATTTGTGCGAGTTACTAAATCCGGGTTAAGTCCTCAAGGCATCTGTGCGAAGTTACTATAACCGGCTATGTCCCGAAGGCATTTGAACGAGTAGCTATATCCGGTTAAACTCAAGGTACGTGATTCGGAATGAATGAACTTGCTGTAAAAATTTCAGATAATACGCTTGTGAAATCCCAACAATGAGGTATGTTTCAGTATGTGCTTTGAATTAGTTGAGCCCTTACAAATAAGTATTCGCCGGTTGATAAATGAGCTACCGGCCTTTAGCTAAGTTGATCTTTGTGTATGAATATAAGGGTTGGTAATGTGAAGTAAGTATGATATTGAGAATTTGTGCATATGAAATTATCTGCTTAGCTACATGAATGCTATACTTTGGTTGTGTTTAAATTCATGGTTGAAACTTACTAAGCATTAAATGCTTACTCCGTTTTCTTTGATTTTCTGTTTTATAGATTTTGTTTCTTCAGCTATCGACTGGATTTTGAAGTCGAAGTCGCCCACACTATCAAAGCTCCTTCTTGGTATACTATTTTGGTTGAACTTTGAAATGGCATGTATAGGACTACCCTTTTGTTGTAGGTCATGTACCTTTCGGTTTTGTGTAAATTTGGATAGCCATGCTAAAATGGCTTAAGTATACTTTGGGCATGGTATTATAATCATTGTATGTTGTTCATTAAGAGGTATGAAAATGTTTGGAAACGATTAGCCATTGGGATGGTTAATCATGATCATATTTTGTGCTATTTATGTTTAAGGGCTAGTTGAATCATGGAAACTATGAAATAGGTAAAGCCTACCTTAAAGACAGATGCTGACAGCTGCAGTGACGTGGATGTGAAAAATCACTAAAAATAGTAGGAATGGAATTAAATATTGAATAAATTATGTAAACGAACCTTGACGAGTCTATTTTCATAGGAGAGTAACGAAACAATCATATGAACAGTATGTTAAGAGATATTTAAGTTTTCGTGAGACAGGGTCGGAACGGTTTCTGGAGTCCCTGTTCCGACTTTGGAAATTCATTATAAATTGACCAGAGATAATTAGAAGTCATGCCATATATGTACAGATTCCTTTTCGAGTCTAGTTTCCGTAGAAACAAATGGCATCAGTATTGAAGCCCTGTACAGGGAGATATCCAAATCGTAATGCAGGAAGGTCAGTGTAGTCGCACCCTGTAACAGGGGAGATTTTAACTAATAAACTGTACTAATTGGCCCAACCAAAAATTCTAGAAAAAAATTTGTAGATGCATATATGAGTCTAGTTTCAGGGAAAAATCACGAAACTGATTTTTGAGTTGTGGAACTCAAGATATGTTTTTTAAGGTGACAGTGACACAGTTAGCCAGCTGTCTGGAAATTTTTAAAATGAACTGTGCAAGTAAGTGGATTAAGCCCGTTAACTCCTCGTGTCCGACTCCGGCGACGATCTCAGGTACGGGGTGTTACACACACGGGCTAGGCCAAATTGGGCATGTGGGCCACACGGGCATGTGAGCCCACACAGGCACACCACACGAGAGAGTGGTAATTGGGCCAGACCATGTAATCCACATGGGCAAGGCCAATCTGGGCGTGTGGGCCACATGGGCAAGCCACACAAGCATGTGGGCCCTTTATACTAAAATTTTTCATAGTGGTCGCATGGGTCGGCCTAATTGACTGTGGACCTTCCGTAGGGTCGGTAAAGGCTTACTAAACCCTAAAACTATGTGTTCTATTAGACTTTTGTATTGTTCTGAGCATGTCTATCCATGTGTATCTGCTATTTGTTATTATAAGCATGTTAAGCATGTACTATCTGTAATTCTGTATGTATGTTCTGTTTCTATTACTATTATTGGGGTGAGATGATTCGTATAGAGAAAGAGTTCTGAAAGGCAGTTTCTGCCTATTATCTGGCAGCATGGCTGCATTATATCTGTTATGTGCCACAACGGTACTATATGGTGTGTAGGGCTGGGTGGGTGCTTTAAACCCCATATGGTGTGTAGGGATGGTCGGAGATGGTGTGTAGAGGATGGGGTTAGGATTTTGATTTCTGATTCTGATATGCATATCTATAACTGTATCTGTAATAGGCTTAAGCCTAAATCTGTATTTGACCGATTCTAATTGTACGGTTGTTTGCATGCTTAATTTTATGGGGTTACACACTAAGTTTACGTAAACTCACTCTTTTCTGTTTATTCTGTACAGGTAATCCATAGAGTTAGGCGGATCGGTGCAGCAGAGGCTCAGGGTGGCCACTTTATCGTAAACTGCTAAAACTTGGTATTGTGGTTATTTTAAAATTTGGACTATTTTGAGAGTTGTAAATTTTAGGGACTCTTTGGACTATTGTTTTTTAACTTAATTTTTGATTTGAACGCTTATTATTTTGCATGCTTGATAAATTTCTTACAGAAAAGGATTTAATGCACAAATGGGATTTTCCTAAAATTTCAAGTCGGGTTTCAAAACTATTGGTTTGATAAGCTTGTGCTGTATTAAGTTTTGATGAAAGAACTAATTAAACGTCGTTTTCGATTAAACGTGGAAATTATAAAATGAAAATGCTCTGACATGACAACTTCGTTTTCAAAACCCATTTCGTGTGACATCTCCAAATTTGACCATAATATCTAGGCCGGGTTTGGGGTGTTACAGATATGGCCATTTGATTTGGCTTGTTTTTTGGCATATTTTGGTATGTATATAAGTAGCCTTGACATGGTTGATATGTGGCTTGTTTTGTGCTTGAATAGTGAAAGGTAAAATGATAGTTAAACGTGTTTTGTGATATGATGAAATTGTGGTGAATTGGTACTTTAGTATGTATGATTTATATGGTGTTTTGGTGCTAGTTTAGAATGGCATATTTGGTACCAATTGAGAAGTTTTGGTATGTTTTAGTAAGTAAAATAAATGGCATGAATTGATGCAAATATGCTTAGTAGTTATTTGATTATTTTTCCAAATAGAATACATGTTTATATATGTTTTAATGTTGTCATTTGAGGTGCCTAAGGGCATATTGGTTGTATGTGATTATACCATATGTATATAGCTAGAATATGGTTAATTTTGGAGCCTTGTTATGGCTTTTATATATGTGCATCTTTGGTTGTAGGTATATGCCTAGTTGGGTGAGAAAAATGGCTTGTAAAAGAGCCCATTTTCATCCATACGGGTAAAGACACGGGCGTGTGTCTTAGCCGTGTGTCAGGATATACAACCTTGTGTCCCCTGTAGCTTTCAAAGGGTTGCAATTCAAGCTATTACACGGCCTGGAACACTAGCGTGTGAGGTTATTTCGAAGGGTACACAGCCTGGCATACGGGCGTGTGGCTTGGCCGTGTGACCCAAGTCAGTGAGTTAGGCATAGACACGGGTTGGGACATGGCATTGTGTTCCTATTTCAAATGCCCATACGGCCTGAGACACGGGCGTGCCTCTTGGCTGTGTGATCCCTATATTGTTGAAAATTTTCAATGTTTTTTGAAAAATTCTCTGAGTTTTTGATTTGGTCCCAAATTGTTTCTAACGCATATTTAGTGCCTTGAGGGCTCGTATAAGAGACAATATATATGTTTTGGATTAATTTTAATATGTTTATTGATTTGTTTTAAAAAGTTCAAAATTTAGGTTTGTTTGATTTGAAAACTCTGGTAATGCTCCGTAACCTTGTTCCGACGATAGATACGGTTTAGGGGTATTACAGTAGTTTCCTGGGATTAGTCGGATATTATTGATGATGCGTTAAGAATTTTTTGATAATAGCTTTACCTATGACAAAATTGTTACGAAAAGATGTTAGCTTTGTGCGATCTGATAAATGCCAGTAAAGTTTTGATAAGTTAAAAAGTATGTTGATAGAGGCATCGGTGTTGACACAACCTGAACCTAGGAAAGAATTTATTGTTTACAGTGATGCTTCCTTGAACGTTTTGGGATGTGTTTTGATATAGGAAGGCAAGGTTATTGTGTATGCTTCTCGATAGCTTAAAACTCACGAAAAAAATTTCCTAACACATGATCTTGATTTAGCTGCAGTTGTTTTTGCATTGAAAATTTGGCGCCACTATCTGTACAATGAGAAATTTCATGTTTATACTGATTATAAGAGTTTGAAATACCTGATGACACAAAAAGAATTAAATCTGTGCCAACAGAGATGGCTTGAATTACTAAAAGACTATGATCTGGTAATAGATTATCATTCGGGTAAAGCAAAAGTCATTGTCGTTGCTTTAAGTCAAAAATACCTTTTTACTTTTTGATTGATGAATACTCATATTAAGTTGGAACGTGACGGTTCTATTTTAACTGAATTAAAGGCTAAGCCTTTGTTTTTACAGAAAGTTTGAGATTATAGTTTGATGATCTGAATTTGTTGGTTAAAAGAAAATGGTTAAAAATGGTCAGATATCTGATTTTAATATTGGTCCAAATAGTAGTTTATATTTTCGTAACAGGTTGTGTGTACTTGATGATTTGCAATTGAATCAGAACGTTTTAAATGAAGCTCACAATAGTGTTTATTCGTTACATCTGGGTAGCTGAAAATGTATTGTGACTTGAAACAGATATATTGGTGCCTGGGAATTAAACACAAGATCTTTGAATTTGTATTGAAGTTCCTTGTGTGTCAATAGGTAAAAGTCGAGCATCAGGTTCCATCTAGATTGTTACAACCTATTATGATTCTCGAGTGGAAATGGGAGCATGTTACCATTGACTTCGTATTAGGGTTACCATTAACACCGCGAAAGAGAAACGCGATATGAGTTATAGTCAATCGATTAACCAAGTGTGCACATTTTATACCAATACATACAAATTACTTGCTTGGGAAATTGGAAGAATTGTATGTTGCTAAGATAGTCAGATTACATGGTGTTTCATTATCGATTATTTTACACCGCGACTTAAGACTCACTCTAGGTTTTGGGGTAAGTTACACGAGGCTTATAACAATAGTTACCAGTCGAGCAATAAGATGTAACTGTATAAAGCTTTATATGGTTGGAAATTCAGAACTCCGTTGTACTAGACTGAGTTAAGTGATAGAAAGATTTCTGGTATAGATTTAATCCGCGAGACTGAAGATAAAGTCAGGGTTATCCGAGATTGTTTGAAAGCTTCTTCAGATCATTAGAAATCATATGCTGATTTAAACAGAAAAGATATTGAGTTTCAGGTCAATGAAAGAGTATTCCTGAAAGTATCACCCTGAAAGAAATTTCTTTGTTTCGGCCAAAAAGGAAAACTCCATCTAAGGTTTATTGGTCTATATGAAGTTATTGAAAGAATATGTCTCATAGCATATAGTTTGGCTTTACCGGAAGATATCGAAAAGATTCATAATGTTTTTCATGTATCGATGTTGAGACGATATAGATCAGATCTTCCTCATATGATTTCTTTGGTTGAAATAGAGTTACAACCTGATATGACCTACAGTGAAGAATTAGTTAAGATTCTGGCTCAAAAAGTTAAAGAACTTTGAAATAAATGGATATCTTTAGTGAAAGTTCTCTAGCAGTGTACGGTATTGAGGAAGCCACCTAGGAACCCAAAGAGACTATGAAATTTCAATACCCGAACCTCTTCTCTAGTAAGATTTTTGAAGATGAAAATTCTTTTATGGGGGAGTTGTAACAACCCATTTTCAATGGTGTCAGAAATAGTGGTTTCAAGACCAAGATTTCGACTAATGAGTCAGTATTTTATTATTTATTTAATATCCATAGTTCTCATAGTAAAATTTGGTTAGAAAATCTTAATGTTTAGATAGTTAATTTAGTAAAAATGATTAAATCGTAAATGCTGCAAAAGTTAATTACTATAAGTTTAATTATATTAAATAGTTATAAAATCATGAATTAAGGACTTTATATGGTAAATCTACCAATTTACTTTATAGTTGATAGTTAGGTGATAGTTTTATATGAAATTTGATTAATTAACAAAGGTTAAAATGGTAAATTAGTAAATAAATTAAAAACAAAAGATGATAAAACATGTTATCATCTTTATTTCACCACCACCATTGATTTTTTTTTTAAAAATAGCATTATTGAGTTCCTTTAGGTTCGGCCAAGCTAATTCCAAGTGCATGGTATGTGTTTTCATCCGTTTTTAGTGATTTTTATGTTTTTGAGTTCGTTGTAGCTCAATCTAGCTAACCTGGAGACTAATTCGTAGGAATGTTAAATGTTTTGAATTATGCCACTGATGAATTTGTGATGTTTTTGAAGTTTGATGACAGATTTATAAGCTTGATAGTTAAATAGGGTTATTTTGTAAAGTTATTTTAGTTAATTTTAAAGCTTAAGAATTAAGTTGTGAAAATAGCAAAGTTAAATAGTGATTGAATTGAAGTGATAGTTAAATATGGGCAATATGAGAATTATAGAAGATTCGGCTGGCCTTGTTTGGGTTAAATAGTGATTGAATTGAATGTCTCGGGTTTAAGGGTTAATTTGATTAAAAGGTAAAAAGTTTAGGGTAAAAGTGTAAAATGATGATTAAGGTTCAAATATGTGAATTTAATTTTTTATGATATTTGAATTGGTTAATTAAATAAAATTATTATATTTGGATTGAGTAATGGATCGGTCGGTTGATAATTGTGGGAAAGAAAAAGTCATTGAGTACTTGTCATTGAAGTGTTCATAGCTATTGTGTTTTGGTAAGTTCGTAGTACATTTATTATGTCTATTAATGTTTTAATGAATTATGTGTTTGGTTATATAAACATAAATGATTATGTGATCTATTGAATAGTTATGAAAAAGAACAATAATGGATTAAAACGTAAAGTTTGATCATGTGATGATCATAGAAAGACAAGTGATAAACCGTGATTTATACATATTTTTATCCCATACTTAGCCCATTTATGGATTGTTTCTCCTTAGATTTGGTGAATTCGATGCTCCTAATCCTTTAATTTCATGTTTTACACTTAGGTGAGCATAGGAGAGTACAAAGAGTGAGAAACGGGTTGAAAACGGAGAAAATAGACCCACATGGGAAATCAACACGGCCTAGACTTCTTCACACGGGTGTCACACGGTCGTGTCTATTTGGCAGGATCGAAGCACGACTTATACGGGTAGACTACATGCTCGTGCCTATTCAACAGCCTTGACCACAGGCTGGAGTAATCGCACATGGGAGTGTCCCTGCTGAGCCCAAGTGTAGCCCTATTCTGAAAAGGCTACTTTTGAGGGCTCTTAGGCATTCTAAAGCCTATTTAAACACCGGAGGAGGCACTTAGAACAGCCACGCGGAGTAGGTTACTTAAGGGAAGCTGATTGATCCATCTCAGAAGCCGGATTCATCATCAAAACTGAAGATTTCCCTTCAATTTCCATTTAGTGGTTTTGGGTTTTCTTTATGTTTTGTTATCTTTATTCTTGTGAGACGTTTTCTTTCGTAAGTATGAACTGAACCCCCTAAATACCTAAGGGGAATGAAACCTAAGACAGATCTTGTTATTATTATCTGAATTGTATGATAAATATTTGACTTGTTCTTAATTATGTGTTCTTAATTCTTGTTTTAATATTCCAGGATATTGATTCAAGTTAATGCTCTTATTCAGAAGAGGAATAGACCCTGTCTAAGAGTAAATTTGTCGTAATTAAGTGGAGTTGATTGCACGCCTAGAGATAGGGTGACAAGATTTTGCCAGATTAGGGTGAAACCTAATAAAGGGATCCATAGATCAAGTTAATGCAACACTAGGACGTTAATTAGAAAGAGATTTCAATTAATCAATCTAGGGTTAGACGTTATTAGTCTTGAGAGATAATAATATAACTTAGGGATTTTTATGATTCAAGTCAAATGAATAAATCGTCTGATTCAGAGTCAAATAACAAGTGAAGTCCAAGTGGATTTTTCCTTGGGTATTGTCTTAATCAATCGAATTTTCCCAAAAGCTTTTCCTCAATTTCTCTCTGTGCTTTCTTAGTTTAATTAATTAGTTCAGATAAACAAATCCCTTAATTTTTAGGCTAGATAATAAAAAGAAAGTAATTACTAGTACTCTTGGTTCCTTTGGGTTCGACAATCCGGTCTTACTAAAGCTATACTACTGTTCGATATGTACACTTGCCTTCATTGTGATAATAGTTAGTTTCAAGAACAATTAATTATAAATTTTTAAAACCTGTCGCGAATATCACGTACCAAGTTTTTGGCGCCGTTGCCGAGGACTAGGATATTAGGAACACTCTATTCTCATTACTTTAGCCATTCTACTTTATTTGCAATTTAAATTTTTATTTTCTTTTCTAATTTTTCTTTTATTCGTTCTTGATAGGTTTTTATAGTGTATGACTAGAAGAAACCCGTCGGGACCATTACTGTTTCATAGTGAGATCGATCGCACAGTTCGCAGAAACCGAAGAGAAATAAGGCGAAGCTTGTGATACAAAGAGGAAGAGCAAGATGATGATACTTCAACCACAACCGAGGAGATGTCTGAAAACTAAGAAAATCCGCTACCTCTTGCAATTGCTGCTAATCAGAATCCTGCTCCACGTACTATGTATGATTATGCTAAACCTTCTTTAACAGGAACTGAGTCAAGTATAGTTAGGCCTGTTGTTACTGCAAATAATTTTAAACTGAAACCTAATACAATTCAAATGATACAGTAATTTGTTCAGTTTGATGGTTTGTAGGACGAGGATCCCAATGCTCACCTAGCAAATTTCTTAGAGTTTTACGACACTTTTAAAATCAAAGGCATTTATGATGATGCCATTCGCCTTCGGTTGTTTCTGTTTTCGTTAAGAAATAAGGCTAAACAATGTTTGAACTCATTACCATGAGGGTCAATCACTACTTGGGAAAAAATGACCGAAAAGTTTTTATTAAAATATTTTTTGACAACTAAAACAGCCAAATTATGTAATGATATATCCTCTTTTGTGCAGATGGATTTAGAAACACTCTACGATGCATGGAAGAGATACAAGGATCTATTGAAAAGGTGCCCTCACCATGTGTTACCACTCTGGCTACAGGTTCAAACGTTTCACAATGGCCTAAATTTTTCGACTCGACAGATGATCGACGCAGCCGCTGGTGGAACTATCAATAATAAGACACTTGAGGATGCTTATGAATTTGTAGAAGAGATGTCACTGAGTAATTATCAGTGGCAAGTCATGAGGACAAAGCCAACAAAAAAAACTGACGTTTTTAACGTCGATTCGGTCACCAAGCTCTCTAATCAGGTAGAACTTTTGAATAGAAAAATTGACGATTTTCTTGGTTCTTCACAGGTTCACCCAGTAATGTAGTGCGAAGCAAGTGGAGGTGGATCAAGCAATTCAGAATACCCACCCTATGGCCACAACATAGAGAACGAGCAGATAAATTACATGGGTAATAATCCTCGATCTCAAAATAATCCTTATAGTAATACTTACAATGCAGGTTGGAGGAACCACCCAAATTTCTCATGGGGAGGCCAAGGGAATCAGAGACCATCAACTCTAGGCTTTTAACAACCACCTTACCAACAAGAGAAAAAGCCGAACCTTGAGAAGATACTAACAAAATTCATCTTGGTGTTAGAAACTCGTTTTCAGAATACCGAGATAGCACTTAAAAATCAACAAGCGTCAATCCAAGGGCTCGAAACTCAGATAGGTCAGCTCACTAAATTGATATCTGAACGACTACAAGGTAGCCTGCCGAGTAACACTGAACCTAACCTAAAGGAGCAACTCAATGCAATTACCATTCAAGATGAGGAAGGGTTAGTTGCAGCTGAACCAGAACCGAGGCAATAAACTGTGGTAAGTAAAGGAAAAGGTGAGGTGGACCACAATGACCAGAAACCAGTAAGTAAAGAGTACAAACCTCGTGTGCCATACCCCAATGTGATAAAGAAAGACTGCACAGACGAACAATTCGGTAAATTCCTTAAATTATTAAAGAAGTTACATATTAACTTACCGTTTATTAAAACTCTTCCGCAGATGCCAAACGTAGTCAAATTCCTAAAGGAACTTTTAACAAATAAGTGGAAGTTGGATGAGACATTGCATGTAGAGCTAAATGCGGTTTGCTCAGCCATACTACAGAATAAGCTGGCCAACAAATTAAAAGATCCAGGGAGTTTTACGATTCCCTGTCTAATTGGTAGCCTAGATGTTAATAATGTTTTGGCTGATGTAGAGGCTAGTATCAATGTTATTCCTTACAAAATGTTTAAGCAACTAGGTCTTGGGAAACCCAAACAAACTAGGATGAGTATTCAATTAGCCGATAAAACAATCAGACTTCCTAGGGGGATTATTGAAGATGTACTCGTTAAAATTGACAAATTTATATTCCCAGTTGATTTCGTTGTTCTAGACATAGAGGAGGGTAGTAACGTTTCTTTAATTTTAGGGAGGCCCTTTTTAGCAACTGCTAAAACAATAATTAAAGTTGGCACAAGTAAACTCACACTTCGTGTGAGAGACGAAACAATCACCCTTCAAGCTCGTAATACGAGTAACACATCAAAACTCGAAGGTGATTGTATAAATTATTCTACTAAAACTGACCATGTGGTGCAACCAACTTTGCAGGAAATAAGTTCAAAGAACCTACATGAGCCATGTTCAAGCAACAACAAAGGACCTATCTATGAAGAACGAAGGCTACAAATCGAGGAACTAGATGAATGGTGAGCACGTAAACCAAGGACACACGATAAACCAAACCCAAGACATGACGATCTCAACGTCGCACCAAATCAACTTAAGGTTGGAGGAAAAGTACTACTAGATACAGCAGACCCTCGCATTGCCACTTCTAAACCTAACGGAGCAATCCCTCTTACGGTACTCAGTATTTTCCCATATGGTACAGTCGAGGTAATTCATCCCAAATTTGAGACTTTTAAGGTAAACAGTACTCATCTTAAATGTTATGTTGATAAAATTTATAGCAGGGATGAGGAGTGTAAACTCCTCGCGCCACCATGACCATATACCAAAAAGGTATGTCAAGCTTAGACTATAAATAAGCGCTTCTCGGGAGGCAACCCGAAACCTAACGATGTTAACTTCTTTAAAAATTTTAGTTTTAACATCTAATCACTAACTCAGTCATTGAAACACAGGTTCTCTAATCCACACGCTAGGGCACACGGGCGTGCCTTAGGCCGTGCCCATACCACGAGAGGAGACAAGGCTGAATCACACGGTCGTGCGACATGGCCGTGGGTACCAACACGCCTAAAGAGCACGGGCGTGTGCGAGTCTCAAACGCGCCAAAATTTAAAAATTTGCGAAATACAGGGGCAAAAATTAGGGCACGCCCATGTGCCTCAAAATCTATATAAAACCCTTACTATTCATCATCCCCTTCCCCAAAACCCAACCCTAGCCGCCGGTCTCCCGTCATACACCCTCTCTGCCACGCCCGTGCGCCGATCCCAACTCCACCCCAAACACTGCAAACTCCTCCCTCCATCGACATACTGCGTTTGTTCACTATTTTCTCTCTATTTTCTTCATCTCTTTTACTAATTTTATGATTCTTATGGTGTTATTTGGCTAATTTTTGATGAATATTCATCATTCTCACTATAGAATTATGCTTTTAGTCTTTGCCATTATTAGTCAACACTTTCTGGTACAATCATTCTTTCTTTTGTTTCCATAGAGTCTATTTCATTCATTTCATGTTGACAATAATCATGCTTTTCTTATGTTATTTGCTATATAAACTTCTATCATCTAGATTAAACTGCTGCGTATTGTTCAGTTGGTTGGATTGGTTAACTTAACTACATTCATGACTACTTCTTGAATTAGTTAGTTCATGTTATATTCTTTGTTTGTCTTACAGATACATCATGTGAAATCGTAATAAGAAAACCGCTGTCCCCGCCTCCAAGAAAAAGGAAAGGAGTAGCTCCATCCTCGGGTCCTACCGCGAAGATCAGGCACCATTTTCTTCAGTTCCTCTTAGAACCCCAGGAGGAGCTATTTCAAATATTACGGGCCCGACCCCTAGGTGCGGGCCGCTACATTGACTGGGCCGCACTTGATCAAATCCAACTGGCTGACACAGTCTAAGCCCTCTTGACGACTGACCTGGGGGGACTCTTCTTTGAGATCATCAAGCTAACATAACTTGAGCCCACGATGGAACTCTGTTTGACCTTCCATCTTCAAGTCATCATGACAAACTTTAAAGATCCTGGAATGGTCCAGTTCTGTCTTGGTGGTCTACTGCGCCAGTTGAGCATACCGGAGTTTGGAATTGCACTAGGGCTATACACGGAGGAATTCATGGACGACAACGAACTCGACACCCTCTATCGCCACATCCAATACTCTCTCTCAAAGTGTTGGAAGGACCTCGTCCCTATCTTGGCCTCCTATGATCCTAGCCACTCTAAGGCGTCAGCCCTCGCCCCATCCCTGTGATACCTACCCGCCATTTTGGCCCACACTCTGACAGGACAGTGAGAGAGCACCGGAGTCGTCAACACTCACGACGCCTACTTCTTGTGGAGCATGGTGAACGGGCACGTCTTTGACTTTGCCTACTTTATTGCCCTAGCCATCTGCCATCAGACGGAGTGACATAGGAGAGGAGTCATATCTATCGAGCCCTATGTGACTCGATTGGCTCAACACTTTGGGCTCCTCAACACAGTGGCACAATCATCCTCCCTCACTCTCATCTGCCAGATGTCCCCATAAGGCATCTCGAGCATGCTACATATGAGGATGATCGAGAAAAAATGTGGCACCACCCTCCTCAGTACTGCCTCATCTAGTCCACCGAGGAGGAGGATCCAGAGGACATTACTGATGATGTCCCTCCATGTCATGAGGACCCACCATCTCAGCCACCACCCATACATCGTCCAGTTCGTGCGGAGGCTTCATACTCTGACATCTCTGAGTGCCTTACTCGATTTGAGTAGCTGTGTTTTTAGCATTTTGAACACATTGATGTTACTCTTCATCAGATTTGTCAGCACCTTCACATCTCATCGCCACCACCACCTCGTGAACCATCCGGCGATGACGATATTTAAGAACTTTTTAATTATTATTTTTATTTTCACTTTTATCTTTATTTAACTTCTTTAAGTACTTTTTATTTCATTTTCCTTTAATATTAGTTTAATTTTAGTTTTTACAATTTTTATTTTCTGCTATTTCATTACGAGTAATTATGCTTCCTTATATTTCCTAAAGAGTTCCTGATTTTATCACAGTCATAAAGAGCTCCAAAGCTCATTATTAAATAGGAACTAAAAACTCCATTGGTAAAGGTTCTCCACAACTACCATGTCCTGCTCGACCATGACCATAGCTACTACCAGATATAATACTCTTTTGGCGCAGGACATATGAACTGATGAACCTATACCACCATCGGAGTATCCTTCTCCACTCTCATCATTGCTTTTGCTGATTATTCTCTATAGCTCCAATTGAAAGAGTTCATTCATCATTTAGAAAGTTTCACCTCTCCCCTATCTTATGATTATATATCTATATTTTTCAATATATCCATCTTTGTACATTGAGGGCAATGTATATCTTAAGTGTGGGGGGTCTTTTATATCATTATTAGAAATCCCTGAATTTTGTTTTATTTTCACGTGAATCACTCATATCACTATTAGAATGAATTTTAATTAATTTATGATTTTTATTGATATGTCATGAATTAAAACATAGGCATTTATGCATTGATTGTTTAAACTTTAAGACATTAGGGAATCAAACATGATAAGTTGATTTTTAAAGAATTAAAAACTTTTAGGTTGCTTCCCTAAGTTTAGGTATTATCTTCAGTTGAAATCCACAAGTTTAAAAATAAAATAGCCATAATTTTTGTGAGATCTTGAGCCTTTAGAGCATATGTTATTTCTTTCATGCTCACTTTTATTATGAGTGCGTCAGTATTGATTTGTTATTCTAGAACTTGCTTGATTATGCATGTCAAGACCACACCATTTGATTTGATATGTTGAGATGATAAACGCACTTAGGTTTAACCCACTCACTCCACAAAAGCCTACCTTCATAATTAACCCTTAGTGAGCCTCTTTTAGCCTAACAAGCCATCAATTGATTTACCCTCAATATTAACCCATAACCCATTATTGTTGAAATCTCCTACTTTGATCCCTATTTTTGTCGAGATTTGATTTGAATTAATTGCTTAGCTATGTTCTATTCTTCGTTGCAACAATTAAGTTCTATATTAATTGTATGATGAAAAAAAACAATACTTACATACATATTAGTAGTTATTCGTCAATTTTTTTGAGCTTGAGTATTAATTCCATAAAGCTCACTTGTATTCGACTGATAATTAGTTATTTTTCTATTTAGGCTATTTCTTCAATTCAATCTCGATTTTAACCTTTTATTTTAGCTTGTGGCCACACCCCCTAACCAAAGCCACGTTACAACCCTCTAAAGACCTTTTTGATTGATGTATCATCTCAATATATAGTGGTGGAGATTTGAGTTTCATGCAAGCCTATGGTAATAACTTTTCATATTGACTAATGAGTACTTTATTTGATGTCCTTAAGCACCTCGAGTGATTTGATTGAATCTTTAATGAGGATGCTAAACTTTGTGATATTTTGATCAAAGGTGATTACTTAGATGAGGGGGGACATCTATGTTTTCATGATAAAATGCTCAACTTAGAACGTTTGAAACTTTGATGCACTTTTAGTTGAATTTTCAATGTATGGTTACTTAAGCATTATTTTGAGATATTATTGATAGGGATTATAAATTGAGAAAATTTATTTTGATTGTAAGTTAAGGATTTTGCTTGAGGACAAGCAAACGCTTAAGTGTGGGGGTATTTGATAAACCGTAATTTATACATATTTTTATCCCATGCTTAGCACATTTATGGATTTTTTCTCCTTAGATTTGGTGAATTCGTTGCTACTAATCCTTTAATTTCATGTTTTATACTTAGTTGAGCATAGGAGAGTACAAAGAGCGAGAAATGGGCCGAAAATGGAGAAAATGGACCCATATGGGAAATCAACACGGCCTGTAATTCCTCACACGGGCGTGTCACACGACTGTGTCCATTTGGCAAGATCGAAGCACGACTTACACGGGTAGACTACACTCCCGCGTCTATTCAACTGCCTTGACCACGGGCTGGAGTAATCACACACGGGCGTGTCCCTACCGAGCCCAAGTATAGCCCTATTTGGAAAAGGCTACTTTTGAGGCTCTTAGGCATTCTAAAGCCTATTTAAACACCAGAGGAGGCACTTAGAACAGACACGTGGAGTAGGAAGCAAGGAATTACTCAAAAGAAGCCGATTGATCCATCTCAGAAGCTGGATTCATCGTCAAAACTGAAGAATTCCCTTCAATTTCCATTCAAGGGTTTTAGGTTTTCTTTATGTTTTGTTATCTTTATTCTTGTGATATGTTTTCTTTCATAAGTATGAACTAAACCCCCTAAATACCTGAGGGGAATGAAACCTAAGGCAGGTCTTGTTATTATTATCTGAATTGTATGATAAATATTTGACTTGTTCTTAATTATGTGTTCTTAATTCTTGTTTTAATATTCCAGGATATTGATTCAAGTTAATGCTCTTATTCAAAGGAGGAATAAACCTTGTCTAAGAGTAAATTTATCGTAATTAAGCAGAGTTTATTGCACGCCTAGAGATAGGGTGACAAGATTTTGCTGGATTAGGGTGAAACCTAATAAGGGGATCCATAGATTGAGTTAATGCAACGCTAGGGGGTTAATTAGAAAGATATTTAAATTAATCAACCTAGGTTTAGATGTTATTAGTCTCGAAAGGGATAATAATATAACTTAGGGATTTCTACGGGTCAAGTCAAATGAATAAATCGTCTGATTCAGAGTCAAATAACAAGTGAAGTCTAGGTGGATTTCTCTTTGGGTATTCTCTTAATCGATCAAATTTTCCCAAAAGCTTTTCCCTAATTTCTCTCTGTGCTTTCTTAGTTTAATTAATTAGTTTAGATAAACAAATCCCTTAATTTTTAGGCTAGATAATAAAAAGGAAGTAATTACTAGTACTCTTGGTTCCTTTTGGTTCGACAATTTGGTCTTGCTAAAGCTATACTACTGTTCGATAGGTACACTTGCCTTCATCATGATAATAGTTAGTTTCAGGAATGATTAATTATAAAATTTTAAAACCTGTCGCGAATATCATGTACCAACAGGATAAGTGTAACACGTGGTTTGTGCAAGTGTACACAATCGTTATCAAGTAATAAGTAAGTAAAATAGTTATCGTCTCCACATGGACTTTGTATGTTAATCAATTAATTGTAAAATTAAAGTTAACAATTTGGTGAGACAAACACAATAATTTTTTATGGTGTGATGTAAAGATAAATAACTAAATGCAAAATGATCTCTAATGCAAATTAATCTAAGTATGATGAATGAATAAAATGCATGAGATGGACTTAGTAGCAGAATTCACAAGATTTCAACAACAATAACATGAATAGGCTAGGATAATCACATCAATTAACTTAGTTCGTTATCAGCATGTTAATATTGTTCCGGAAAAATATTCCATGGCAACTCAATTTTTCATAAGCTTGAAACCAATATTATGTCCTTTTTGAATCTTTTCCTTAGAAAAACATGCATATTATTGATCATATTTAACTATGGGTTTCTTAGAATTCATGTGAAGTAACAGGGACTGGGTCTGTTTGAAACAATTTAATCACATAAACCTAAAAACTATGCAAGGTAATAGAGCTCGGTCAAGTTATTATGAACCCTAATTTATTATGGGTCGGATTAAATTAAGCATACACTTTTCAATTATTATGTCTATTAGCCACCATCTGGGTCGGATTAAGCAACTAATTTTAAAACATTCAATCACATTTTAAAGAATGAAATACATGCATGATTTTAATTGAAAACATGATCGACTGAGGTATAGAACATCATAACATGATTTAAATAAACTTTATTAAATTGATGCAATCATCCTAGCTAAACAGAATTAAGCTACCATTGTTGATGAAAAAACAAAAAAGCAATTTACAAACGTATTGAATAATTAAGAAAGAGAAAAAAGGAAGAAGAAACTCTTTGATAAGTATGGTGACTAATCATGGAGGCTTCCTCCAATTCTCACAGCTGCTCTTCCACAAACTACTCCTCAATGTGGTTGGCCAAGAGAGTAATTTCTCAAGGATTTGCTAGCTAAGGGAAATATGGATGTTTATGTGTAGAAAGAAAGAAACTAATTGGGAAAAATCAAATGAGAGTGAAGGATGAATGATGTTTAAGAAATGAGGAATGATTAAGGGATGATTGAAATGAGGAATAGAGGTAGGTATTTATAGTGAAAGATGGTATGTGTGTTTAGTAAAAATAACATGATGAATCCCTTAAGTTTCTACTTCTCATGGTCGACCATAATTTGTGAAGAAGGGAGTTGTTTGGTAGCTTGATTTATGCATGATGTCATGCTTGAATCAAGCAAGAGGTGGACGGTTTCGTGGGCAAAGTTGGTGTGCTAATTTTTGATTTATTTGCAAGTGTAAGGACTGTAACAACCCGATTTAGGGCTAGTCAGAATAGTGGTCTCGAGACCACAAATCCAGATTCAAATAACTTATTTTATTATTATTTTCGAGTCATTGCATGTTTATATTATTTTATGAAAAATTTGGTGAGTTAATTTTAACGTTCCTGAGCTTAATTGAGAAAAAGGACTAAATTGCATAAAATGAAAAAGTCCTAAATTGATAGCTAAAAGTGTCAAATAGCTAGAGAATAAAGATTGGGGGCCTTTAAAGGGCAATTAGACCCTATTGTGCTAGCTTGGCCGGCCATGAGAGATGAAAGTGTGGTAAAGTCAACATTAGGTAATGTTGATGACATAAGGTCTACTATAATGATGCCAAAAAGCTTAGCTATCATTTTCTTTTCTCCATCCTTTCTTTTGACCGAAATTTTCAGCAAATAAATGGGGTTTTAAGAGCTTGAAATTTCAACAACTTTAATCCTTCCCAAGTAAGTTATTTTAATGGTTTTTCTTGAATATTTTTGTATTTTTGAGACCCTTGAAACATGGGCTTTCAAATGAGGGTACTATTTGGAAAATGATCAAGAGTGTAGGGTTTTTCCATGAAAGGACCTGTAATGTTTTCTGGGTTTTTATGGAAGAAAATAAGTCTTGGGTGTGTTATGAACAACTTTTGTTAAAGGTGTTAGCATGAAAACACCTAAAAGGACTACATTGCATAAGTTGTAAAATATATGTTAAGTATGTGAACTAGTGGGAATTTGGAGTTGCTATAAGAGTAAAAAGAGTTCGACTAGGCTTAAGACATGAGGAAATTCGATAAAAATCAATTTTCAGACCTAGGGGTAAAATGGTCATTTTGTCAAAGTCTAGGGGAAAAATGGTCATTTTACCAAAGATATAAATTTTCGATTGCTAAATTTTATTTAGTGACTAAATAAGTGCATTTTGCGATTATAGATCAAGAATCACCAAATCCAAACTTAAACTGGGGGAAAGCCAAACAAATCAATTAAATCGACTAGTCGCCACATTTTGTAATCCGAGGTAAGTTGTATGTAAATAATACAACTAAAATGTTAATGTATGTGTTGAATTGTACTTGAATTTAATATAGCATGAATTGCTTGATTGTGGAATTGAGAAAGCATAATGGTAATAGAGATAGTAGAGTTCCCGTTTGAACTTAGGAAATAAATCGGATATTCATGCCATAACATATTGGTTATTAAGAGCTAGTGTAAGACATGTCTGAGACATGCATTGGCCACATTATGAGAGCCAGTGTAAGATTATGTATGGGACATGGCATCAGCATTGAGACAAGTGCTAATGTAAGACATTTCTGGGACGTGCATCAGCCTCGAGAGTCAGTGTAAGACATGTCTGAGACATGCGTTGGCTACGAGATGTGTCAGTGTAAGACCATGTATGGGACACGGCATCGGCACAGATATGCTAGAGCTTGTGTAAGACCATGTCTAGGACATGGCATCGGCACCTCACCCCATTTTTGAGGCTTAATGAACATTTGATAGTGTTCCAAATGGTTCAACGGTGAAAGTTATGATTTCAAGTGAACGAGAAACGTATAACTGTGTTGTGAGTGGTATAGGTACTTGTTTTGTATATATAGAATATGACCACATTTTATGATATACAATGTGTACTAAATATTGATGAGTAAGTCTTGCTTATGCCCAATTGTATATTATGAGCTTGTTGATGAATCGCAAAGTTATGTCGTAAATTTATTTATGTGCAACTTACTAAGCTTTATGTTTACTCCCTCTCCTTTTCCATTTTCTTATAGTGCTGCGTATCTAGCTCAAGAATCAACGAAAGTCAGAGATATTGATCACACTATTAATCGAAGCTTTCGGTATAGTTTGATTTATATTTTTGAATATGGCATGTATAGGGAACTAGACTTGTGTTTTATGTCATTATCAATTTGGCCAAATGTGTTGGCTTGGGATAAATCTCTCATTTTGTACTAAGCCTCGAATTATGGCTAATATTCATTTTTATTCATATACAAGGAAGTTATCTTCGTAAATGAGTAAAATGCACACATGGAATGTTATTTAGTGTGGCTGATTTGGTTGCATGAGATAGCCTTGATTTGGTTTTGGTTGCTAATGTGTAGGTTGTGTAAGTAAGGGTGGCAAAGAGGCTTGGTGAATAGCCCCATGTTGTCCATATGGGTAGACACACGGGCGTGTGTCTAGGCCGTGTGTGACACACAGTCTGCCCTATAGGTGTGTGGTTTGGCCGTTTGTTCCCTGCACGTAAAATTTTAAAGTCAGTATGCGTGGTAGTAAACACATGGGTAGAGACACGGCCGTGCGTCTCAGCCATGTGAAAGACACAGCCTAGTACACGGTTATGTGCCTTGGCCATGTGACATTTTGGGGTTGCTAGTGCCAGAAACAAAATGTCTATGTTTTTCGTACACTGGCTAGGACACGACTGTGTCATGGCCGTTTGAAGGACATAAGCGTGTGCTAGGCCTTGTGAAAACCCCTGTAGGTGTGCATTTAAAATTATTTCCACATGGGTGGAGGACACGGGCGTGTCCATTCATTGCCTAAGGCGTGTGAGCCACACGGGTATGTGCCCTTGTATCTAGTAATATTTTTTAGAGTTTATGGGAAGATCCGAATCATTCCCGAATGGTTGTAAATGACGGATGGAACCTCATAGGCCTTTGTTATGAAGTTCTTGATAAAGAATCAGAAAAGTTTTAAATTTGACTAAATTTTGATGACTAAAAAATGTATGTTTGTATGTGACCGAGTTAGGTAACAGCTCGTATTCCGTCCCGGTGTAGGGTACGGGTGTGAGGTGTTACATTTAGTGGTACTAGAGCTATAGTTTAGTCGGTTCTAGGACTAACCCAGCGAGAGTACCGGTCTAGCTATACATACCATAATTGTATATTGATAGTGTGACGACTTCTGATGAATATAAATTGTATTTTTATATAGTAAATGGATCCTGATAGAGCCAAGGCGGATGATGTGGAGAGTACCGCACTGGCTCCCGCCGAAGGGACCACGCCTGTTGAGAGTGAGCCTGTGACTATGGGCCAAGGCAAAGGGGCTAGAGAAGCCTACCTCCGAATAATGGACGCTTGGTACACGGTGTTCGTTTATGGGAATCCGAACACTCCACCTCACCCACCTCATTAGATCCGTCAGTATGCCCCGGTAGCTTCGCAAGGTGAGGACATGATTAGGAGGGAGAAACCTCCAATGGATAAGATTCGAAAATAAAGGGCGAGGAATTTCAGGCTAGTATAGATGATGACCTAGAAAGGGCAGAGTTTTTGTTGGAGAATACCAGTAGGGTATTCGATGAGCTATCATGCACACCTGAAGAGTGCGTGAAGTGTGGAGTGTCACTCTTAGTGGATTCAGCTTATTAGTGGTGGAATACTGTCGTGTCCATTGTACTGAGAGAGAAGTTCACTTGGGAATTCTTCCAGGAAGAATTCTGAAAAAAGTATATTAGCCAAAGGTTCATAAATCAAAAGAGGAAAGAATTTCTAGAGCTAAAGCAAGGCCGAATGTCGGTGACGGAATATGAACGTGAATTTGTGAGGCTCAGTAAGTATACGCGGGAGTGCGTGTCTACAAAAGCTACTATCTGTAAGAGGTTTGAAAATAGTCTCAATGAAGATATTTGAGTATATGTTGGCATCCTAGAACTAAGAGAATTTGTAGTGCTCATTGAGAGAGCATGCAAGGTAGAGGAGCTGGTAAAAGAGAGGAGGAAAATGACTTTTGAGTCGTGAGATTCAAAGAAGAAATAGATGGGGAAGTCACATCAGTCCTCATTTAAGAGATCGAAGGAATTCACTACTCGATCGAATGCTTCAGTGGGGTTTTCAAATAGAAACAAGAACCGTTAGAGCACAACTTCTAGAGCCTATGACACTTCTGTCGTGAGCGTCGGTAGTGTTCGGGCAAATAGGCCAGAATGGTCGCAATGTCGTAGGTGTCATTTTGGTGAGTGTCAAGGGAATGAAAGGGGCTGTTTTAAGTGTGGATCATTAGAACATTTCATCCGAGACTGTCCTTAAAAGGAAGAGAGAGAGAAAAAGCAAGAAGAAAAAACAAATAGTGCTCCTTTGAGGGGTAGATCACAAAAGAACCCCAGAAGCGGGGCTGTTAGCAGAGGTGCACCAAGAGATGCTGCAGTGAGGTCTGAGGATAGAGAGCCTGCAAGGACTTAAGCTATTCGTGCCCGTGAAGAGGCAGAGTCTCCTGATGTGATCACGGGTACCTTTTGTATTCATGAAATATCTGTTGTTGCTTTAATTGACTCAGGGTTTGCCCACTCTTATATTTGTATAGAATTGATACCTCGTATGAACATGATAGTAGAGTCCATTGAGTTTGTGATAAAAGTGTCTAACCCTTTAGGCAGACATGTATTAGTGGACCAAGTATGTAGAAATTGTCCTTTGACAATTAGAGATTATTATTTTCCGACTAACTTGATGTTATTGCCGTTTAATGAATTTGATGTAATCCCTTAGGATTGATTGGTTGAATTTTCATAGTGTTGTAGTGGACTGTGGGAGAAAAGCTATTAAGTTGAAATGTGAAGACGAAAATGTTCTTCGGGTTGGGCTAGATGAATCGGATAATTTGCCTATAATAGTATTGTCTTTGACTACTGAGAAATATTTGAGAAAAGGATATGAGGCTTACCTAGCTTTTGTGCTGAATACTCAAGTGTCTGAGTTGAAGATTTAATTGGTACCAGTGGTTTGTGAGTTTATAGATGTATTTCCGGAGGAATTACCCGGATTGCCTCCAGTAAGGGAAGTTGTGTTTGGAGTCGAGTTGGTCCCCGGTACGTCACCCATCTCGATTGCTCCATATAGGATGGCTCCTACGGGGTTAAAAGAGTTGAAAGTTCAACTACAAGAGTTAATTGACAAGGGCTTTGTGAAACTGAGCTTTTCCACGTGGAGCGCTCTGAAACTCTTTGTGACAAAGAAAGATGGGTCGATGAGGTTACGTATCGACTATAGATAGGTCAACAAGGTAACATTGAAGAATAAGTATCCTTTTCCTATGATCGATGACCTATCTGAGCAGTTAAAGGGAGCCACTATATTTTCCAAGATTGATTTGAGGTCAAGATACTACCGGTTAAGGGTGAATGAGCAAGATGTATCGAAGGGTGCGTTTTGGACAAGATACGGGCATTATGAGTTCCTTGTCATGCCTTTTGGTTTGACTAATGCCCTGGCGATGTTTATGGATTTGATGAACTGCATTTTTCGATCGTATTTGGATAAGTTCGTGGTGGTCTTTATCAATAACATATTGATTTACTAACGTGATGAGAGTGAGCACGCGAAGCATTTGAGGACTGTATTACAGACCCTAAGAGACAAAAATTGTATGCCAAGTTCAGCAAGAGCGAATTCTGGCTTAAAGAGGTTAGATTTCTAGGACACATTGTGTTGGGTGACGGGATTAGAGTTGACCCAAGCAAAATCTTGGCTATTGTTGAATGGAAACTACCAAAGAATATGACAGAGGTCCGAAGCTTTTTGGGTTTGGTTGGATACTATAGAAGGTTTGTTCAAGGGTTTTCTATGATCGCTACTCCAATGACGAGGCTATTACAGAAGGATGTCAAATTTGAATGGTCAGAAAAGTGCCAACAAAGTTTTGAGAAATTAAAGGTTTTATTGACTAAAGCCCTAGTGTTAGTGCAACCAGAGTCGGGCAAGGAGTTTGTGATATATAGCGATGCCTCCTTGAATGGTTTGGGGTGCATGCTTATGCAAAAGGGTATGGTCATAGCTTACGCTTCGAGACAACTAAAGCCTCATGAGAAAAACTACCCGACACATGATCTAGAGTTGGTCGCCATTGTGTACGAGCTGAAAATTTGGAGACACCATTTGTATGGAGAGAAATGCCGAGTATTCACTGATCACAAGAATCATAAGTACTTGATGACTCAAAAGGAATTAAATTTGCTGCAATGAAGATGGGTAGAGCTAATAAAGGATTATGAGTTGATTATCGACTACCATCTGGGAAAGGCGAATATAGTCGCTGACTCTTTGAGTCGAAAGTCATTATTTGCCTTGAGAGCCATGAATACTCAGTTGTCTATGTCTAGCGATGGCTCGATCCTAGCAGAGTTGAGAGCTAGACCGACATTTCTACAAGAGATCCATGACACTCAGAAAGGTAATAAGGAGTTGTAAGCTAAGATGGATCAGTCTGAGACGGAAAATAAATTCAAGTTTTGTGTTGGTGTCGATGGGTGTTTGATGTTCAAAGATAGAGTTTGTGTACCCAAGAACAACGAGTTGATCTAGAAGATTTTAGTTGAGGCACATAGCGGGTGTTTGTCCGTCCACCCGAGTAGTGTGAAAATGTATAACGATCTAAAGAAAATGTATTGGTGGTCGGGGATGAAAAGAGACATTTCAGAGTTCATTTCTAAGTGTCTTGTGTGTCAGCAAGTGAAGGCTGAACATCAAGTACCTTCGGGTCTACTTCAGCCTATCATGGTCCCCGAGTGGAAGTGGGATGGGATCACTATGGATTTTGTGATAGGTTTGCCGGTAACCCCAAAGAATAAGGATGCTGTTTAGGTTGTTGTGGATAGGCTAACAAAGTTAGCACATTTTATACCAGTGCGTACTGATTACTCTCTCGAGAAACTAGCTGACTTGTACGTTTCTGAGATTGTGAGGCTACATGGAGTGCCTTTGTTGATTATTTCAGATAGAGACCCAAGATTTACCTCAAGGTTTTGGAAAAAGTTACAAGAGGAATTGGGAACAAAGTTGAGTTTTAGCATGACATTCCATCCGCAAACCGATGGATAGTCGAAAAAAGTGATTTAGATTTTAAAAGACATGTTGCGGTGTTATGTTCTCGAGTTTCAAGGAAGTTGGGAAAGATACTTACCATTGGTTGAATTCGCCTACAACAATAGTTATCAGTCAAGTTTGAAGATGGTGACTTATGAGGCTTTGTATGGGTGAAAGTGTCGAACGCCCTTATATTGGACTGAGCTCAAAGAGAGTTAGATTCACAGGGTCGATTTAATCAAAGAGACTGAAGAGAAAGTTAAACTGATTCGTGACTGCTTGAAGGCCATCTCAGATAGACAGAAATCTTACACAGATTTAAAATGAAAGGAAACTAATTTTCAAGTCAGCGATAAGGTATTTTTGAAAGTATCCCCGTGGAGGAAAGTCCTCAGATTTAGTAGAAGAGGCAAGTTGAGTCCTCATTTCATAGGACCTCATGAGGTTATCGAGAGAGTAGGACCGGTTGCCTATCGATTGGCTTTCCCATCAGAGTTGGAAAAGATTCACGACGTATTTTATGTGTCCATGCTATGCCGACATAGATTAGACCCTTCACATGTGATTGTGCCAACAGAGGTTGAGATTCTTCCAGAAATGACTTATGGCGAAGAGGCGGTTAAGATATTGGCTCGGGAAGTCAAATAGTTAAAAATAAGAGTATTGCACTCGTGAAAGTTTTGTGGCATAGACATAGAGTCGAGAAAGCCATATGGGAACTCGAGGAGACTATGAGAGATCAGTACCCAAACTTATTCGCCGATAAGATTTTCGGGGACGAAAATCCCTAAGGAGGAGAAATGTAATAGCCCGATTTAGGGCCTAGTCGAAATAGTGGTCTTGGGACCACAAACTTGGAGTCAAATAAATTATTTTATTATTATTTTAGAGTCATTGCATGTTTATATTAGTGCATGAAAAATTTGGTGAGTTAATTTTGATGTTCGTGAGCTCAATTGAGAAAAAGGACTAAATCGCATAAAATGCAAAGTCCTAAATTGATAGCTAAAAGTGTCAAATAGTTAGAGAATAAAGATTAAGGGTCTTTAAAGGGCAATTAGACCCTATTGTAATAGCTTGGCCGGCCATGAGAGATGAAAGTATGGTAAAGTCAACATTAGGTAATGTTGATGACATAAGGTGTACTATAATGATGCCAAAAAGCCTAGCTACCATTTTCTTTTCTCCATCCTTTCTTTTGACCAAAATTTTTAGCAAAATATAGGGTTTTAAGAGCTTGAAATTTTAGCAACTTTAAGTTCTCAAGTAAGTTATTGTAATGGTTTTTCTTGAATATTTTTATACTTTCGAGTCCCTTAAAACATGGGCTTTCAAATGAGGGTACTATTTTGGAAAATGATCAAGAGTGTAGGGTTTTTCCATGAAAGGGTTTGTAATGTTTGTTGAGTTTTTATGGAAGAAAATAAGTCTTGGGTATGTTAGGAACAACTTTTGTGAAAGGTGTTAGCATGAAAACACCTAAAAGGACTATATTGCAGAAGTTGTAAAGTAGATGTTAAGTATGTGAAATAGTTGGAATTTGGAGTTGATATAAGCGTAAAAAGAGTTCGGCTAGGCTTAAGACATGAAGAAATTTGATAAAAATCGATTTTCAGACCTAGGGGTAAAATGATCATTTTGTCAAAGTCTAGGGGCAAAATGGTTATTTTACCAAAGATATGAATTTTTGATTGCTAAATTTTATTTAGTGACTAAATAAGTGCATTTTGCACTTACAGATTAAGAATCACCAAATCCGAACTTAAATTGGGGGAAAGCCAAGCAAATCGATTAAATCGACTAATCGCCACATTTTGTAATCCGAGGTAAGTTGTATGTAAATAATACAACTACATTGTTAATGTATGTGTTGAATTGTACTTGAATTTAATATAGCATGAATTGCTTGATTATGGAATTGAGAAAGAATGATGGTAATAGAGATAGTAGAGTTCCCGTTTGAACCTAGGAAATAAATCGGATATTCATGCCATAACATATGGGTTATTGTGAGCTAGTGTAAGACATGTCTGGGATATGCATTGGCCACATTATGAGAGCCAGTGTAAGACCATGTCTGGGACATGGCATCGGCATTGAGACAAGTGCTATTGTAAAACATGTCTGGGACATGCATCGGCCTCGAGACGTAAGTCAGTGTAAGACATTTTTGGGACATGCATAGATTACGAGATGTGTCAATGTAAGACCATGTCTGGGACATGGCATTGGCACAGATATGCTAGAGCTTGTGTAAGACCATGTCCGGGACATGGCATCTACACCTTACCCCATGTTTGAGGCTTAATGGATATTTGATAGTGTTCCAAATGGTTCAATGGTGAAAGTTATGATTTCAAGTTAACGAGCAAAGTATAACTATGTTGTGAGTTGTACAGGTACCTGTTTCGTATATATAAAATATGAACACATTTTATGATATACAATGTGTACTAAATATTGAGAGTAAGTCTTGCTTATGCCCAATTGTATATTATGAGCTTGTTGATGAATGATAAAGTTATGTTGTATATTCATTTATGTGCAACTTACTAAACTTTATGCTTACTCCCTCTCCTTTTCCATTTTCTTATAGTGCCGCCTATCTAGCTCAACGATTAGTGGAAGAGAGATATCAATCACACTATCAATCGAAGTTTTTGGTATAGTTTGATTTATATTTTTGAATATGGCATGTGTAAGGAACTAGACTTGTGTTTTGTGTCATTATCAATTTGGCTAAATGTGTTGGCTTGGGATAAATCTCTCATTTTGTACTAAGCCTCAAATTATGGCTAATATCCATTTTGATTCATATACAAGGAATTTATCTTCGTAGATGAGTAAAATGCACACATGGAATGTTGTTTATTGTGGCTGATTTGGTTGCATGAGATAGCCTTGAATTGCTTTTGGTTGCTAATGTGTAGGTTGTGTAAGTAAAGGTGGCAAAGAGGCTTGGTAAATAGCCTCATATTGTTTATTCGGGTAGACACCCGGGCATGTGTCTAGGCCGTGTAACACACGGTCTACCCTATGGGCGTGTGGTCCAGCTATGTGTCCCCTGCAAGTAAAATTTTCAAGTCAGTATGTGTGACAGCCTTAAAACGACCCTAGTCAAAATGTGGTTTTGGGACCACAAAACCGAGGCATAAAAATAATTTAATATTCATTTTGATGTCTATAATATGTGTTAATTCGTGTGTGACATTTTTGATGTTTTGATTTAGGGTTATAAATGTGAATTTCACTAAAAAGGACCTAGTAGTAAACTTTGAAAGTAGGATGGGGAAATGTGTGATGACTAATTGAATCATGCATGCAAAATAATGGTTTTGCATGTCAAATACCCTCTTTTATAAGTGGTGGCGGCCATGACAAAGAAGGATGGGCAAAACATGTCATAGACATGTTTTGTTGGTGCATTATGGGAGGAAACAATAAACTAAGGTTAGGAATAAAGAAATGGGAAGAAAAAAAAAGAGAAGGTGTGTGATCCCCTTGTCGTGAGTTGAAGAAAGAGAAGAAAAAATTTGTTGTTCATCTTTTTTCATTTCTTGGAGCCGAAAATTCTAAGGAAGAAGGAAGGGTTCTTGCTTCATGCTTGGTTTGGAAGAGGATTAGGAGGAGGTTTGGCCATACTTGTGTCTAGATTAAGGTATGTTTGAGGTTGTGCCATGAGATTCATGCATGTTTTTAGTTGCTAGCTTGATGTTCTTATTAGCCCATGGTTCAAATCTTTGCTATGTCATGGGGATGATATTCGGCCAAGGTGGATTTTGTGTTAATGCCATTGCATGCTAAATATGAAGCTTGATAATGATACATGTGATGGTGGATTGAGGACTCTTGGATTTTCTTTTAGCATTTTTGAGTGAGACATTAAGTTCTTTGTTTAACCATGACCAAAATTGAAACGGTATGGTGTTGTGGTGTATTCGGCCATGTTATATCCATAAGTATGATTTATGCATATTGCATGGTAGGTAAGATTTGAGCTTTGGATATATGTTTATATTTGGTTATAATCAACTTGAGATTCGGCCCTTGCACCTACATGTATATATGTTTGCACATGATGTATTGGTATGGCATATATACTATCTCAAGGTATATATTTACATATGATGATGTTTCGGTTATGAAGTAAATGATAGATGTGTATTGAACTACAATATGCAATGCATTAGTTAGTAAAATGTATGCCGTTCATGTGTGGTATTAAACATGTAATTGGCCTCAACATCAACATGCATAATCGGCCACATGAATGAGTACATAGGTTGATGTGTTGTTCGGCCATAAGTAAGCATGTTGAAGGCTTTATCTCGACCTAGAAAATTCGGCTAAGGAGAGTACTAACTAATGTGTTGAGTTTGATGCATGATTTCACATGTATGTGACTTTAATGTCTAAGGTATAAGTGTGGGCTAAGTGCCTTGTGTTCCTCTTTTCGATGCTCAAATGATTAAATCGATTTATTTATTTAATTAAGCTCAAGAGCAAAGGGGATCCAAATCCGATAAAGGGAAGGAAAAAGTGGTCGAATAGCCATCGAAATCGTTCGACAACATCCGAGGTAAGTTTTCGAGTAATGGAACTTAGATTATGATTTGATTAGATCATGTGTTAAGCAAATTGAAATCATGCTCTTTGTGTGTGGCTATTGAGCCGAAATTGTAAATATGATAAGTAACTTGTGTTGGAGCTTTGGTAATGAGAATGTAATAAGAATGTGTTATGATTTGTTGATATATGTGCTTGGTTATTCGAATGGTATTCGGGTTAATTCCCGAAGGCAATTGTGCGAGTTACCAAATCCGGGTTAAGTCCCGAAGGCATTTGTGCGAGCTATTATAACCGGGCTATGTCCCGAAGGCTTTTGAGCGAGTCGCCATATCCGGATAAAATTTGAAGGTACGTGATTCGGGAATGAGCAATCTTGCTGTAAAAATTTCAGTTAATACGCTTGCAAAATTCCAGCAATGAGGTATGTTTCGTATGTGCTTTGAATTAGTTGAGCCCTTACAAATAAGTATTCGCTCAGTTGATAAACGAGCTACCGGCCTTTGGCTAAGTTGATATTTTGTGTATGAACATAAGGGTTGGTAATGAGAAGTAAGTATGATATTGAGAATGTGTGCATATGAAATTATCCGTTTAGCTATATGAATGCTATGCTTTTGTTGTGCTGGAATCCCTTGCTCAAAACTTACTAAGCATAAATTGCTTACTCCGTTTCTTTGTTCTCTGTTTTATAGATTTTGGCTCGTCAGCTATCGGACTCGGGATTTTTGGAAGTCGAAGTCTCCCACACTATCAAAGCCCCCTTTTGGTACAATTTTGGTTGAGCTTTGAAATGGCATGTATAGGACTACCCTTTGTTGTTTTTCAAGTACTTTTTGTGATGTATGTGTGTACAGCCATGCGAAAATGGCTCGTAGAAGTGGAGTATGGCATTAGACCATTTGTGTTTATGTATATATATATATGGTTTCATGATGTGACTATGGACTGGAATGGAAGTGTTGGGCAATGATCAGCCCTTGGTATGGTTAAATATGATCATATGTGGACCTATGTATGACAAAACTCTAGTTGGTCCATGGAAACCACGAAATAGGTAAAGTTACCTTGAAAACAGATGCTGACAGCAGCAGTGGTGTGGATGTGAAAAATCACTAAAAATAGCAGGAATGGAATTAAATAGTGAATAAATTATGTAAATGAACCTTGATGAATCTAATTTCATATGGAAGAAACGAAATGGTCATATGAGTTGTATATTAAGAGATGTTTAGGTTTTCGTGAAACAGGGCCAGAACGGTTTCTGGAATCCCTGTTTCGACTTTGGATATTCACTATAAATTAAACAGAGATAATTAGGAGTCATACCATATATGTATAGATTCCTCTTTGAGTCTAGTTTCTATAGAAACAAACGGCATCAGTATTGAATCCCTGTACAGGGAGATATCCAGGTCGTAATGCATGAAGGTCGGTGTAGTCGCACCCTGTAATAGGGGAGACTTTAAATAATAAACTGTACTAATTGGCCTGACCAAAAATTCTAGAAAAAAATTTGTGGATGCACATATGAGTTTAGTTTCAGGGAAAAATTACGAAACTGATTTTCGAGCTTTGAAACTCAAGATATGATTTTTAAGGCGACAGTGACGCAGTAACCAGCTTGCCTGGAAATTTTTTTTATGGACTGTGAAAATAATTAAGTCTGTACGCACCTTGTGTTCGACTCGCATCGGACTCAGTGCGGGTGTTACAATTTTATTGGTATCAGAGCTACGGTTTAGTCGATTCTAGGACTACCGTAATGCGTTGGGTCTAGCTATACATGCCATTTTATGTGATTATTTGATAGTGTGGTGATTTCTGACAATTGCAAATGTGTTTATTTATAGTGATGGATCCCGATCCCGACCGAAGCGGTAGTGATGATCTTGAGAGTGTAGCGCTGCTCCGACAAGGGACAAAGACCGCGGATTCTCAACCTAATGCTAGTAATCCAAATGATGAAGCTAGACAAGCTTTTATAGCGTGATGAATGATTGGTTCAACCAATACATTCGAACTAATACTACTGTTCCACAACCTCCATTCCCAACAAACACAACCCCGCACCTACAATGCCTCCGATGAATCGACCAAATAAGGTCAAATAAGCCCCAGTTGATGAATCCGAAAACATGGGGCTACCGAATTTAAAGCTACGGATAGCGACGATGCCGACCAAGCTGAATTTTGGTTGGACAACACTATCCGGTACTCGATGAGCTATCTTGTACACCGATGAATGCCTAAAGTGTACTATCTCCTTGCTACGTGATTACGCCTACTATTGGTGGAGTACTTTGACTTCTGTTGCCCCGAGAGCAAGTAACTTGGGAGTTTTCCAAACCGAGTTTGGAAAAAGTATATCATCGAGATTTGTTGATAAAAACGGAAGGAATTTCTTGAGCTTAAGCAAGGTTCTATGTTAGTTCTCGATTCGAGCGAAAATTTGTTAGACTTAGTAGATACGCCGGAATGTATTTCGTCCGAGGCTATCATGTAAACGCTTCGAGGATGGGCTGAATGAAGATATAAAATGTTCATTGGCATTCTTGAAATACGAGAGTTCGTAGTACTTGTCGAGCGAGCTTGTAAAGTCAAGAGCTTAGAAAAGAAAAACAAAAGTTGATGTGGGAACCGGAGAGTTTCGTAAAGATCCTCGGGAAAGTCGCTCAACAGCATCGAAGAAATTTCGTGATGATGTGGGCGGTCTAGAGGCACCGGGCCTTTTAGACGAGATCGTGATCGACCCCAATGGGTACACGAGGCACTTGATGCCGCCGGTGTTGGGAATGAACGTCGAGACGAGCGAGTGTCGACATTGTGGCAAATGGAACTCGAAGTTGTAGATTCCGTGGATCGCTCTGTTACAAGTGCGGATCGATTAACCACTTCATTAAAGATTGCCCGAGGTTGTGCGAGCAGAATGTAGATCGAGAGGGAAACAGGCGCTACCACTGCTCGAGGTAGACCATCTAGAAATACGGGCAATGCTAGTGGTGGTCAGAGAGGATCTAGAGATGCTACGACCAGATCCGAGGCTTGCGCTCCTGCTAGGGCTTATGCCATATGCGCATGTGAGGATGCTTCCTCGCCAGATGTTATTACCGGTACTTTTACTCTCTTTGAGACTAATGTAATTGCTTTGATTGACCCCGGTTCTACTCATTCTTATATATGTGAGACCTTAGCATCCAGTAAGACTTTACCTATTGAGTCTACTGAGTTTGTAATTCGGGTGTCAAATCCCTTGGGTCGTTACGTGCTTGTCGACAAAGTGTGTAAGAAATGTCCCCTAGTAATTCGAGGTTCTTGTTTTCTGGCGGACTTGATGCTTCTGCCGTTTGATGAATTTGATGTTATTCTTGGTTTGGATTGGTTGACCGTGCATGATGCGGTTGTGAATTGCAAAAGCAAGACTATGGATTTGAGGTGCGCAAATAACGAGATGATCCGAGTTGAGTCTACAGACTTAAAGGGGTTGCCAGCGGTAATATCATCAATGTTGGCCCAGAAATATGTAAGAAAGGGGTGCGAAGCATACCTTGCGTATGTACTTGATGATAAGGAGTTAGAAATAAAACCCGAATCTGTGTCGGTGGTTTGTGAATACCCGAATGTTTTTCCCGAAGAATTACCGGGTTTGCCACCTGTTCGGGAGATAGAGTTTGGTATTGAGCTTGTACCTGGGACTACGCCGATTTCGATAGCTCCGTATCATATGGCACCAACCGAGTTAAAAGAGTTGAAAGCTCAGTTGCAAGAATTGACGGATAGAGGTTTCGCTCGACCAAGTTTCTCACCTTGGGGTGCACTAGTATTGTTTGTGAAAAAGAAGGACGGAACCATGAGGTTATGCATTAACTATCGTCAGCTGAATAAAGTGACGATAAAGAATAAATATCCGTTACCGCGTATTGATGATTTGTTTGATCAACTAAAGGGAGCCTCAGTGTTTTCAAAGATAGATCCGAGATTGGGTTATTATCGATTATGGATTCGAGATTTGGACGTACCCAAAAGCGCTTTAGCGAGGTACGGTCACTACGAGTTTTAGTGATGCCGTTCGGGCTCACTAATGCCCTCGCAGTATTTATGGATTTGATGAATCGATCTTGAGACGATGATTTGGACCGGTTCGTAGTTGTGTTCATTGATGACATCTTGGTCTATTCAAGAGATGAGACCGAACATCTTGAACACCGAGATTAGTGTTGCAAATTTTATGGGATAAGCGTTATATGCTAAGTTCGAGAAGTGTGAGTTCGGTTAAGAGAGGTTAGCTTCTTGGGTCATGTGGTATCTGTGATCGGTATTCGAGTTGACCCGAGCAAAATTTCAGCCATACTTAACTAGAAGCCTCAGAAATATTCTTGAGGTTCGAGCTTTTTGGGACTTGCGGTTACTACCGACGGTTTGTAAAAGGTTTCTCGATGATAGCCATGCCCATGACGAAGCTACTTCAAAAATATGTTAAGTTCGAATGGACGGAAAAATGTCGAAAAGTTTTGATCAACTGAAAACTTATTTGTGGAAGCTCAATTTTAGTGCGGCCGAATCGGGCAAAGAGTTTGTCATCTATAGTGACGCCTCCTACTTGGGTTAGGTTGCGTATTGATGCAAAAAGGTCGAGTTCGCCTATGCGCCGAGACAATTAAAGCCACATGAGAAAAATTATCCGACCCATGATCTCGAACTAGTCGCCATCGTATTCGCTTTGAAAATATGGCGACACTACCTATTTGGGGAGAAGTGCCATGTATTTTCGGATCACAAAAGTCTCAAATATTTGATGACTCAAAGAGACTTGAATCTACGACAAAGGCGTTGGCTTGAGTTGTTGAAAGATTATGAGCTAGTCATTGATTATCACCGGAAAGGCTAATATGGTTGCGGACGCCTTAAGCGAAAATCCTGCTTGCTTTTTTAGTGATGAATGTACACTTGTCTATTCTACCCGACAATGTGTTAATAGCCAATTAAAGGCCAAACCATTATTGACTCATCAAATTCGTGAAGCTCGTAAAGTTGACGATGAGTTGGTTGCAAAACGGTGAGTGTGTTCGAACAAGGAATCGGAGTTTCAAATTGATGATGATGATTGTTTGAGGTTGAAGTCGTCTGTGTTCCAAGGAATTGAACTCATTTCGATGATTCTGAACGAAGCCCATTGTAGCCGAATGTCAATTCACCCGGGGAGTACGAAGATGTACAACGATTTGAAACGTCGGTTTTGGTGGCATGGTATGAAACGAGACATCTCCGACTTTGTTTCGAGATGTTTCAAGATGTTTAATATGTCAACATCAACATGCATAATCGGCCACATGAATGAGTACATAGGTTGATGTGTTGTTCGGCCATAAGTAAGGATGTTGAAGGCTTTATCTCGACCTAGAAAATTCGGCTAAGGAGAGTACTAACTAATGTGTTGAGTTTGATGCATGATTTCACATGTATGTGACTTTAATGTCTAAGGTATAAGTGTGGGCTAAGTGCCCTGTGTTCCTCTTTTCGATGCTCAAATGATTAAATCGATTTATTTATTTAATTAAGCTCAAGAGCAAAGGGGATCCAAATCTGATAAAGGGAAGGAAAAAGTGGTCGAATAGCCATCAAAATCGTTAGACAACATCCGAGGTAAGTTTTCGAGTAATGGAACTTAGATTATGATTTGATTAGATCATGTGTTAAGCAAATTGAAATCATGCTCTTTGTGTGTGGCTATTGAGCCGAAATTGTAAATATGATAAGTAACTTGTGTTGGAGCTTTGGTAATGAGAATGTAATAAGAATGTGTTATGATTTGTTGATATATGTGCTTGGTTATTCGAAGGGTATCCGGGTTAATTACCGAAGGCAATTGTGCGAGTTACCAAATCCGGGTTAAGTCCCGAAGGCATTTGTGCGAGCTATTATAACCGGGCTATGTCCCGAAGGCTTTTGAGCGAGTTGCCATATCCGGATAAAATCCGAAGGTACATGATTCGGGAATGAGCAATCTTGCTGTAAAAATTTCAGTTAATACGCTTGCAAAATTCCAGCAATGAGGTATGTTTCAGATGTGCTTTGAATTAGTTGAGCCCTTACAAATAAGTATTCGCCAGTTGATAAACGAGCTACCGCCTTTGGCTAAGTTGATATTTTGTGTATGAACATAAGGGTTGGTAATGTGAAGTAAGCATGATATTGAGAATGTGTGCATATGAAATTATCCGTTTAGCTATATGAATGCTATGCTTTTGTTGTCTGGAATCCTTGCTCAAAACTTACTAAGCATAAATTGCTTACTCCGTTTCTTTGTTCTCTGTTTTATAGATTTTGGCTCGTCACCATCGGACTCGGGATTTTGGAAGTCGAAGTCTCCCACACTATCAAAGCCCCTTTGGTACAATTTTGGTTGAGCTTTGAAATGGCATGTATAGGACTACCCTTTGTTGTTTTTCAAGTACTTTTGTGATGTATGTGTGTGACCATGCGAAAATGGCTCGTAGAAGTGGAGTATGGCATTAGACCATTTGTGTTTATGTATATATATATATGGTTTCATGATGTGACTATGGACTGGAATGGAAGTGTTGGGCAATGATCAGCCCTTGGTATGGCTAAATATGATCATATGTGGACCTATGTATGACAAAACTGTAGTTGGTCCATGGAAATCACGAAATAGGTAAAGTTACCTTGAAAACAGATGCTGACAGCAGCAGTGGTGTGGATGTCAAAAATCACTAAAAATAGCAGGAATTGAATTAAATAGTGAATAAATTATGGAAATGAACCTTGATGAATCTACTTTCATATGGAAGAAACGAAACGGTCATATGAGTTGTATATTAAGATATGTTTAGGTTTTCGTGAAACAGGGCCAGAACGGTTTCTGGAATCCCTGTTCCAACTTTGGAAATTCACTATAAATTACCCAGAGATAATTAGGAGTCATGCCATATATGTATAGATTCCTCTTTGAGTTTAGTTTCTATAGAAACAAACGAAATCAGTATTCAAGCCCTGTATAGGGAGATATCCAGGTCGTAATGCATGAAGGTCAGTGTAGTCGTACCCTGTAACAGGGGAGACTTTAACTAATAAACTGTACTAATTGGCCCAATCAAAAATTCTAGAAAAAAAGGTGTGGATGGAAATATGAGTTTAGTTTCAGGGAAAAATTACGAAACTGATTTTCAAGCTTTGAAACTCAAGATATTATTTTTAAGGCGACAGTGATGCAGTAACCAGCTTGCCTGGAAATTTTTTTTATGGACTGTGAAAATAATTAAGTCTGTACGCACCTTGTGTTCGACTCCGGTACCGGACTCGGGTACGGGGTGTTACAGTATGCATGGTAGTAAACACACGGGCAGAGACACGATCGTGTGTGTTAGCCATGTGAAGGATATGGCCTAGTACACGAGCATGTGCATTGGCCGTGTGACATTTTGGGGTTGCTGACATCAGAAAAAGAATGTCTATGTTTTTGGCACACGGGCTGGGACACAGGCGTGTCATGGCCGTGTGAAGGGCACGGGCCAAGGACACGGGCATGTGGCAGGCAGTGTGAAAACCCTTGTAGGTGTGCATTTTAAATTATTTCTACATGGGTGGAGGACACGGGTGTGTCCTTTCATTTCCTAGGCCGTGTGAGCCACACGGGCCAACAGTACGACCATGTCGAATTGGTCACACGGGCGTGTGCTCCTGTATCTAGTAATATTTTTCAAAGTTTGTGGGAAGATCCAAATCATTCTCGAATGGTTTTAAATGATGGATGGAACCTCGTAGGCTTTTGTTATGAAGTTCTTGATAAAGAATCAGAAAAGTTTTAAATTTGACTAACTTTTGATGACTAAGAAACATGTGTTTGTATGTAACCGAGTTAGGTAACACCTTGTATTCAGTCTCGACGTAGGGTACGTGTGTGGGGTGTTACAAGGACCTCCAGTAAATCTCCCAAAAGTGAATTTATGATCAATCTAAATGCCTTTGCCGAATTAGGCTTGTTCTTCATTGTTTGGATGGTTTGGTGACCAAATTTTTTACCAGACTTGTCCATCAATGGACCCTTTTTCAATTGGATCAAATCAACTTCTTCTTGACTGATTTTATATATGTCTGCCATCCATATGGAGTGAAATTGGGCATGTCCATGCAGTTTTATTTGATAAATAAATCATGCATAATTTCCTTGGTCTAACTACATTAGAAAAAATGTCAAGATCAATATATAGCATAAAATTATTAAGTTATGTACAAATTTAATGTGAAAATAGCATAAAATCACATTCTCCATTAAATCATGCTCATTATTGAATTATAAATAAAATTTTCCCAATTAGTAATCAAATACTTGATATTAATAGTATTTTAAGTAAAAAATTGCCATAAACTATTAAAAGAAACCTATATAAATTAGAGTTTACAATAAGCTCGAGTGAGCTTAGTGAATAGATAAGACACAAATGACATGTCATTAGGATGTTCTAGGCACTAGTTGTTAGTGATTACAGTTTCAAGTACTTTGTACTAGTGTTATAGTTCCAAGAACTCTGTGCCCGTGATTACAATTTTAAGGTACCAGTTGTAACGCCATGAATAATTTAAGTTTTTTTTTTTGTGAAATCTAACAATAAAATGTGTATCTACTTCAGTGGTTAAGTGTTCTGAGTGTGTCTGTGAGGTCTTGGGTTCAAGTCTCACTTTTGGAAAATTTTTTTATTTTAGACCTTAGCCCTATCCTTGGTGGGTTAGGTTATATTTTCTTGTTAGTAAACTCATATCAGAATGAGTTTGCTGGTTCGAGTGGTAAGGAGTTAGCTTGTTGGAGGCCCTGTGTTCAAATTCCCATGTGAGTGTGGGTGTTAATTTTTTACGACGGTGGTTGATAATGGTTTAATGGTAGTGGGATTCTGAGTTAGTTAGGTGGCTATGGATGTGGATGTAATAGGATTTAGTTTAAACTTTTAATTTTAATTTTTATTTTTTTCCCAAAATCTCTCCCTTTTCTAGTTTCTGACATTTTTTTTCTCTCTGTTTTCTTCCCAACAAAAGTTCTTTTTCCTTGATATGTCAAAATTGTTCTTCCAAAATTGCGATGATACGATTTTTGAACTCTTCATGTGTTTGGTAAGCGAGGGTAGTGAGTTTTGTTTGAATTAAAGGTAGTTGTTTTAACTGTTTTAACCAATTCTGGTCCTTTTGGTAATATGATTCTAGGTTGTTTGGTAGCGAATCGTGAGGAACAAAATTCTTCTCCTGCAAAATAGTAGTCAGGTTTGTTCGTGAAGTTGGGTAAGTAACGAGCGTTTGAATTTCACTATTAAAGGTTTCGTTGCTTCGATTTAATTGTGGATTAAAAACTGATTTTAAGAGCATGTAATGTCGTTTGTAGGTTCAGGTGGGCTTGGGATTGCTTACGCATCAAAATCAAACTAGGTGTGTACCCCTAACATAAGAAAACAAGGTTTGGAAAAATCTAAAAATTGGGTCTGTCGATAGCACACGGGCATGTGGCCGGCCGTGTGTGACTGACGAATGTGTGATCGTGCGCTTGACATGACCGTGTGACGGTGTGAGTGTGGCTGTGTGGGCCACAAGGGCTAGGCCTAGGTTTTGGGCTAGGGCATTCTGGTCGTGTGGGCCACACGGGCATGTGGGCCCACAGGAGAATATGGGCCCAGAATTCTAAAATTTTCCCTTGCATCGCACGGGTCATTCCGATTGATTGTGGAGCTACCATAGGGTCGGAAAGGGTTAACCAAACCCTATTTCATGTGATCTAATATCTGATAGTCTGATTTGAGTAGGAAGTTGATATGTATGCCTGACTGTACTGTTAAGTATGTAATTATCTGTATACGAGCATGTTAAGCATGTTTATTCTGTTATTGTTGCATCTATATTCTGTATCTGTGCTTGGGGTGGGATTTTTATATGTGGAGGAAGTGATCTGTATGGCGACCTTTCGCCTATATTCTGGCAGCTTGACTACATATTATCTGTTATGTGTCACATCGACACTATATGGTGTGTAGATATGGGTGGGTGTTTTTAACCCCACATGGCATGATGGGATGGAAAAAGATGGCGTGTAGAGGATAGGGGTAGGATTCTATATGTTTGATATGTTATCTGATTCTGATGTTTGTTTCTGTTATGGACTTAGGTCTGAATCTGTATCTAACTGTATATGAAATTCTGTATATGTTGCATGACTATCTTTATTGGATTACACATTGAGTTTACGAAAACTCACATCTGATTGTCTGATCTGTACAGGTAACCCTCAGTCATAGGCGGGTTGGTACGATGAAGGCTCAGTGGTGACCACTCGTTGGGAAACTATTTTCCCATTACCATTAGTTTTCGGCATTTAAAATTCTGGATTCATTTGAGAGTGATAAACTGTAAATTATACATATTTTTATACAATGCTTAGCACATTTATGGATGATTTCTCCTTAGATTTGGTGAATTCGATGCTCCTAATCCTTTAATTTCATGTTTTATACTTAGGTGAGCATAAGAGAGTAAAAAGAGCGAGAAACGGGCCAAAAACGGAGCAAATGGACCCATGTGGGAAATCAACACGGCGTGGGCTTCGTCACACGGGCGTGTCCATTTGGCAGGATTGAAGCACGACTGTGACATCCCTAATTTGACCCTAGTCGAAAAGTGGTTTCGGGACCACTAAACCGAGTCTTATAAGTAATTAAAAGTTATATTCTATGTTTATGATGTTAGTAAATGCATGTGTGAAAGTTTCATGCATTAATTTGATCATTTCTATGTGAATTTATTAAAATGGACTTGTATGAAACATTGTTGAAAGGTGATAGGCTAATCTTACAATGGTCTAATAGTACATGCATGCAAAAGAGTGGTTTTGCATGTCAATTTGCCCAAAAAAAGGGAAGAGTGGCCGGCCATGACAAGAATATGGGCAAGGGAACATGTTTCCAACATGTTTAGTTAGTGGATTATGTAGAAAAAATAAAGAAATGAAAAAAATGAGCATGGATGCCCCCTTTTGTTGCCGTGAGTAGAGGAAAAGAAAGGAAAAATTTGTTCATCCATTCTCAAATCTTGGCTGAAAATACTAAGGGAAAAAGGAAGGATTTTTGCTTCATTCTTGGTTTAGAAGAGAACTAGAAGGAGATTTGGTCATACTTGTGTCAAGATTAAGGTATGTTTGAGGTTGTGTCATGAGATTCATGCATGTTTTAGTTGCTAACTTGATGTTCATGTTAGCCCATGGTTCAAATCCTTGTTATGCCATGGAAATGGTATTTGGCTAAGGTTGATATTGTGTTAAAGCCATTGCATGCTAAATGTGAAGCTTGTTGATGATACATGTAATGATGGATTGACTACTCTTGAAATTTCTTTTAGCATTCTTGAGTAAGACATGGAGTTTTCTTTGTTTAACCATGACCAAAAATTGAAAGGGGATGGTGTGGGATGTATTCGCCATGGCATGCTCATAAGTGCGATTTATGCTTGTTGCATGATAGGTAAAAATTTGTGTTTTGATATATGTGTATATGTGTTTGTACATGATGCTACAAATGGATGTGAAAATATATGCTAGATTGGGAAAATTTGATTAAATGTTCATGAGATGAAATTAGGTGATTAAAAGATGTTAGTTGACATTGTACATATATATATATATATATTCGCCATTAAAGTGAGTATGTAGGTAATGTTGAATCAAGTTTTGGTGCATATTCGGTTAGGTGTATAATCGACCAAATGGGCGATTAGTAAGAATGGTTGCCAAATATACAAGCATACATATGCATGTGTAGTTGAATTATGAATGTTTAGCAAGATGGTTAAACTAGTGATTTATTGATTAAGCTCAAGGAGTTAAAGAAGGAGAATCAAGCAAGGGAAAGACGAAGGTCATCGAGTAGCCGACTTGGAACTATTTTACCCAACACGAGGTAAGTCATTAAGCACATATGTTTGATATTGCTTAAATGATTGTAAAATCTATGCAATTGTGTTTAATGGGATGCTATATATATATAAATGAAATTGTATGTGTATGGAGTGATGACAATTGTTGAATGTAAAAGAAATAGTGAAATGTGTAGAAAGTTTGCTTTCGGCACTAAGTGTCGGGCAATACGTGTGTACGGTGTGAGATTGGCACTAAGTGTGCGTGTTGGAAATATATGGCACTAAGTGTGCATGCTGGGAATATATGGCACTAAGTGTGCGAGCTCGAAGGGTATGGCACTATGTGTGCGGGCTTAAATCGCATGGCACTAAGTGTGCGAAATCGAGTATTAAGCACTGTGTGTGCGTACTCTATATATATATATAAATATCTCCGATCAAACAATTATATGGAGGGTGTGTCTCCATCGAGTTGAGTATGGACAGCGGATCGGGTAAGTACCTTGAGCTCATGACGAATAGGTAATATGTTCATGCTCGGGGTTGAGCTTGGTAAGCTTTAAATCTATGTGATGATTGCAATTGTATGATTGTGGTGAAAATGAGTTGGTGTGTAAAAATGCCTCAAATATCTTATTGTATAGAATATGAAATGTGGATGTATGACTTGGTATGAGATTGAACCGAAAGGTCCAAGGAACTATGATATAGTTCGATATGGATGGAGTACTTAGCCTCGTTCATTATTTCATGTTGTAATAATTTTGTTAATGGATGGTTGTGGAATGCTTATGACTTACTGAGTTGTAAACTCACTCGGTGTTTTCTTGTCACCCATTTTAGGTCTCTTGGACTCGTATTGTTGCGTGCTCGGAACCGTCGTTGAAGTCATCACACCGCTGAAATCTTGTGGTATTGTTTTTGTTGTTGAAGAACATTTGGCATGTATAGGCTATTATATTTTGTCGAATTGTGGGTTGTAAACTTTAAACCATGTGAAAATGGCCTATGTGGTCGTCGAGTGGGATGCTAGAACCTATAGCCACGAGTCTTAGAAACTCAAATTTTGATAAGGTGGCCATAATTTGTGTCATGTATGATGGATGATTAAGGCCAAGGAAAAATTCATGAAATTGGCATAGTCTCTGCAGTAACTGTTGCGGACAGCAGCAGTGGGATGAGATTGAAAAATCACTAAAAATAGTAGAAGTAGAATTAAATAGTGAGTAAATTATGGAACTTAACCTTGATGAATCTATTTTATATGGACGAAACGAAACGACCATATGAGCAGTATACTGAGAAATATTAAAGTTCTCGTGAGACAGGGCCAGAACGGTTTCTGGGTCCCCTGTCGCGACTTTGAAAATTTACCATAAATTATCCAGAAAGAATTAGGAGTCATGCCTTATATGTACAGATTCAATTTTGAGTCTAGTTTCATTAGAAACAAACGGCACCAGTATTAAAGCCCTGTACAGAGAGATATTCAAGTTTTAACGCGCGAAGGTCAGAGCAGTCGATCCCTGTAACATGGGTGACTTTAACTAATAAACTGTACCAATTGGCCCAACCAAAAATTCTAAAAATAAATCCATGGATGGGTATATGAGTCTAAATTCAGGAAAATTTACGAAACCAGTTTCGAGTTTTGAAACTCGAGATATGATTTTAAGGCGACGGTGACGCAGTTTTCCAGCCTGTCCAGAAATGCCAAATTGGTCGGTACTTTAAGAGGATTTGTCTCGTTAACCCCTCGTGTCCCATAATCGCGATGGTCTCGGGTTTGGGGTGTTACAATTTAATTGGTATCGAGCTATGGTTCAGTCGATTCTAGGACTACCATAGCGTGTGAGTCTAGCTATACATGCCAAATTGTTAGTGCTTAAAATGTGATGACTTGACGGTTGAAATTTTTGTTTTGATTAGTAAATGGAACCCGGTAGAGAGACCCTTGGCGGATGACGTTGAAAGTGTAGCGGCTGCTCCGCGCAAGGGACACCGCTGTTGAGCCTCGGTCATCCGCGAATAATCAAAATGAAGGCGAAACAAGCCTTCTTCACTATGATGAATGAGTGGGTCGCATAATATGCCCGAACCAACCCGGCTGTCCAACCATTCCGAATTTAAATACTCCACCCCAAGAGCCCGCAATGCCTCCAGTTATTGATCCTGTGAGGCTGAGTAAACCACTGTGGACTTGATTAGGAAGCGGGGCCGAGGAGTTCAAGGCCATAGTTCTTGATGATGCCGAAAAGGCCGAAGTTCGCTCGATAACACCATTAGAGTGTTAGATGAACTGTCATGCACACCGATGAATGTCTTAAGTGTGCTATATCCTTGTTAAGAGACTCGACTTACTATTGGTGGAGGACTTTAATTTCCATAGTCCCAAATGAACGAGTTACTTGGGATTTCTTTCAATCCAATTTCAAAGAAATACATTAGTCAACGGTTCATCGATCGAAGCGTAAGGAATTTTTGGAACTCAAGCAAGGCCGGATGATCAGATCTCGAATACTGAACATGAGTTCGTAAGACTTAGTCGGTATGCTCGGGAGTGTGTGGCTGATGAGGTTGCGATGTGCAAAAGATTTGAAGAAGGATTGAATGAAGAGTTAAAGTTACTAGTGGGAATTTTGGAGATAAAGGAGTTCGTGACACTAGTCGAACGAGCTCGCAAGGCGGAAGAACTTGGGAAGGAGAAGAAGAAGGCTGAATTTGAAGCAAGAGATTACCGTAAAAGATCGTGAGTAAAGCTCCGTTCTCGGCTGTAAAGAGGTTCGTGGAGGACACCAAGAAGTCGAGGACGATGCGGGAATTTCCATTAGAGCCCGACCATTGACGGACTCCGAGCTACTTCAGTAGCTAGTGTGGGCAATAATCGTCAAGAGAGACTGAATGCCCCAACGTGGAAGACGACACCTAGGTGAATGTTGGGGTAAGTCATTAATAGGGCTGTTATGGATGCGGTTTGAAGGACCACTTCATTAGAGATTGCACGGAGCTAGATGAGAGGAATAAGACGCAAGGTGCAAGACCTAGTGGAACGATGGCTGGAGGTAGGCCCCCGAGAATCTCTGGAGGTAGGGGTGGTAATCGAGAGGAGCCTCTAATACGGCTGTCCGATCCGAGACCCGTGCTCTGCTAGAGCATATGCCATCCGCGCATGAGAGGAGGCATCCTCCCCGACGTTATCCTTTGGTACTTTTACTCTCTTTGATACTATTGTGATTGCATTGATTGACCCGGCTCTACTCACTCATATGTATGTGAAACCTTAGCATCCAGTAAGACTCTACCTGTTGAGTCTACCGAGTTCGTAATTCGAGTGTCAAACCCTTTGGGTCAATACGTGCTTGTTGATAAAGTGTGCAAGAGATGCCCCCTAATAATTCGAGAATCCTGTTTTCCGGTCGATCTGATGCTTCTACCATTTCATGAATTCGATGTTATTCTTGGTATGGATTGGTGATCAGTACATGATGCAATGGTGGACTGCAAAAGGAAAACCATTGATTTGAGGAGTGCAAATAATGAGGTAGTCCGAGTCGAGTCTCATCGATTTAAAAGGAGCGCCAGTGATAATATCTTCTATGACCGCCGGAGGTATGTGAAAAGGGTGTGAAACATACCTTGCGTATGTGTTTGGAAGTAAAGAGACGGAAAGGAAACTCGAATCGGTACAGTGGTTTGTGAGTATTCAGATGTTTTTCCGAGGAGTTACCGGATTGCCACGGGTTCGAGAAGTGGAATTCGCATCGAAGTTGTACCGGTACTACGCCGATTTCAATAGCCCCGTATCGTATGGCATTAACTAATTAAAGGAATTGAAGGTTCAATTGCAAGAATTGACGGATAGAGGTTTCGCTCGACCGAGTTTTTCTCCATGGGCTTTTGTATTGTTTGTGAAGAAGAAGGACGGAACCATGAGGTTGTGCATCGACTATCGTCAACTCAATAAAGTGACGATAAAGAATAAATATCCATTGCCGTAATTGACGATTTGTTTGATCAAATAAAGGAGCCTCGGTGTTTTCAAAGATAGATTTGAGGTCGGGTACTATCGGTTGAGGGTCCGAGAATCGGACATACCCAAAACCGCTTTTAGAACGAGGTACGGTCACTACGAATTCTTGGTGATGCCGTTTGGGCTCACTAATGCCCTGCGGTGTTTATGGATTTAATGAATAGAATTTTCAGGCCATACTTGGATCGGTTCGTAGTTGTATTTATCGATGACATTTTGGTCTATTCGAGATGAAACCGAACATCTTTGAATACCGAGGCTAGTGTTGCAAATCTTACGAGATAAGCGATTATACGCAAAGTTCAATAAATGTGAATTTTGGTTGAAAGAGGTTAGCTTTTGGGGCACGTGGTGTCCGTGACGGTGTCGTGGTGGACCCGAACAAAATTTCGCCATAGTCGATTGGAAACCACCAAGGAATGTTATCGAAGTTAGGAGCTTTTGGGGCTTGCGGTTATTACCGACGATTTGTAAAAGGTTTCTCGACGATAGCCACGCCAATGACGGCTTACTCCAAAAGGATGTTAAGTTCGAATGGACGGAGAAATGTCGAAAAGTTTCGATCAATGAAAGCTTATTTGATGAAGCCCCAATTCTAGTGCAACCCGAATCGGGCAAAGAGTTTGTCTATAGTGACGCATCCCTACTTGGGTTGGGTTGCGTATTGATGCAAGAAGGGCGAGTTGTGGCCTATGCGTCGAGGCAATTAAAGCCACATGAGAAAAATTATCCGACCCATGATCTCGAATTGGCTGCCATCGTATTCGCCTTAAAGATATGGCGACATTACTTATTTGGTGAGAAGTGCCATGTGTATTCGGATCACAAAAGTCTCAAATATTTGATGACCCAAAGAGACTTAAATCTGCGACAAAGGCGATGGCTCGAGTTGTTAAAAGATTATGAGCTCGTCATTGATTATCACCCGGGAAGGGCTAATGTGGTTGCGGATGCCTTAAGCGAAAATCACTATTTGCTTTATGAAGCGATGAATGTACACTTGTCTATCCTACCCGACAATGTGTTAGTAGCTGAATTGAAAGCCAAACCATTATTGATACGTCAAATTCGTGAAGCTCGTAAAGTCGACGATGAGTTGGTTGCAAAGCGGATGAGTGTGTTCGAACAAGGACTCGGAATTTCAAATCGATGATGACGATTGTTTGAGGTTCGAAGTCGTCAGTATGTTCCAAAGAATTGAACTTATTCCAATAATTTTGAACGAAGCCCATTGTAGCCGAATGGCAATCCACCCGGGAGTACGAAGATGTACAACGATTTGAAACGTCGGTTTTGGTGGCATGGTATGAAACGAGACATCTCGATTTTGTTTGAGATGTTTAATATGTCAACAAGTGAAAGCGGAACATCAAGTGCCTTGAGATTACTTCACCGATCACGATACCCGAGTGGAAATGGGATCGAGTCACAATGGACTTTGTATCCGGACCGCCATTGTCGTGAGTAAGAAGGATGCGATTTGGGTCGTTGTCGATAGACCGACTAAGTCGGCTCACTTTATCCCCGCACGCACGGATTTTCAATGGACAAACTAGCCGAATTGTACGTTTCTCGATTGTGAGATTACACGGGTGCCTATTTCCATCGTGTCGGATAGAGATCCGAGATTTACCTCGCGATTTTGGAAGAAGTTGCAAGAAGCTTTGTGTACCAAGTTGCATTTCAAGACCGCCTTTCACCCCCAAACCAATGGTCAATCCGAACGGATAATTCAAATACTCGAGGATATGTTAAGATGTTGTATCCTTGAGTTTAGTGGTTCATGGGGCAGTATCGCCTTTGATTGAATTCGCTACAACAATAGCTTTCAATCAAGTATTAAGATGGCGCCTTACGAGGCTTTATATGGTCGTAAATGCCGTACCCCATTATTTCGGTGAACTTAGTGAAGGTAAATTCTTGAGGTTGATTTGGTTAAGGATGCCGAGCAAAGAGTTCGAGTAATTCGTGAAAGTTTGAAAGTCGCCGGATCGCCAAAAGTCGTGCGCGATTTGAAAAGAAAAGATATTGAATATCGGTTGGAGACAAGGTCTTTCTCAAAGTTTCACCTTGGAAGAAGGTGCTTAGATTTGGCCGTAAGGGAAAATTGAGTCCGAGGTTCATCGGTCCGTATGAAGTATCCGAACGAGTTGGACCGAGAGCGCATCGATTAATTTTACCCCGAGCTTGAAAGGATCCACAACGTTTTCCATGTCTCGATGCTTGACGATATAGGTTTGATCCATCGCGACGTAATCGCTCCGTCTCGAGATTGAGATTCACCTAATTTGAGCTATGAAGAGGAACCGGTTCACATTATGAGGCGTGAAGTAAAAGAGTTGCGCAATAAGAAAATCCCATTAGTGAAGGTGTTGTGGCATAAACACGGAATTGAAGAAGCCACTTGGGAACTCGAGGACTCTATGAAAGAGCGATACCCAAACCTATTTACCGGTAAGATTTTCGGGGACGAAAATTTCGTAAGTGGGGGAGAGTTGTGACATCCCTAATTTGACCCTAGTCGAAAAGTGGTTTCGGGACCACTAAACCGAGTCTTATAAGTAATTAAAAGTTATATTCTATGTTTATGATGTTAGTAAATGCATGTGTGAAAGTTTCATGCATTAATTTGATCATTTCTATGTGAATTTATTAAAATGGACTTGTATGAAACATTGTTGAAAGGTGATAGGCTAATCTTACAATGGTCTAATAGTACATGCATGCAAAAGAGTGGTTTTGCATGTCAATTTGCCCAAAAAAGGGAAGAGTGGCCGGCCATGACAAGAATATGGGCAAGGAACATGTTTCCAACATGTTTAGTTAGTGGATTATGTAGAAAAAATAAAGAAATGAAAAAAATGAGCATGGATGCCCCCCTTTGTTGCCGTGAGTAGAGGAAAAGAAAGGAAAAATTTGTTCATCCATTCTCAAATCTTGGCTGAAAATACTAAGGGAAAAAGGAAGGATTTTTGCTTCATGCTTGGTTTAGAAGAGAACTAGAAGGAGATTTGGTCATACTTGTGTCAAGATTAAGGTATGTTTGAGGTTGTGTCATGAGATTCATGCATGTTTTAGTTGCTAACTTGATGTTCATGTTAGCCCATGGTTCAAATCCTTGTTATGCCATGGAAATGGTATTTGGCTAAGGTTGATATTGTGTTAAAGCCATTGCATGCTAAATGTGAAGCTTGTTGATGATACATGTAATGATGGATTGACTACTCTTGAAATTTCTTTTAGCATTCTTGAGTAAGACATGGAGTTTTCTTTGTTTAACCATGACCAAAAATTGAAAGGGGATGGTGTGGGATGTATTCGCCATGGCATGCTCATAAGTGCGATTTATGCTTGTTGCATGATAGGTAAAAATTTGTGTTTTGATATATGTGTATATGTGTTTGTACATGATGCTACAAATGGATGTGAAAATATATGCTAGATTGGGAAAATTTGATTAAATGTTCATGAGATGAAATTAGGTGATTAAAAGATGTTAGTTGACATTGTACATATATATATATATATATTCGGCCATTAAAGTGAGTATGTAGGTAATGTTGAATCAAGTTTTGGTGCATATTAGGTTAGGTGTATAATCGACCAAATGGGCGATTAGTAAGAATGGTTGCCAAATATACAAGCATACATATGCATGTGTAGTTGAATTATGAATGTTTAGCAAGATGGTTAAACTAGTGATTTATTGATTAAGCTCAAGGAGTTAAAGAAGGAGAATCAAGCAAGGGAAAGACGAAGGTCATCGAGTAGCCGACTTGGAACTATTTTACCCAACACGAGGTAAGTCATTAAGCACATATGTTTGATATTGCTTAAATGATTGTAAAATCTATGCAATTGTGTTTAATGGGATGCTATATATATATAAATGAAATTGTATGTGTATGGAGTGATGACAATTGTTGAATGTAAAAGAAATAGTGAAATGTGTAGAAAGTTTGCTTTCGGCACTAAGTGTCTTGGGCAATACGTGTGTACGGTGACGAGATTGGCACTAAGTGTGCGTGCTGGAAATATATGGCACTAAGTGTGCATGCTGGGAATATATGGCACTAAGTGTGCGAGCTCGAAGGGTATGGCACTATGTGTGCGGGCTTAAATCGCATGGCACTAAGTGTGCGAAATCGAGTATTAAGCAATCGTGTGTGCGTACTCTATATATATATATAAATATCTCCGATCAAACAATTATATGGAGGTGTGTCTCCATCGAGTTGAGTATGGACAGCGGATCGGGTAAGTACCTTGAGCTCATGACGAATAGGTAATATGTTCATGCTCGGGGTTGAGCTTGGTAAGCTTTAAATCTATGTGATGATTGCAATTGTATGATTGTGGTGAAAATGAGTTGGTGTGTAAAATGCCTCAAATATCTTATTGTATAGAATATGAAATGTGGATGTATGACTTGGTATGAGATTGAACCGAAGGTCCAAGGAACTATGATATAGTTCGATATGGATGGAGTACTTAGCCTCGTTCATTATTTCATGTTGTAATAATTTTGTTAATGGATGGTTGTGGAATGCTTATGACTTACTGAGTTGTAAACTCACTCGGTGTTTTCTTGTCACCCATTTTAGGTCTCTTGGACTCGTATTGTTGCGTGCTCGGAACCGTCGTTGAAGTCATCACACGGCTGAAATCTTGTGGTATTGTTTTTGTTGTTGAAGAACATTTGGCATGTATAGGCTATTATATTTTGTCGAATTGTGGGTTGTAAACTTTAAACCATGTGAAAATGGCCTATGTGGTCGTCGAGTGGGATGCTAGAACCTATAGCCACGAGTCTTAGAAACTCAAATTTTGATAAGGTGGCCATAATTTGTGTCATGTATGATGGATGATTAAGGCCAAGGAAAAATTCATGAAATTGGCATAGTCACTGCAGTAACTGTTGCGGACAGCAGCAGTGGGATGAGATTGAAAATCACTAAAAATAGTAGAAGTAGAATTAAATAGTGAGTAAATTATGGAACTTAACCTTGATGAATCTATTTTTATATGGACGAAACGAAACGACCATATGAGCAGTATACTGAGAAATATTAAAGTTCTCGTGAGACAGGGCCAGAACGGTTTCTGGGTCCCCTGTCGCGACTTTGAAAATTTACCATAAATTATCCAGAAAGAATTAGGAGTCATGCCTTATATGTACAGATTCAATTTTGAGTCTAGTTTCATTAGAAACAAACGGCACCAGTATTAAAGCCCTGTACAGAGAGATATTCAAGTTTTAACGCGCGAAGGTCAGAGCAGTCGATCCCTGTAACATGGGTGACTTTAACTAATAAACTGTACCAATTGGCCCAACCAAAATTCTAAAAATAAATCCATGGATGGGTATATGAGTCTAAATTCAGGGAAAATTTACGAAACCAGTTTCCGAGTTTTGAAACTCGAGATATGATTTTTAAGGCGACGGTGACGCATTTTTCCAGCCTGTCCAGAAATGCCAAATTGGTCGGTACTTTAAGAGGATTTGTCTCGTTAACCCCTCGTGTCCGACACCGGCGATGGTCTCGGGTTTGGGGTGTTACAACGACTTACACGGGTAGACTACACGCCCATGCCTATTCAACAGCCTTGACCACAGGCTGGAGTAATTGCACACGGGCGTGTCAAATGGGCGTGTCCCTGCTGAGCCCAAGTATAGTTCTATTCGAAAAAGGCCAATTTTTAGGGCTCTTAGACATTCAAAAGCCTATTTAAACACTTGATGAGGCACTTAAGAAAGGGACACAGAGTAGGAAGCAAGGAATTACTCAAGGAAAGCCGATTGATCCATCTCAGAAGCTGGATTCATCCTTAAGACTGAAGATCTCCCCCAAGTTCCTTCAGGAGTTTTGGGTTTTCTTATGTTTTGTTATCTTTATGCTTTTGAGATGTTTTCTTTCATAAGTATGAACTAAACCCCCTAAATACCTAAGGGGAATGAAACCTAAGACGGATCTTGTTATTATTATCTGAATTGTATGATAAATATTTGACTTGTTCTTAATTATGTGTTCTTAATTCTTGTTTTGATATTCCAGGATATTGATTCAAGTTAAGCTCTTATTCAGAGGAGGAATAGACCCTGTCTAAGAGTAAATTTTTCATAATTAAGCGGAGTTGATTGCACGCCTAGAGATAGGGTGATAAGATTTTGCCGGATTAGGGTGAAACCTAATAACGGAATCCATAGATCGAGTTAATGCAATTCTAGGGTGTCAATTGGAAACAGATTTCAATTATTCAACCAAGGGTTAGACCTTATTAGTCTCGAGAGAGATAATAATATAACTTAGGGATTTCTACGGATCAAGTCAAATGAATAAATCGTCTGATTCAGAGTCAAATAACAAGTGAAGCCTAGGTGGATTTTTCCTTAGGTATTGTCTTAATCAATCGAATTTTCCCAAAATTATTTTCCCAAGTTTTCTTTCTATGAATTCTTAGTTAGTAATTAGTTTAGATAACCAAACCTCTTAATTTTTAGTAATTAGTTTTGCGACACTTTTAAAATTAATGGCGTTTCTGATGACACCATTCGCCTTCGGTTATTCCCTTTTTTGTTGAGATATAAGGCTAAACAATGGTTGAACTCGTTACCACGAGGGTCAATCACTACTTGGGAAAAAATGACTTAAAAGTTTTTATTAAAATATTTTCTGCCAGCTAAAACAGCCAAATTACGTAATGATATCTCCTCTTTTGTGCAGATGGATTTAGAAACACTCTACGATACGTGGGAGAGATACAAGGACCTTTTGCGAAGATGCCCTCACCATGGATTACCACTCTAGCTACAGGTCCGAATGTTTCACAATGGCCTGAACCCTTTGACTCGGCAGATGATTGACGCAGCCGCTGGTGGAACTATCAATAATAAGACACCTGAGGCGGCTTATGAATTTATTGAGGAGATGTCACTGAATAACTATCAGTGGCAAGTTATGAGGACAAAGTCAACGAAAGAAGCCGGTGTTTTCAACCTCGACGCGGTTACTATTCTATCTAACCAAGTAGAACTCTTAAATAAAAAGATTGACGGTTTGTGTGGTTTTACTCAGGTACATCCAGTGATGAGGTGCGATTCAAATGGAGGAGGAGCATGCACATAATATCAACCCTTCAACCCTAGCATCAAGGAGGAACAAGTCAAATATATGGGTAACAATAACTCTAGACCCCCAAAATAACCCGTATAGTAACACTTATAATGCAGGTTGGAGGAACCATCCCAATTTCTCATGGGGCGGTCAAGGAAATCAAAGGGCACAACATCCTCCGGGTTTTCAACAACCACCTTACCAGTAAGAAAAGAAGCCGACCCTTAAAGAGATGTTAACAAAATTCATCTCGGTGTCGGAAAATCGTTTCCAGAATACCGAGATAGCCCTTAAGAATCAACAAGTGTCAATCCAAGGGCTCGAAACTCAAATAAGCCAACTCTCTAAACTGATTTCTGAACGACCACAAGGTAGTTTTCTGAGTAACACTGAATCTAACCTAAGGGAGCAAATCAATGCAATTACCATTCAAGATGAGGAAGGGTTAGTTGCACCTGAGATAGAACAGAGGCAAGAAACTGTGGTAAGTAAACGTAAAGGTGAGGTGAACCACAATGACCATGGTAAGTAAAGAGTACAAACCCCGTGTGCCATAGCCAAACGCGACAAGGAAAGACAGCACAGAAAAACAATACGGTAAATTCTTTAAATTATTAAAAAAGTTACATATTAGCTTACCATTTATTAAAGCTCTTTCGGAGATGCCAAACGGAGTCAAACTTTTAAAGGAGCTTTTAACAAATAAACGAAAGTTGGATGAGGCATTGCATGTGGAGTTGAATGTAGTTTGCTCAGCCATATTACAGAATAAGCTACCCAACAAATTGAAAGATCCAGGGAGTTTTACGATTCCTTGTTTAATTGGTAGTTTAGATGTTCATAATGCATTGGCTGACTTAGGGGAAAACATTAATGTTATGCCTTATAAAATGTTTAAATAGCTAGGTCTTGGGAAACCCAAACAAACTAGGATGAGCATTCAATTGGCTGATAAAACCATTAGATTTCCTAGGGGTATTATTGAAGATGTTCTTGTTAAGATCGATAAATTTAATTTTATCGATAAGTTCAATTAGCTGATAAAACCATTAGATTTCCTAGGGGTAGACTTTGTTGTTCTAGACATGAAAGAGGATAGTAACGCACCTTTAATTTTAGGATGACCCTTTTTAGCGACTGCTAGAACTATTATTGATGTTGGTACAGGTGAACTCACACTTCGTGTGGGAGACGAAACAATCACCCTTCAAGCTCGTAATTTGAGTAACACATCAAAAATTGAAGGTGGTTGTATAAGTCATTCTACTAGTACTGATCATGTGGTGAAACCCTCTGTGCAGGAAATAGTTATGAAGAATGTATATGAGATGTGTTCAAACAACAACAAGGGACCTATCTATGAAGAACGAAGGCTACAAATCGAGGAGCTAGATGAATGGCGGACACAGAAATCGAGAATACCTAATAAATCGAAATCGAGCCAGGATGAGCTCAATGCCTCACCAAATCAACTTAAGGTTGGAGACAAAGTACTATTAGATTTAGCAGATCCTCGCATTGCCACTCCTGAACCTGATGAAGAATTTCCTCTTACGGTACTCAGTATTTTCCCATATGGTACATTCGAGGTGATTCATCCCAAATTTGGCACATTTAAGGTAAACAATACTCGTCTTAAACCTTATGTTGATAAAGTTGATAGCAGGGATGGGGAGTGTAAACTCCTTGACCATGCAGAAGAGAGGTAAGTCAAGCTTAGACTATAAATAAGCGCTTCTCGGGAGGCAACCCGAGCACTAACAATGTTAATTTCTTTAAATTTTAGTTTTTAACATCTAACATACTAACCGAATCATGGAACGTAAGCTTTCTAAAGACCACACGGCTAGGCACACGGGCGTGTATTAGGCCGTGTGAAAACAGGGCAAGATTTTTTTACCCAACACAGGATGCGATAAGTTGCCACGGTCGTGCGACATGGCCGTAGGCGAAACTGCCAAAACAACACGGGCGTGAGACATGCCCATGCCTTGAAACTGTGGTTGAAATTGAGAATGTAACACGGGCGTATGACACGCCCATGCCATTCACTTGTGGTCGACACTGTCAAAACGAACACTGGCGTAGGCCTATGTACACGGGCGTGGGAGAAGCGAACGAAGCAAGACACGGCCATGTGCACCCACACCCTTATGCAACACGGGCGTAGGCCGAATGCCAGACGTGTCCAAAATTAAAAATCGCGAAACACGACCCAAAATCTATATAAACCCCTCATATTCATCATCTCCCTCTCCAAAAATCCTTAACCCTAGTCACTGCAACTCCACATGCCCTACCGTCCACGCCGTGCGCTACCTACAACACCGATTCCAACGCCTCAAGCTCCTTCCTTTTGTGTTAGTTTACTCTTTTCTCTCTATTTTTTTTAAATATGTTGCTTATTTCATGATTTCTCTACTCTATTGAACTATTTTGAATGAATATTCATAGTTAGAATATTAAAATACTCATGCTTATTTTATAAAAAATTTGTCATTTTAGTTACTACATTATGCTATACTCTTTCATTTTTCCTTGTTTCCATGAAATTTATGCTTACCCACATGCATTCATTCATTATTCCCATAATCCTATAACTTGATATATATATATTTTTAGTTTGTATCATCTAGTACGTAAATCTTATGAAAAATTCATATTTAGTCTTGATTTTCCATACTATTCTAGGGGCATATTGGTTGAACTCTGATTTTTCAATGCAGGTACAATATCGTCCTCACATGGTAAGAAGATTGCTGTTCCCACCTCGAAGAAGAGGAAAGGAGTAGCATCAGCCTTGGGTCCTACCATGGAAATTAGGCACCTGTTCCTCTAGGTTCCCTTGGGACCGCAGGAGGAATTATATTAGATATTACATGCCCGACCCCTAGGTGTGGGCCACTGCATTGACTAGGTCACACTCGAACAGATTCAATTGGCTGACGCGGTCCGAGCCCTCTTGACGACTGACCCATGAGGGCTCTTCTTTGAGATCATCCAACCGATGTATCTCGAGTTCACGTTAGAGCTCTGCTCGACGTTTCATTTTTAGACCGTCACGACCAACTTCGATAATCCTGGAACGGTCCAGTTCCACCTTGGTGGTCTAGTATGCCAGTTGAGCATACTCGAGTTCGGGATTGCACTAGGGCTATACACAGAGAAGTTCATGGACAATAATAAACTCAACACCCTCTACCACCACATCCACTACTCCCCCTCAAAATGCTGGAGGGACCTCGTCCTTGCCTCGGCCACCTACGATCCTAGCCGCTCCAAGGCATTGGCTCTTCCTCCATCCTTGAGGTATCTACAAGCTATCTTAGCTCACACTCTGACAGTGAGACGAGAGAGCATCGGCATCATCACCACCCACGATGCCTATTTCTTATGGAGTATGGCGAATGGGCACGTCATCGACCTTGCCTACTTTATTGCCCTCGCCATTCGCCACCAGACGGAGCGACACAAGAGAGGGGTCATCTCTATCGGGCCCTATGTGACTCGATTGGCTCGGCACTTTGGGCTCCTCAACACAGCAGCACAATCATCCTCCCTCACTCTCATCAGTCAGATGTCCCCACAAGGCATCTCGAGCATGATAAGTATGAGGATGATCGAGAAACGACATGGCACATACCCTCCTCAATACTGCCTCGCCCAGTCCACCTAGGAGGAGGACCACGAGAACATTACTGATGATGTCCCTCCACGTCACGAGGATCCACTGACTCAGCCACCACCTCCTCATCATCTAGTTCATGCGGTGGCTTCATATTCTAACATCTCTGAGCGCCTTACACGATTTGAGCAGCAGTGTTTTTAGCGTTTTGATCACATTGATGCTAAACTTCACCAGATTTGTCAGCACCTTCACATCTCATAGCCAACCCCACCTCGCGAACCATCTAGCGATGAAGATGTTTAAAAACGTTTATTTATTATTTTATGTTTTTACTTTTATTCTATTCTAAGACTACTTTTTATTTTTCTTTAAGCTTATTTTATTAGGTTTTATAATTATTATTTTACAATTTTTAATTTCGGCTATTTCATTACGAGTAATTATGCTTTTTTATATTCCCTAAAAAGTTTCTGATTCTATCACAATTATAAAGAGCTCCAAAGTTTATCATTACATAGGAACTAAAAACTCCATTGAGAAAGGTTCTCCACAACTGCCATATCCTGCTCGACCACGACCATAGCTACCACCAGATATAATATTCTTTTGGCACAGGATTTATGGATTAATGAACCTCTATCGCCACCGGAGTATCTTCCTCCACTCTTATCATTGCTTTGACAGATTACTCTCTATCACTCCAATTCAAGGAGTTCATTCATCATTTAGAAAGTTTCACTTCTCTCCCTATCTTATGATTATTTTTATCAATATATCTATCTTTGTACATTGAGGGCAATGTATATCTTAAGTGTGGGGGGTCTTTCATATCATCATTAGAAATCCCTGAATTTTGTCTTATTCTCACATGAATCACTCATATCACTATTATAATGAATTTTAATTAATTTATGATTTTTATTGATATGTCTTGAATTAAAACATAGGTAATTATGCATTGATTGTTTAAACTTTAAGACATTAGGGAATCGAGCATGATGAGTTGATTTTTGAAGAATTAAAAACTTTTAGGTTGTTTCCCTAATTTTAAGTATTATCTTGAGTTGAAATTCACAAGTTTGAACATAAAAAAGCCATAATTTTTGTGAGATCTTGAGCCTTTGGAGCATATTTTACTCCTTTCATGCTCACTTTTATTATGAGTGCGTCGATTTTGATTTTTTATTCTAAAACTTGCTTGATTATGCATGTCAAGACGACACCATTTGATTTGATATGTCAAGATGATGAAGGCACTTAGGTTTAACCCACTCACTCCACAAAATCCTACCTCCATAATTAAACCTTAGTGAACCCCTTTTAAGCCTAACAAGCCATTAATTGATTTACCCTCAATATTAAACCATAACCCATTATTGTTGAAATCCCCTAATTTGATCCCTATTTTTGTTGAGATTTGATTTGAAAAAATTACTTAGTTATGTTTTGTTCTTTTATGTATTTGAGTTGTTCTTTAAAGAAAAAACACAATACTTACATACATATTAGTAGTAATTCGTCATTTTTGAGCTTGAGTGTTAATTCCATATTCTGAAAAGAAGCTTGTAACACCCCAAACCCGACCCAGACGTTATGGCCGAATCTGACGTGCCACATTGGAGTTGAAAACCCAAGTTCCGTTTTTAGTGTTTTAAAACCATATATTTTGTTGAGTTAACAAAGTGTATGGAAGCTGGGCACCAGGTAGGTATCCGAGATAGAGGAGGTGAGCCATGAAGGCTGCTTAAGTACCAAGCTCTTTAATTGGATCCAATCCTAGACATGCCCACAACCATAGCCATACTTTGTCATATCGAGTTTAAATTTGTTTAAGTGGACGTCTTTGATAAATCGATTAATCGTGGTGTTGAGATATTTTGAAAACAAGTATCATTTTGAAAACACGTCCTAAGTCTAGCCCATTTGAATAATTATCAACCAGGTTTAAAGTTATTAAAATTAAAGTAATCCCGAAAAGAAATAAAAGAAAAGTTAAAAATGGCCTTATTACAAACCAAAAATAAATAATAAAGGAAATTTAATGAAAACCAACGCTTATTTAAAAGCCCAAAGATGATCACCGTGGCCACTCTAAATCCCCTCCGGCCCAAGTCCCCACATCAAGGCTCACCTGCAAGGTTAAGGAAAGGGGGTGAGTTTGGAAACTCAGTGTGCAACAAGCCCCTTTCAGAGCCCAAAACAATAACAGCCTGTTGGGTCTAAGCCCAAATCCAATCTCAAACATGTACTGGGCCATAGCCCTTTTCATATTTCATATTTCATAACACCGGGTCAAGCCTTTTCAAATTTCATATTATCGGGTCAAGCCTTTACGGTGGCAGATGGCCCATAGGCCCATTTCAATATCACATATAATGTCAATGAAAGAAAGCAAACCCATCTGGGAGACTACTCAACCCACCATCCGCTACTCTCCACCCATACCAACCAACACACCATGTGGGATTAACTCGACCCACCCCGCCATAACTCTCCTTTGGCGGCTTAGTGCTTTATCATATAACCGAGGCCTAGCCTCTTTTAATAATCGGGCAAAAGCCCTTTTTATAATCGGGGCATAAGCCCTTTAATAATCGGGCGTAAGCCCTTTTGATAATCTTGGGGCATAAGCCCTTTTGATAATCGGGCATAAGCCCTTTTGATAAGCGGGGCATAAGCCCTTTAATAAGCGGGGCATAAGCCCTTTTCACTTCCTCCATTCATATAAAAACCCAACCCAATGCATTTATGAACATCTCGTGTGCATATCATACATATCATGTGCATATCATACATGTCATGTGCATATCATACATATCATGTTTATCAAAATCCCATGCATTAAGTTCATATATAAACTCTAGGGTATAATGGTTATTTTTACCTAGGGGCAAAACGGTCATTTTCATATTATAAGGGTAATCTTGTAATTTTACCAAAATTAGGGTTTCCATGTTCATTAACTGTTACAAACAATTCATGGGTGCATACAGTGATTCCGCCCACTTTTAGCTTAAAACGAGTTATTGGGCCAAAAAACCCCGATGGGCCCTACTCAGCTGATTTTGTCATCTAGGCCCATTTAGCCTATATCCATAATAGTATTAACAGTCTTAACATGCAATTTAACATATTTTCGTTTTCTACCAATTTTACCCAAATGGGCCCGAAAGCCCAATGGGCCCCACTTCGGCCCCTTGAGGCCCAACTTACCAAGAACGCCAAAAATCACATTCTTACCGTTTCCATCGTTCTCGATCATCATCTCATCGATTCTAACTAACTAGTGAGCGTTCGCTTGCTCACAAGTCCTCGAAATGCTAGAATTTTGGCATTTCGGCATTTTATCGCTTTAAGCTATGAAAAAGGGTTCGTTACACACCTGATTTGCGATATTCCTTGACGAGATCTCCTATGCGATTTCTCCTATAATCAACCACTTATAGATTAGACCATGTTAATATTAAACCAAATCGAAAATTACCTATTATCATCACTTACACATTCGGCCACCATCCACAATGGCCCTTGGGTTCATACCTTTGCCGAAGTTGATGACTAGATTTAGTCACTCCGATGATCCAAGCTTTTCATTAGTCACTCTGATGATCCAAGCTTTTCACACACTCCTCGATCGGTAGCCTTTAATCCTCACTAGTACCAACAAACTAAATAACACCAAAACCCTTTTAGCCTTAGTCGACGGAGGGTTTTCACTTTTCTTAAACCACAAGATACAAATGGAAAGAAGGTTCAATACTTACCAAGAGATCTACTCATTGAAGAACGTTCCAAATACCTTCCTACCCCATATCCGCTAGAATCCAACTTAAACGTGCGAGAAAATAGATCTAAATATTAATTCTGAATCACAAAAATATGAAGCTTTCGACTTTCAAAGAAATATTAATCTAAGCTATTTAGAGGTTAGTACACACTGTTATGGGTTGAAGTTGAAACGTTCCAAAATCAATCGCCACGATAACCACCACCGTCACTCAAACTTAACTAATCCAATATCAATATATGTAAATCCTAAGCACATCGGTCATACGGAACATAAGGGCATATTCGTCATTTTACCATACAGGGGTATTTTGGTAGTTTTACAAATTAAGGGTATTGCGGTAATTTCACAAACCAAGGGTATTTTAGTAATTTTGTAAATCGAGGGTAAAACAGTAATTCTGTAAATCAAGGGTGAAACAGTAATTCTATAAATCGAGGTAAAATGGTAATTCCTGTAATCGAGGGTAAAAGCAGTAATTTCAGAATCGAGGGTAAAACGGTAATTTTACAAATCGAGGGTAAAAGCGGTAATTCTATAACCCGAGGGTAAAACGGTAATTCAGTAAATCGGAGTACTTTGGTAATTTTACAAGTCGAGGGCATTTCAAGAATTGGTAAACTAAAGTATTCTAAACATGGATAACAATACGAATGGGCCTAAAGCCTATTCTCGGCCCAAATGGGCCCACACGCTCGTGTGGCCCTTTTAGCCCAAACCTAGCCACAGATATGCGATTCACCTAGCCTAGTCTAATATTTACTACACAATCAAACAACTTATCCAATTGGGCTGTGAGGCCCATTGGGCCCATATGGCCCCTTTCTACCATCGCGGCCAAGTAGCCATCCAACAACAAGAGTAGTGATAAATACACACCGATAGGAGATCGGAGTTAATCCACGCCCGAGCACTCTTAGCCGACGCCCAACCCAAACGAGCACGCCATACAATGAAAAGGATCGACCAAGAAAGGTGCCTTTACTCTCCTCATGGTTCCTCTATTTAAAGCCACCTTTGTATCCACTCTTATGTTAGCTTCCGATGTGGGATCCTCCAACATCGAGTTTAAATTCAACACCAACTCTTGCCGCCCCTTTTAGCAAAATAAATGCTCTTTGCTTGCCATGGATTTGAACCCATGCCTCCCTCGATGCTCCACACGCTACTTGCCACTAAGCCACAAGGCTTTTAGTGTCATATTTTATCCCCAATTAATTATAAGGTCTAAAGGCCAAAGTCCGTGTTCCTTTAAAAAAACAAAATAAATTGCAAGAGCCAAGGCTTGAACCCAGTGCTCCCATACAACCTTAATGACGCCACAACCACTAGACTACAAGCTTCATTGTGTCATTTATTTACCATAATAATTTAAAACCCTCATCCAAGCATCCGTGTTTTTTTTCACTTAATACCAAAATTTTACTAAAGCCCAAGTTTGAACCCAAGATTTCTCTAACACTTCTCAAAGCCATTAACCACTATTAGTAATCATTTAATTGTTTCATTTCATTGCACAATTAAATACCTATATACAACCTCATTACGGACTCCCACTCAAGGCCCAATACTTCTAGGCCCAAATTCAGGGTGTTACAATTCTACTCCCTTTAAAGAAATTTCATCCTCGAAATTTCCAACTATCAACTAACCGTATTACTCAAGTCAAACCTCTATGCTTCCGCTACGCACTCTAATTAAAAATAATTCTTGGTACGACCTAGAACATCTAATTACCAAAGTAAAGAAACATTTATCAAGCACGCATACAATTCATAACACATATTTAAATAAATTAAACTTGGCGATCCCGAGCTCGATGCTCCTTGGACCCACATCTAAGACATGCTCCTGTCTTCCTATGGCATTCACCCGGATGACGTCCGTTGCAGCCTTTGCAGATTGGATAGTTTGGTCGTGCCTTAACATGTTTCATAGAACGAGGCTTGGTTTTCTGAGAACTAGAATCCTTCCTTTTTCTTACACTCCATGCACCCTGCTTGAAGCGTTTCCCTAATTTCCTTAAGTTTGGTATCCAATACTTCCTCTACCACTTGCCTTACTAACTCGGCCAATGCCTCAGTACCAAGCTCCGAGTTACCACAACCCGAAGTTGGCAGACTTTGCTTACCCTCAGAATCCATATCAATACTCTACATTACCAGTACACATATCAATTAACTACAAAGATCTCAAAATTTTACTATTTTTTTCATATGCCTTATGCAGAGATAGTATTTTAAAGTTTCTATTTTCACGTAATCATAGCCTAGCTACAATCTCTAATTCTAGAGTTTTTAGGGTTGCCCTAGTTATAATATCATGATACGGTCTCGATTCTATCTACGTAATATCTTAATACAATTGTAATATGAGGAATGTAAATACTTACAGACTTGGTGCCGTGGATTCAATGCGCCACTTCTTTCTCAATCCATTTAAAACTCGAAAACCATGTTTTTGATCACCGAAATAGAAATTTAAAAACTTCGATTTGAAAACACCCTTTATTTTTAAACTCTTGATTTAAAACAGAAAAACATGGACCATTTTAACATATATACTCCGCAAAACATCTTTAAAATAAACTTTTCAAAACCATTTCCAAAATACCCTTCTTAGGCCTAAATTTTGAAAAATTTTGGACCGATCCACGTACCGAGTTGTTGCAACTTAGCTCGATACCACTAAATGTAACACCCCAAACCCGGCCCAGACGTTATGGTAGAATCGACGTGCCACATTGGAGTTGAAAACCCACGCCCGCGTTTTAGTGTTTTAAAACCATATATTTTGTTGAGTTAACAAAGTATATGGAAGTCGGGCACCGTGTAGGTATCCGAGATAGAGGAGGTGGGCCATGAAGGTCGCTAAGTACCAAGCTCTTTAATTGGATCCAATCCTAGACATGCCCACAACCATAGCCATACTTTGTCATATCGAGTTTAAATTTGTTTAAGTGGGCGTCTTTGATAAATTGATTAATCGTGGTGTTGAGATATTTTGAAAACAAGTATCATTTTGAAAACACGTCCTAAGTCTAGCCCATTTGAATAATTATCAACCAGGTTTAAAGTTATTAAAATTAAAGTAATCCCGAAAAGAAATAAAAGAAAAGTTAAAATGGCCTTATTACAAACCAAAAATAAATAACAAAGGAAATTTAATGAAAACCAACGCTTATTTAAAAGCCCAAAGATGATCACCGTGGCCACTCTAAATCCCTCCTACCAAGTCCCCACATCAAGGCTCACTTGCAAGGTTAAGGAAAGGGGTGAGTTTGGAAACTCACAGCAACAAGCCCTTTCGAGCCCAAAACAATAATGACTGTTGGGTCTAAGCCCAAATCCAATCTCAAACATGTATGGGCCATAGCCCTTTTCATATTTCATATTTCATAACACTGGGTCAAGCCTTTTCAAATTTCATATTCTTGGGCGAAGCCTTTACAGAAATGGCAGTATGGCCCATAGGCCCATTTCAATATCACATATAATGTCAATGAAAGAAAGCAAACCCATCTCGGGAGACTACTCAACCCACCATCCGCTACTCTCCACCCATACCAACCAACACACCATGTGGGGATTAACTCGACCCACCCCGCCATAACTCTCCCTTGGCGGCTTAGCGCTTTATCATATCTTGGAGGCCTAGCCTCTTTTAATAATGGGACAAAAGCCCTTTTTATAATCGGGGCATAAGCCCTTTAATAATCGGGCGTAAGCCCTTTTGATAATCGGGGCATAAGCCCTTTTGATAACTGGGGCATAAGCCCTTTAATAACTAGGGCATAAGCCCTTTTTCACTTCCTCCATTCATATAAAAAACCCAACCCAATGCATTTATGAACATCTCGTGTGCATATCATACATATCATGTGCATATCATACATGTCATGTGCATATCATACATATCATGTTTATCAAAATCCCATGCATTAAGTTCATATATAAACCCTAGGGGTATAATGGTTATTTTTACCTAGGGGCAAAACGGTCATTTTCATATTATAAGGGTAATCTTGTAATTTTACCAAAATTAGGGTTTCCATGTTCATTAATGATTACAAACAATTCATGGGTGCATACAAGTGATTACGCCCACTTTTAGCGAAAACGAGTTATTGGGCCAAAAACCCCGATGGGCCCTACTTAGCTGATTTTGTCATCTAGGCCCATTTAGCCTATATCCATAATAGTATTAACAGTCTTAACATGCAATTTAACATATTTTCGTTTTCTACCAATTTTACCCAAATGGGCCCGAAAGCCCAATGGGCCCCACTTCGGCCCCTCGAGGCCCAACTTACCAAGAACGCCAAAAATCACATTCTTACCGTTTCCATCGTTCTCGATCATCGTCTCATCGATTCTAACTAACTAGTGAGCGTTCGCTTGCTCACAAGTCCTCAAAATGCTAGAATTTGGCATTTCGGCATTTTATCGCTTTAAGCTATGAAAAAGGGTTCGTTACACACCTGATTTGCGATATTCCTTGACGAGATCTCCTATGTGATTTCTCCTATAATCAACCGCTTATAGATTAGACCATGTTAATATTAAACCAAATCGAAAACTACCTATTATCATCACTTACACATTCGGCCACCATCTACAATGGCCCTTGGGTTCATACCTTTGTCAAGTTGATGACTAGATTTAGTCATTCCGATGATCCAAGCTTTTCACACTCCTCGATCGGTAGCCTTTAATCCTCACTAGTACCAACAAACCAAATAACACCAAAAACCCTTTTAGCCTTAGTCGACGGAGGGTTTTCACTTTTCTTAAACCACAAGATACAAATGGAAAGAAGGTTCAATACTTACCAAGAGATCTACTCATTGAAGAACGTTCCAAATACCTTCCTACCCCATATCCGTTGTGAATCCAACTTAAACGTGCGTGAAAATAGATCTAAATATTAATTCCGAATCACAAAAATATGAAGCTTTGACTTTTCAACAAATATTAATCTAAGCTATTTAGAGGTTAGTACACACTGTTATGGGTTGAAGTTGAAACGCTTCCAAAATCAATCGCCTCGATAACCACCACATCACTCAAACTTAACTAATCCAATATCAATATATGTAAATCCTAAGCACATCGGTCATACGGAACATAAGGGCATATTCGTCATTTTACCATACAGGGGTATTTTGGTAGTTTTACAAATTGAGGGTATTGCGGTAATTTCACAAACCAAGGGTATTTTAGTAATTTTGTAAATCGAGGGTAAAACAGTAATTCTATAAATCAAGGGTGAAACAGTAATTCTATAAATCGAGGGTAAAATGGTAATTTTGTAAATCGAGGGTAAAACGGTAATTCTGTAAATCGAGGGTAAAACGGTAATTTTACAAATCGAGGGTAAAACGGTAATTCTATAACCTGAGGGTAAAACGGTAATTCTGTAAATCGGGAGTACTTTGGTAATTTTACAAGTCGAGGGCATTTCAGTAATTGGTAAACTAAAGTATTCTAAACATGGATAACAATACAAATGGGCCTAAAGCCTATTCTCATTAAAATGGGCCCACACTCGTGTGGCCCTTTTAACCCAAACCTAGCCACGATATGCGATTCACCTAGCCTAGTCCAATATTTACTACACAATCAAACAACTTATCCAATTGGGCCCGTGAGGCCCATTGGGCCCACATGGCCCCTTTCTACCATCGCGCCCAAAGTAGCCATCCAACAACAAGAGTAGTGATAAATACACACCGATAGGAGACCGGAGTTAATCCACGCCCGAGCACTCTTAGCCGACGCCCAACCCAAACGAGCACGCCATACAATGAAAGGGATCACCAAGAAAGGTGCCTTTACTCTCTTCATGGTTCCTCTATTTAAAGCCGACTTTGTATCCACTCTTATGTTAGCTTCCGATGTGGGATCCTCCAACATCGAGTTTAAATTCAACACCAACTCTTGCCGCCCCTTTTAGCAAAATAAATGTTTTTCTTGCCATGGGATTTGAACCCATGCCTCCCTCGAGATGCTCCACACGCTACTTGCCACTAAGCCACAAGGCTTTTAGTGTCATATTTTATCCCCAATTAATTATAAGGTCTAAAGGCCAAAGTCCAGGTTCCCTTTAAAAAAAAAACAAAATAAATTGCAAGAGCCAAGGCTTGAACCCAAGCTCCCATACAACCTTAATGACGCCACAACCACTAGACTACAAGCTTCATTGTGTCATTTATTTACCACAATAATTTAAAAACCCTCATCCAAGCATCCAGGTTTTTTTTTCACTTAATACCAAAATTTTTGCTAAAGCCCAAGTTTGAACCCAAGATTTCTCCAACACTTCTCAAAGCCATTAACCACTAATAGCAAACATTTAATTGTTTCATTTCATTGCACAATTAAATACCTATATACAACCTCCTTACGGACCCCCACTCAAGGCCCAATACTTCTAGGCCCAAATTCGGGGTGTTACAAAGCTCACTTGCATTCAACTGATGACTAGTTATTTTTCTAGCTAGGTAATTTTTCAATTCAATCTCGATTCTAACCTCTTCTTTCAGCTTGTGACCACACGCCCTAACCAAAGCCACGTTACAACCCTCTAAAAGACCTTTTTGATTGATGTATCAATTCAATATATAGTGGTGGAGATTTGATTTTCAAGCAAGCCTATGGCAATAGCTTTTCATATTGACTAATGAGTGCTTTAATTGATGTCCTTAAACACCTTGAGTGATTTGAGTGAATCTTTAGTGAGGATGTTAAACTCTGTGATATTTTGATCAAATGCAATCACTTAGATGAGGGGAGACACCTATGTTTTCGTGATAAAATGCTCAACTTGGAATGTTTGAAACTTTGATGTACGTTTAGTTGAATTTTCAATGTATGAATACTTATGGATTATTTTGATATATTATTGATAGGGATTATAAATTGAGAAGAATTTATTTTGATTGTGAGTTGAGGATTTTGTTTGAGGATAAGCAAATGCTTAAGTGTGGGGGTATTTGATAAACCGTAAATTATACATATTTTTATCCCATGCTTAGCATATTTATGGATGATTTCTCCTTCGATTTGGTGAATTCGATGCTCCTAATCCTTTAATTTCATGTTTTATACTTAGGTGAGCATAGGAGAGTAAAAAGACTGAGAAACGGGCCGAAAATAGAGAAAATGGACCCACGTGGGAAATCAACATGGCCTGAACTTCCTCACATAGGCATGTCACACGGTCGTGTCCATTTCGTAGGATTGAAGCACGACTTACACAGGTAGACTACATGCCCATGCCTATTCAACAACCTTGACCATGGGTGGAGTAATCACACACGGGCGTGTCCCTACTGAGCCCAAGTATAGTCCTATTCGAAAAAGGCCAATTTTTAGTGCTCTTAGGCATTCAAAAGCCTATTTAAACACCTGAGGAGGCACTTAAGAGAGGGACACAGAGTAGGAAGCAAGGAATTACTCAAGGAAAGCCGATTAATCCATCTCAGAAGCCGGATTCATCATCAAGACTGAAGATCTCCCTTCAAGTTCCTTCAGGAGTTTTGGGTTTTTTTATGTTTGGTTATCTTTATGCTTTTGAGATGTTTTCTTTCATAAGTATGAACTAAACCCCCTAAATACCTAAGGGGAATGAAACCTAAGACGGATCTTGTTATTATTATCTGAATTATATGATAAATATTTGACTTGTTCTTAATTATGTGTTCTTAATTCTTGATTTGATTTCCAGGATATTGATTCAAGTTAAGCTCTTATTCAGAGGAGGAATAGATCCTGTCTAAGAGTAAATTTTTCATAATTAAGCGGAGTTGATTGCACGCCTAGAGATAGGGTGATAAGATTTTGCCGGATTAGGGTGAAACCTAATAAGGGAATCCATAGATCGAGTTAATGCAATTCTAGGGTGTTAATTAGAAAGAGATTTCAACTATTCAACCTAGGGTTAGATGTTATTAGTCTTAAGAGAGATAATAATATAACTTAGGGATTTCTACAGATCAAGTCAAATGAACAAATCGTCTAATTCAGAGTCAAATAACAAGTGAAGCCTAGGTGGATTTTTCCTTAGGTATTGTCTTAATCAATCGAATTTTCCCAATTTTTCCTTCTGCGCATTCTTAGTTAGTAATTAGTTTAGATAACCAAACCTCTTAATTTTTAGGCTAGATAATAAAAGGGAAGTAAATACTAATACTCATGGTTCCTTTGGGTTCGACAATCGAGTCTTGCTGAACTATACTACTGTTTGATAGGTACATTTGCCTTAATCGTGATAATAAGTTAGTCTCAAGAACGATTCATTCATAAATCTTTAAAACCTGTCACGAATATCACGCATCAGAGAGCTTGTAATTTTTAGGACTCTCTAGACTGTATGGTTTTAACTGTTGGTTTTGGCTTGGTTGAATTTAAGTTTTTTTTTTAAATTATGATGATCTACAAATTGCAATTTCTTTTGTGAATAAATGTTTTGAAAACATAGGCGAATGGTTTTTAAAGACAAAATGATTTTTCATATTTTCGCTGCAAATTAATCAAATACTTTAAAGGATAATGTACAATCATTTTAGTTAATATTATAAAAATGAGTTTCTTCGAAATATATAGACTCTATCTAGTATCAAATAACGTGATCTATTTTAACCAAAAAGATGTGTTTTAAAACCATTCTTCAAAACAATCTCTGATTCGGCCCTAACATCTAGGTCGGGTTTGGGGTGTTACACCAGTGATAGATACCGTAGGGATGGCTTGAGATCCTAAATGTATTGCGGATTCTTTGAAGCTTGTGTGAGCAACATCGTGTATCGGTTTACGCCCCTTTGTCAGCTTGTGTGATCATTACCATGTATCTGAAGTCAATTTATTATTGTTCTCCGGGAAAAATAGTTAACTATTAAAATGGAAATGGAAATGAGATGACATGATGAATTATATTTGGTTGATTATATCTTGGTAGGTGATTGTTATCATGTTATATATTGGCACTGTGAACTGTTCAGGGTTAATGTAATACCCCTTACCCGTATTCAATGCCAGAACAAGATTCAAGGCATTACCAGACTCAAACACAAGAAATCATACTATTCCGAGTCATGATAGTCAATCCAAATTAAAACCATTAAAAAACAATCATATTGTCCCTATTGTGGGCCTACGAGGCCCAAAACATGTGTTCGGAGTGGTTTGGGACTAAACTAAGAACTTTGAAAACTTTTGGGGAAACTTAGAAAATTTTCTCCATAAAACAGATCCACACGCCCCTGTAGATGAAGGGACACGCTTGTGCTTTAGGCCGTGTCCATCTTAGGGTGCATTCTATTTATGACGTCATCATAAAAATAAGGTCACACGGCCAAGTCACACGCCCGTGTGCTTGCACCCTGTGGCGAATTAAATTCCAAAAATCAAGTCCAGACTTCACACAGCCTAGGCACATACCCATGTCCTGAGGTCGTGTCCTTCACATGGCTGTGTCTCTACCCGTGTGTTTACTACTGGGCATTCTGTTTTACCTAATTAGGGTGTAGGGGACACGCGGCCAGATCACACGTCCATGGGGTAGACCATGTGTCACACACGGTGTGGACACACGCCTGTGTGCCTACCCGTGTAGACAACTTTGAGGCTATTTTCCAAGCCTTTTATCACCCTCAATATCAGATGCACATGTACACATCTCAATGACATCCTACTTAGCATAAATGAGCACTTACACATCTCATGCATATCAACTTCTTATCAGTTTATTCCTACTTAAGACTTCATATTTTATTTAGACCAAGCTTACCAAATCACATGCAATATGAAACATCAATTTACTTCCATTTCATACATTCATGCCTTAGTTGTTATTATGCCATTTACTCACATTTCCATCATCAAACATCCATGATCATATCCACAATTCATCCATGCCAAATGAATTTAACCACAACATAAGTGATCATAACACATATATGCTTGAATGAATAGGATTACATCCCCATAATTAATATGAGCCATATCTCATGGCCATATACAAAATGAATCATTAAATCATTATAAGCCAACATAAATATGACATATAAAAAAAATACCAAGTCCCTATACCTACCATACTTAAAATACTTGAATTTTACTATACCCAAAATATTAGTTTGATAGTGTGAATCGAGCTTTGACGTCTTTCAATTCCCGAGATAGCTTGGCAATACTATAAGAAAATGGAAAAGAAAGGGGAGTAAGCATAAAGCTTAGGAAGTTTGCATGTAAGTAATTAACCACGTTAACCATGCATTATTATACACATAACACAATAATATTTATCATAATGTCATCAAGTATCATAGGTACATTTTAAGTCATGCCATTTACATAATGTACGATAAAACTCATGGTCATAATTCATTCATTCACTTTCTTCGAGGTCTCATCGATTCATAGTCTCAATGTTCATGAGCTTTGTGTACGTACTTGTACCCTTTCAACATGATCATACCTTGTCATCTCTTTGACATAATCGTTGGATTACCCGTTGAACCACTTGGAATACTAAAGGATACTCAAGAACTCTCATACACATGGCAGGATGCCAATGCCATATCCCGGATATGGCCTTACATAGGATTACATATCGATGTCAATGCCATGTCCCAGACATGGTCTTACATGGGATCGTAGATCAATGCCAATGCCATGACGCAGACATGGTCTTACATGGGATCACATATCAATTCCGATAGCCCAGCTATGGTCTTACACGAAATTACATATCGATGCCAAAACCATGTCCCAGACATGGTTTTACATGGGATCGCACATAACCTTAATGTCATGACATTTGTATCCTAACTATTCCTAAGGTTCAACTAGAGTTTCGAGATATCAAACTTCATCGAATCGTCATCGAGTCATCATTAATTAAATCCACAAAGACAATTACACAATTCATGCAATATTAAAGGATTAAAAATATAATAATGTAATGTTGCATTATTTACACACGAACTTACCTTGGTACCAAAACATGGCTAACTATTAGATTTAGTCTACAACCTTGTTCTTTCCTCGGTTTAGGTCTGGACTCCATTTTTCTTTATCTATAATAGAAAATTTCACTTATTTAATTATCACATTGTTCAAATCAGTCCATAAATCATACTTTGGCAAAATTATAATTTCCCCCCAAACTTTTAAATTTTATAAATTAGCCCCTAGGCTCGTAAAATGAAATGTGTTCATTTTCTTTGTTACCCAAGCCTAGCTGAACTTATAACTTGTTCATAGTAGCCCACATTTCTCATTAAATCATAGATCTTACTACTCATTTTACAAACTTTACAAATAAGTCATTTTTTAGCCATTTTCACTAAAAATCAATTGGTAAAAGATGTTAAACACACATCAAGCTTTCATAATCTACCATGAAACATCAAAATACATACATGTCATACATGAACCCTACTTCAAAATATGGCTAAAAATATGTAAATCGGGTTACGAGGGTTTCAAAAATGTAAGAAGCATTAAAAATGGGGCTAGGATGTACTTACTATTGAGCTTGAAAGTTGAACAAAACCCTAGCTATCGCTACCTGAGATTTTCGACCAAGGTAGGAGAAGATGGACATAATTTTTGACTTATTTTCCCTTTCTATTCTTTTATTAACCAAATGAAAAAAATGCCCTTAAGACCCTTCTTTCAAATTTTTCCTATTCATGTCCATTTTTTTCCATAAAAATAGAAATTGGAAAATTTTCTATTTAAGGACCTCTAATTAATAATCCATTGCAATTTCATGCTTAAAGCTTCTAGAACTCACATTTTGCGACTTTTGTAATTTAGCCCTAAAGTCAAATTGGACAATTTATCAATAGAATTTCTTAGTGAAAATTTCACACAAGCATGCAATCATATGATAGACCTCATAAGAATCATATAATAATTATTCTACTTCAGATTTGTGGTCTTAAAACCACTGTTCCGACTAGGCCCTAATTTAGGGTGTTACACTTAATCATTTTGTATAGTTGGATTGATGAAATAAGACAAAGGAATGTTAATTCTATGTTATGTATGATTTGTAAATTAAATTTATAGGTATATGAAGTTTTATTTTATGAATTTACTAAGCTTTACATAAGCTTACTCTATTTGGCATTACTCTTTGTAGATTGTCGGACTCTTGCTGTTGATCACACTATCCGACAACACTTTCAGTAACTATTTGTTTATTTTGGTCTAGTTATAAGTGGCATGTAAATAGGGTTTTGGTATGTTTGTGTTAATAGGTATCTTGGTGATGAATTGTGCCATTTGAGATGTAAATATGTATGCTTATCATTTGATGTCTAGCTTGAAAAGTTGTGATATGGTCATTTTGTTAATACTTATTAAATTTTGGTTAGGTTATGTTAGCCTTTGAAAACTTGGTTCAAATAGATAATTTTTCTTTTTGGAAATTATAGTTTAGATTATGATTGAATAAGTTTGATAAGTTAGTTATCTTTAGTTTCGATTATTAATGTTTTCATTTGAATTGTGGTGCCAATGATGGCATATTGGTTAGACCTTTAGGATGTATTAATTGATGATTATTTTACATGTTGAATGTTTATTTATATGCTTCTTTGAACAAGGTTTTAGATTGTGGTAATAATTAAACTCTTCAACTTATGATTTTTGATCATTTTTACAAAAGTACCGATAAAATGGATTAAAGTATTGATACCAGACCAAATAAACAGTTTCAAAAGTTATAGAATTCAATTTTGGCATTGATAAATTTACTTAGTATTGATATTTTTCTAATTTGTATCGATACCATGAAAATAATATCGATAACTTATTTTGATAAAATGCCAATATGGTATCGATAAATATTTTGGTACCGATAATTGTTATAAAATATTGATAGTTATTTACTTGGTATCGATACAGGTCCAAAGATTTAAAAGTTTTATAATATAGTTCATTTAGTCAGACTTGAATAAAATTTTATAGTAGTTTAAAGCTCAATATAGTTTTATTTTTCATTCTTAATGTCTAACATTTGTATCATCTCATAACTTGGGTCTAGTGACTGGATCGGGTATGGGGTATTACACTCGAGGCCACGGTGATAGCCTTAAATGAACAAATTGAGGAGCTTAAAGGGGACCTCACTATCTACAAAGCTAATTTGAGTAATGGGATACTGGCTTTGGGATTGAAGCAACAAAAAATGGATGTTCCCAAAATGAAAGAGTTTAAGGGGATACGGTTCGCGAGTGAAATCGAGAAATTTCTTTGGGAGTGGGACAATACTTCCATGCGATGGGCATTAAGGATAATGCCACTAAGGTAAACATTGTTTCAATCTATTTTATCGATGTCACTCTTTTATGGTGGCATCATAAGTCTATGACCTACCGTCAAATGTAGTAGTTAGTTTGGGTCATTTTTGCACTTAAAGAACTTGTTTTCTATGAAATTTAGGATTTTATATTCCAATTCTGGTATTTAGATCTTAGGATTAAATATTAATAAAACCAGTTTTTTTAACACATTTTATAAGTGTAGTGACCTATTAGGCCGACATGGGCATTAGGTTGTGCTAATATGTTCAATTGAGTATGTAGGCTGAAGGATTATAGGCCCAATTGATGTGGAAGCAAGGGACAAGTGATGCACAAACTTCCCGAGATGTCAAAAAATGAAATGAGCAGTAGAAGGCAGAATTTGCATGTCCTGTCACGCCATAAACATTGTGTGGCGTGACACAGGTCAACATGGTGCCCAAGAAAATCAAGGTTATTTTCGTTCGTGCAATCAACTTTATATAAAGAACTAGGATTTGCCGAGGACCTAATTTGGGCTGCCAACACTTCTATAAATAAGACATTATGGATTTGATGTAACTAAGTTGTCCTAAATGCACTAAAAAACCCTAGTAGTTTAGGAGGATGAGTAGATTTATTTTTTTTTTTGCTTTTCATAACTTGTTTTTCCTCTTGGAATCAGTTTTGATCAAAGAATTTATTTATTTTATTGAATTATTTCAATTCATATTTTCTTTGCATTCTATTTATTTCTTTATTCCAATCAAGCTATTTGTTTCTCCATTCTCCATTTGATATCAATCTACGATTATTCAACTCTCGTTTCTCTTCCAAATCAATTGTGTTCTTCACATGATTTATTCAATTAGAGTCGAGATTATGAATAACATGACTGGATAAATCCCTTGGGGAAGATTAATGAGTGGATGGGGATAAGATTAAAGGAGTATTAAAGGTTTTCCCAAGAGGGTTAGTTGGTACGAATTACATGTTCTTAAACCTTAGGCCTGACAACCCTAGGAAGTTATCATTGGCTAGACGAGGTCAAGAGATAAATTAAACCGAGTAAATCGCAATTTATCCTGGTTGAGAAAGTAAGGTCGGGAGATAAGCAAGTATCAACCAATCAATTAGTTAATTAGAGTCCAGGAAGTAATAATTGGTTAACCGATAGCTAATCCACCCTAAACCTTAATCGAAAGTTAATTACAAACCTTGAAGCGAGTTAATCTTCTTGATTGGTTTATTGATTTTTTATCGTTTGTTTATTTTTCTTATTTGCTTACTTTCATTATTTATTTTTATATTATTTATCTATTTTATGGTTTATCATAATATAGAAATTAATTACTACTACTTAGGCTTATTATTGTAAAAATGTTTTCATAATTTATTCTATCTTCCCTTGGGTACGATCCTCGGAATACTTTCAAGTATTTCACTGTACTAACTGTGTTACAATTTAACCTATGCACTTACAGACTCTGCTATTCTAAATTCTTATATATTTTTGTGTTATATTTTACTATAAATGATAGCTCGTTTATAAACGGTCAAGTTTTTAGTGCTGTCACCGAGGAGGTTTTGGCAATAAATGTTAAAAATAATTTTTTACAATTAATAAGATAACTAGGAACATTAAAACCTATAGGTTCAATGTTTAATTTTTTATTTTATTTTTATTTTTATTTTTCTTTTCATGTTGTTTATGACTCAAAGCTCCAGCACTCCAATCAAACCATAGCTAGATTCGGAGCAAATACTTAAGCGCAATCATCAAGTGATGAATACCAAAAATCCATTATACGAAGATCTATGAGAGCGACTAGGAAACATTTGGGAAGAAGTTCCAATGGGTCAACGAACGTTGCAGGAGCATGTCCTACTTATATATAACCCGAAATAGGAATTGGTTATGAGCCCCGAAACGAGTTAGTCTTCCATTCCTAGAATTGATTAAATCTACAAATTAAGTTTTCGTTTTTAATTTTATGCAATTTATTTATCTTATAAAATAATCTCTCTTCACCTTATCTTTTATCATAATATAATTTAATTACAATACTAATTATATCTATTCATGTCAAAGTTATTATTAATTTAATATTCACCTCCCTTAGGTACGATCCTCGAAGTACTCACCTACTTCATTGTAACCATATTACAACCTGACCCGTATACTTGCAGAAACCGCCTAACTTTCATATTTGGTTAAAGGAAATATACTCTAGACGTTAGTACGTCTGAAGGCGTTCAAGTTGTTTACGTCGTTGCTGGGGAGGCAATGTTACTGAATTAGTTTTAATTTTTGTGTGCAATAGAATAATTAGGAAATTTCTAAATTATAGATATGATCTTTAATTAGTTTTATTCATTCATTTATTTATTTATTGTAATTAGCTAACGTTCTTCTTTTCTTCGAAAACCCCGGTATACAGCCCTAGGAAGAGGAAGATCCCTGTAGAGTTAGTTACTGAGATTAGCTTGACAGAGGCATTCAATCATGGATGAATTTGATTGTATGGTTTGATGATGAAGCAAACTATGATGATGAAATATATGAAAGGGGAGTACACGAAGAATGGGAGATAAAAGAAAATCAAATGCTGCTAATGCTAGAACTGAGCTAGCCAAGAGAAGACATCTTAACAAATTTGTGGAATAGCAAATAGGGTATTGATTTAGATCAATAATCCTAGGAATTCGTTTTCCATCCAAGGCAATATTAGTTGCGAAGTTTGGAAAAAAGAGGAGGAGCAACTAACAACAATTAGCATTCTGTGAAGGTGAAATCTTAAGTAGCCTGACAAAATAGACTGTAGAAGACAATAAAGAAGAAGTTAAAAATTTTAAAGAAGAAATTAGTCCAAAGAAAGATATTAACGCCAAGTTGGAATTGATAATAAAATTGGCAAGAGAGCTTAAAAATGACCCAAGCACTAAACTCGTCCTTGCAAAGACACCAGCCTTGCCATGACTAGAGAATAAACAACATCAAAATATAATGGAAGGTGTAAGTTTCTCGAACTCATTCCAATCATTTTATGTTATGTTACCCGTTATTGAATCAATAGAGAAACTTCTAACACATGCAAAGCCTATAAAAGAAATAATAGAGAGACAAAAGAAATTTAAAAAGGAAAACCAAGTTAACATTAACACATTCTGTAAAGTGATAATCCTTAATCAGGCGCCCCCCAAATTTAAAGAATTTGGGAGTTTCACGATGCTAATAGAAATAAGGAACTTATATCTTGATAAGGATTTATATGGTTTACGAGCTGGTATTAATCAAATATCCTTATCCATATACAAGAAACTCAGGTTAAGGGAACTTAAAAACACCCAATTTATACTTAAATCTGTAATAGCCCAAAATTGGGTCTAGTTGGAATAGAGGTTTCGGGACCACAAAATCTGAGATATAAATAATTATTTTATGATTATTTTGAGGTCTATGATATGATTGCATGATTGTGTGAAAATTTCGTGAAGAAATTCTATGCATAAAGTGCTTAATTTGAAGTTAGGGACTAAATTGAATAAGTTGCTAAACTTGCATTCTAGAAGTTTCTAGTATGAAATTGATTTGAAATATTAATTAGGAGGTCTTAAATAGCAATTTTACCAATTTCTAAGTTATGGACAAAAATTGGACATGGATGGAATTTTTGGAAAGTTTAGTAGTAAGGGTATTTTGGTCATTTAGGGTAAAATGAATTAAAATACAAAATTAAAAGCCAATTTTGCTCATCTTCTTCACCATGGACGTGTATACCAAGGGAGACTCCATGGATAGGGTTTTCAAGCTTCCCAAGCTCAATTGTAAGTCCGTTCTAACCCCGTTTTCAAGTTCTTTACGTTTTGGAGTCCGGTAACTTGATTTAGCTTATGCTAGCAATAATTCAACCTAGGGTTCATATTTGGAAAAATACCCGTAGGTAAAATTTGTGTATTCTGGTGTTTTATGATACAATATGAGGTTTTAAATTATGTTAGACAACTTGTGCTACTCGGTTTTAAGTGAAAACGAGCAAAAGGACTTAATCGGTAAAAATACCTAATAGTCATAAGTATATGTTAGAGTGAGAATTTGATGTTGCCATAGAAGGGAAAAGTGATCATCATGTCATAAAACATAAGAATAAGGGATGAAGTTTAATTCCCGAGCCTAGGGGTAAAAGTGTAAATATGCAAAAGTTTAGGGGCAAAATTGTAATTTTTCCAAAGTTTGAGTTAAGGACTGTTTTGAATAGTACAGTAATTAAATAAGTAAAATATGATGTTTTAGATTCCGGAAAACGAGATATGAACCTAGAATGAGAGAAAAATCGAAAATTGGGAAAGTTGGTAAAATGGCCGTTTTAATATCAAGGTAAGTTCATATGTATAATAAGCATTAATTTATGCATGTTTCAATGTAAAATTGATATATTTACTATGATCTCCGAGGTGTTGAAAGCATGTAAGTTGGTATGATAATAATACAACAATAATCTTGTAATTTATATTTGAAAGTTAAATTTAGTGAATTAATTGAATTATGTTAAATTAAATGATTATGGTGCCAAGTTTATGAATTGATTTAAAAATATGTATATGGTACATGAAGTGCATTGAATTATCATACATAAATGTGATTTCTATGATTATGGATATTATGGGAAATTGTAAGTTCATATGATTTTAATAAGACAATGTGTAATTTAATGTTATTGCGTTGATATTAAATGAGATGTAAGTTTATATGTAAGTAATATATCACTATTACTTGTATTATGATATTTTATAAAAATATTGGAAATATGTTTGTGGATAATTACTTGATTGGTGAAATTGTTGGAAAAGAGAGAAATCCCGATTGAACCTTGGAAAGATTGGATGATCTGAGATGGTATGTAGCTAGGTCACATGTATAGTGCTGAGTGCACATCATGTGTACAAGAGAGCTACAAGACATTATGATGTAGCTAGGTCGCATGGGTGATACTATGTGTACACCATGTAGACAAGAGAGCTATGGGATATATGTAGCTAGGTCGCATGCATGGTTCCAAGTGAACGACACCATGTAGACAAGAGAGCTACGAGATAAACTGGCTAGGTCACATGGGTGGTACTAAGTGTTCACCATGTGTACAAGAGAGCCGAACTATATGATGGGTGGAGCTATGTGCTGAAACCACCAAGTATCGAGGATTGATCCGAAGTGTTCAACGGGAGACTCTCTATGTATTGCTTTCTGAGTTTTGTGATGAATAAGTGCAGGAACTTGGTTATGTGAATGATGTGTTCATTAAGTGACCAGGATGTGGTAAGGTTATAAACAAGTAAGTTATACATGAGGATGATTTTATGGTGACCTTGTGATCATGGGCCTATACTTGTGATGTATGAAATATGGTGAAAATGATTTGTGATATGTATGTTAAAATGAGGTTAATACAAAGAAAGTGTGAAAGAGTGAATTAGCAATAAAATTGTTTTGGACAGTAGCAGTGACGTGATTTTGAAAAATCACCAAAAATAGTATAAATTGAATCAGAGACTGAATGAGATATAAAATTAAAGCTTAATGAGTCTATTTTCATATAAAAGAAACATAGAAGCAAAGGAGTTCTATATTTTGAGATATTTATGTTTTTCTGAGACTGATTCAGAATGATTACGTGATCCCCTGTTCTAACTTTGGAAAATCACAAAAATTTGGAGAAAAATAATTAGAGGCTCAAAATTATATTTTTAAAATCCATAGTGAGTCTATTTTCAAGATAAATCAACAAGAACATTATCCGAGTTCTGTACTGTGAGATAATTATTTTTTAGTGAAGAGAGTTCAAAACTGTCAGAAAGTGAAACAGGGGAAATTTTAATGAATAAACTGTACTAATTGGCTATATCAAAAATTATGAAAATTTTATGGTGGAAAGATATGTGAGTCTAGTTTCAGGTGAAATTTACAGATCTTAATTTGGAGCTCTATAGCTCGAATTATAAATAATTAAGTGACTACGACTCGTGTGGACATTTTGATGTGATCATTTATTAGTAAATTGTGAAATCGTACTTACAAGAATGCTATATACATTAAGGATGTGGACTGGAGAGGAGGAGGAGGAAAATAAATATATGTGGAATACATGGAAACTATGGTATATGAAATATTGATATAATGAAATAAATGATATGTGTTTATAAGAAAACAAAAAGAGAATGTTATGTATCATGACATGTATATACATATATATATATATATATATAACTAGTCTCAATGTAATGCTTGTTGGGTATGGAATTGAATTAAAATGTTTCAGGAAAACATGTTATTTTGCGCATCTGAATCGTGGTATTTTATAAAGATATGATCTAGCTTTAAATATGAATGCTTGATGATTAAGATGAAGATATTTGGTAAGATGATAATCTTGGTATAAATGTATAAGTGGTACTATAATAAACAAGGTAAAATGAGTATGAGAGACACATGTATGATGACATACAAATGCTATGTTTGTGGTTTAATTGAGGATGTTTAATCATTAAATGAATACCATGTTATATGCTTAAGTGTGTAAGAGATCAAGGTTGACCAAAGCTTGGAAAATAGCCTAGGTATATTCCACACAGGCAGAGACACAACCATGTGTCTCAGCCGTGTATGGAACACAACTTTGGGACACGGGCGTGTGGAGCCTTAAAGCATGAAATTTCCAAGATTTTTGTAAGTTCTTGGTTTAGTCCCAAACCCTTTCTAAAGTATGTTTTGGGCTCCGCAGACTCAAATAAGGGACTATGTGTAAGAGAATGAACGCTTTGAAATATGAATAAAATTTTATGGCTCGTATTTTAGTTTAATGTTTGTATGTTTGTATGGTAACGCCTCGTACCTTAGCCCGGCCTCGAATACGGGTAAGGGGTGTTACAAAATCGGCTAACAATTTTATGGCACAACCCACAAGGGTGTTCGAAGATTTGTTAGTTGAGAGGCTTAAATTTCCTATTCCAGCTGATTCTATCACCCTAGAGCTTGAGGTAAACTCTGAAATACCCATTTTGTTGGGAGGACTCTACTTAGACACCCTTAGTTTTATTACTAAGAGGCAGAAGAATGAGTTAAAAACAATCAATGATGAAATTGGAACACCTAAAGGTGGTGATTTATAGGATAAGGGGTATACGGAAAACCTAGGACCTAGGGCAAGTATGTTATAAAATTTTCATAAGTGTGTCTAACAACCTTGATTTACAAAAGGTTTTTCTGTGATGAATACAGTTCAAAAGAGTAGATTTAAAGAGCAGGACCAATGAAATAAGTTAGAGTGGCACAAAGGATGTTGGACTAATACTGAAAGAAAATCGATCAAAGATGCATCCATGTACAAATTGCCAAAGCTGACGAATGAATCTGGCAACAATACTTGAAAGTTTTTAAACTCTTTTAATTTTTTTGTAAATTATTTTATTTTAATAGACTCATGGGTAGATTAAGAATTAATTTAATTTAAATTGTTTCTAAATATGTTATGTATGTTCTGAACACTTTGAAATTCAAGAGGAGGGGCCAAAATAGAGTCGGTGTCACAACATGGAACCACCAGGTCACAACACCGATCACAGGGTCAAGGAATCGAATAATTCAACTTGATGTTTCTACATAACACCTCTGTGTTGCAACAGAGTAATCAGTATACCCTAAAATCTAAAAATTTCAAGGTGTGTCAAGACATCAAACCCTAATGTCGTGATATCAATAGCCTGTTAGGGGTGTCGCGATATGGAACCCATATATCGCTGCATCACTGTAATTTTATGTAGGGTCGACCCAACCCGCAGCGCAAACCATCAGTTGTAACCTTTATTTTACTCAACTTTTGACCTAAAAAAACTTATCTTTTAACATTTCAACACTTCTAACCTGTAACACCCCTATCCCGTAACCGTTGTCGGAATAGAAAAAAGGTATTACCAGACTTGTAACTCATGTCAGAACAGTAAAATTTTAAACTTTTTCTTGAAATAAAGATCATTCATTTAGATAAATGCTAAATACAGCCAGGGATAAAATTAAACTTCTATAAGTACACATTCAAAGGATGCCAATTTCGCATGGCTTATATACATTAACCAGAGTATTATTCCGCTACTAGTCTATTCTATACATGCCATAAAATAATCCAAAACATAGCAGTACCAAGCCTGCGGGACTTTAAGCCCGGATATATCATCATAGTTAATTCACAAAGTTGTATACACATCAATTCACATACCTTCGATTTTTCCAACACGGAAACACATTAATAAGGTATCACTTCATTCGAACTTATTCGTATCTCAATATGGCTAGTCTCATTTCACGAGAGCCATTAGGCCACATCACGTAGTCAGCGAGTCTTAACCCGGATACTTTCCAAATTCCATGAATATTTAATCACATGTTACCACATTTCACACGAACTATCACCATTGTAATTCATTAACCTCATTCGAACATAAGCATATAGTATGTACCTTATCTTCATGTCATAATATCATTCGACTTTAATACATATATATATGTATATATCCCTATCAATAAACTTCCAACTAAATAAGAAAGTACACACATGACTTACATTCTTCTCATGACAACCATTTGGCTAAACAACATATAAGTCACTACACCTTCAATTTATAAAACTATCAACACATATTACATATACATTGCTTACGTTTATAAAATAGCCATTCGGATAACTTACACACATTTAAATTTTAGCCATTTTGGCCTCACCACCTATATATTTATCTTGTACATCAATTCAGCAATAGCTTATAAGCAACTCAACTAGTTTCATCAATGTTTACAACAAAATCACAGATTCACTACAAGCTATTTTCTTGAGCAACAATCATTAAATTATTTGTAACTGGAGCTATGGAACTCCAAATGAAGTGACGTAAATTTTCCCCGAAAATAGACTCATATATCTTCTATCCATAAAATTTTCAAGATTTTTGATTTTTCCAATCAAAACCATAATTTTCTTAAAGTTTCCCCTATTTCACTGATTGACTATACTGACCACTCTTCACTACGAATCAAATTTCTCATTGTACAAATTTCAAAATATGTTCTTGTTTATTTAATTTGAAACTAGACTCATTAAGGAGTCTAGGAATATAAATTTTATCTTATAAATTTTTTTACTATTTATAATGATTTTCTAAAAAGCGAGCAGGGATTTGATTCATTCGACTTTGTCACACACAACTTTAAATATCTCTCTATAGGAAATTCCTTTTCTTGCATTGTTTATTTTATAAGAAACTAGACTCATTGATATTTGATTACATATTTTATTCAGTCTCTAATTCCACTCCAACAATTTATGGTGATTTTCAAAAATCACACTACTTACTGTCCTAAGCGATTATTACAATTGCTCTTAATTTTCCAAGTCCAAACACTTAAGAACTTACCATTTGAGTTTAAAACATATCATCATATATAAGTACTTCTTATTATCACATACAAATCATAATTTAAATATTACTTTTCTAATAACCAATCGGCTAAGGCTCATAGAAGTAACTTATTCCTTATCATTTTACTATAGGTAATTACGCCAATTCATAGTCCCATCTTTACCCGTATTCCATATCATTCTTCATTATAACTAAACTTATATGCTAGAAACTTACCTCAGATGTTGTCGAACGATTTCAACGGCTATTCGATTACTTTTTCCTTTCCCCTATCCAACTTTGATCCTCTAAGCTCTTGAGCTAAATCAAACAAATTTACTTCCCAATCAAACATAGTCATACGGCATCCATATACATTTTAAAACCAATTCATTTGAATCAATTGACCACTTAAGTCTATTATCATTTCGTTTTCAAATTTGTGTACTTGATAAGTCACATTAAACAATTATATATGTAACTTTAATACATATTTATATTCGAATGTCTCTATGACACAAGGCGTATACATAAGGCATTAACATACATATAAATATATTTTAGTCGATTACTCAAGTTATGCACAACATGTATATATATATATACACTCTCATATACATTATTATAAATATTGCCGAATACTTAACACAACTAAGCTAAGAATTTACTCAATATCATCTTAATTAACTTCTACTTATACATCAAAGTTTCAAATACAAAGTATTTAGCACCTATGCATTTAAACCGGATTAGCAAACACCCATAGACCTTGACCGAATGCCATTAAACACAAGTCAACAAAATCTTATGATTTCAAATCAAACTCTTAGCAAGAATGCACAATGCCGAACCCTTAGATGATTAAACATCTAATTTAGACAATTTAGAACACCTAAACGGCACTCGTTCAAAACATTAAACAACTACATGTTCGACTATTACACATATGAGCATTAAAAATTTACTATCAATAAGCTTAACTTCTTGCAACAACAAATTCTTCATCAAAGCTTAAAGGCTACAATCAAATTATTTTCTTATTAACCATAACCGAATGTGCCCTACATCCATCAAGATTTAATTTTTTTTTGGCATGGGCTAAGTAAGAAACAAGATGATTAACCTAAAACAAGCTTAAATTTCAAAAAAAATCTAACACCATTTACTAACCTTCTTCTCCTTCAAAATGACCGAAAGTCTCCCCCCTTTCTCTTCTTTTCAATTCGGCAAAGAAGAACAAAGATGAGCTTTGTTTTCTTCACCCAAATTTTCACTTATTTCCTTATTCAATAATTCATTTTGTATATTAAAATGTAAGTAAACAAACTAAAAAAAATGCATATAATATGTGTTAGTCATTAGCATGGCCGGCCACTATCTCTAAATGGCTAATTAGACATGCAAGTCCAATTTTTTTAACAACATGCATTAATAGACCATTTTTACTTTTGCCTATCACATTTCACAATTGTCTCACATAAGTCCCAACTAATAAATTTCACTTACAAATGACAAAATTAAAGTATGAAACTTTCACACATGCATATTCACATATAATAAACATAGAATATGACGGTTAATTATTTTTAAGACTCGGTTTTTGTGGTCCCGAAACCACTTTTCGACTAGGGTCAAATTAGGGATGTCACATAACCTATTTCTAAATTTCCTTTAATCCTAAAATCTCCCAAAATCCCTTCAAATTTAAAATCTCCCTTTTATTTTTCTTTTTATTTTACTGCAAAATTTCTCTTCTTTTTCTTGCTTTGTTACTTGGTGCAGGATCAACACTCCACATCGATGATGAACTTGCAACAAATTGTGACAAGGAATCTCGAGCATTCAACCAAGTTTAAGGGTTTGTTACTATTCCATCGTATCATTATCTTGTTTTGTGAAATATATTGCTTGGCTTATTTAGTTCTTCTAGTCAAAAAATTTAAAAATGCCTCCTAGGAAGTCTAGAAGAACTAACGAATAAGAGGCATCGGTGGTTACGAATCCCTCAAAATTTCAAAACCTGAATGTCAAAAAGTGTTTTCTAGAACTATAAGGAAAAACATTCATTCAGGAAAAAGGTTTTGAGCCATCGGTGATCCTCTATAAAGAAATTTAGGCATTAGTGCGGTACCATAGATGGGAATGCTTCTACATAACCCTAAAAGAAAACACGATTATCCCCGTAGTCCAAGAGTTCTATGCATCCTTTAGAGATTAAGAATCTAGGAGACCGTTTGATAATGAAATTTGGGAAAATGTAATAGTAAAGGGTAAGAAGGTTCATGTCATCCTTCGGGAAATTTGTGAATTTTATAATGCTCCATATTACAAATTCGATTTTTTGGAAAATAGTGATTTAGAATACTTTAGCGATATTAATTTGGATAACATTATGAACCATCTTACAGTGGGTAAAGGTGAATGGAAGCATCGCCTTGGCATTGTTATTCTTACTTTTTTTAATCAAGCAATTATGTTTCCAATTGCAAAAATGTGGATGCAATTTTTATGTACTCGAATTGTTCTTTGCTTTAAATGTATCTAATGTCAATAATCTTTGAGTGGTTTTGTTATATGATTTTTTGCAGAAGAAACAGGTATGCATCGGGACATAGATATATCAATCCATGAAGCAGTGCATTAGTGGCCAAAAAGTTGGGGTCTTTTTCCCTCATTTAGTGATTACCCTATGCAAAAAGGATGGAGTTCTAATGAAAACTACGAAACAATTTGTGAAGCCATCCAGGAGTCTCAAAAGAGATTTATGATACATGCACGTGAAAGATTGAAGTGCATTTGAGTTCATTAAGTGGACCAAACTCTAAGTTGCCCATTTCAAGAGAGGATCCAATTGAAATTCTCATTCGGTTTATAATATGTGCTAGATCAAAGAAGTTTAAAGCTGAACATGAGATGTCCAACCCTTATTGGACCTAAAATAATGTCCCAAGTCCGTGCAATGTTTTGCATATGGCTATTTGTTTAGTTTAATTAATTTTACAACTTTTAATTATGTCTTGTTTATCATATGCATATTTAATTAATGTCTTGCATTATTAATCTACATCTTTTAATTGTGACATGCACTATGTGTTCTGCATTTAATGTAGTCATGAATTATGTAACTCTCATGTTAGTTAAGTTTGCATCATAAATTATGATATGCATTATGTAACTCCCTTGTTATTTAAAGTGTGCAACATTAAATTAAGTCATGCATTAAGTAACTCATTTGTTCATATAATTTTCATCTTAAACCATGCATTTAAGCATCTTAGTTGTTAAATATGTTTGAGTTTGTTTATATAGGTATGTTATTTAAGTTGACTGTTACTTTTTAATGCATAAATTAAAGTGTGTTTGTTTTCATTTTAAATAAGGTGATTTAAGTTGCATGTGTTTGTTTACATTTTAAATAAGGTGATTTAAGTTGCATGTTTATTTAATTCGTCATGTTCATTTAATTCGTGTGCATGAATGTTATTAAATATGTTGTTTTTACGAGTGTTTTGAGCTATTGTTTAATGCTTAAATATATTTTGCAGGTGACCTTTCATATGATTAAAGACTCTTCAAGTTGGACGGTTTTAAAGCTTTTTAAAGAACATTATGGAGGCTATTTAATAGACTAAAGGAGACTCTTCAAGTCTGAACGTTTTTGGAGTCTTAAACATTCATCATGATGTCATCTAAGAGGATGTTATACAAGCTTTTATAATTTGGTTTCAAGGTAGCTGAAGAGACATCAATTAAACACATTAAGGATATATTAAGTCTTCATTAAGGAGAATTCACATGCCTTTTCAACTACATCAGATTCCAATGAAGAGACATGACTCATTGGCTTCTCTACATGAGTTTAAGACAAAATTAATGCTTGTAATAGCCTTACTTAATTGCTGAAGATGAAACATCTCACCTAGGCATTTGAATAGTCACAAAAATGCCTAAAAATATCCTGTAAATAGAACTTTAATGAGCTAATGATGAATGAAACTTTTTGAGTTATTGCGAGAATTTTATCTCATTATTCTTGAGAGAACTTACTTGGAATTATCAAGGTTCTCCTTGTGGCATCAAACTTTATTTTCTTTTGAACTTATAACTTCCTTTCTTTTTTTGTTCTAAAGTGTGGTGTTCTAATATACTGTTGGTTCCTATTTTACTTATACGCTTACGCTTGAGACCATCACGGAGTTGAGCTTGAGGGTTCTGAACATAATTTATCAATTTAAGAACTTCAAATCATTTGTTTCTACATTCACAGCTTTCTAGCTACTTGCGTCACAGTTACAAGAAAAATCATATCTCGAGTTACGAAACTCGAAATCAAGATCCGTAAATTTTCCCTGAATTTAGACTCATATATCTATTTATTAATTGTTTTCTAGAATTTTTTATTGGGCCAATTAGTACAGTTTATTAATTAAAGTATCCCCTATTTCAGGGTTCGACTGCTCTGACCTCTGTGTATTACGAATCAGATATATCTCTATACAAAATTTCAATGACTATGAGGTTTCTTTCTACTAAAACTAGACTCAATAAGGAATCTGTACATATAAATAACAACTTCTAATTATTTTAGTAAAATTTATTATAAATTTTTTTAAAGTCAGAATAGGGATCCAGAAATCAATCTGTCCCTGTTTCATAAAAGTTTAAATATCTCATAAAATATAATTTATATTCCTGTTTTGTTCAATCCATATGAAAATAGACTCATTAAGCTTCAATTTAATAACTTACTCATCATTTAGTTCCATTTATACTATTTTTAGTGATTTTTCAAATTCATATCATTGCTGCAGCAATATTCTATTTTAAGGCAAGTTTCATCTTTCCATGAATTTTTATGAACTAGATAACCTGTTAAACTTCCATGATATCAAACATGATCTAAATTAGCCATCACCATCACTTATCAATATCAAACATTTTCTCAACCAAACATGGCCATATCATAAAATTATTTACACAAAATAGGTATATTGCTATACATGCCATACTTAAGTAGTTGTACAAGCCATTTACCAAGATAAAAGTCCTTTGGATAGTGTGATCGAACCTTCGACCCGTCCCGGTTCTCGAGATGGCTTGTTCAAAACTAAAGTGAATGAAAAGGAAGGAGTAAGCATAAATGCTTAGTAAGTTCATATGTAAATAACAAGTAACATAATAATACAAATATACCAAACAACTTTAGCATGGTACCACCAAAACATATATCACATCTTTAAACATCATTCATTATCTTACCACCTTATCGTTGTTGTATCTATTTTCAACCCGAGGGTTAAGAACATACCTGTCCAAAGTGTCCATTTCACAACACTTACCCAAAACGTCACTTATATCTTAAGTGCTCTTCCATTAAACTAGAAATTTCACCCGTTGAACACATCGGAATACAACTCGGATACATGGATAATTTGCACATAAGTGCCACATATGTAATCAAGAAATCATGTAACCCGCCCCTAAGTGAACTCAGACTCAACTCAACGAGCTCGGGTGTTCGCATCCATAAATGAACTCGGACTGAACTCAACAAGTTCGGATGCCTAGTTACATCTCACGAACTCGGACTCAACTCAACGAGTTCGGACATTTGCATCCATAAGTGAACTCGGACTCAACTCAACGAGTTCGGATGCTCAACCATCCTAGTGACATGTCACTTGTATCCTAATCTATTCCTAAGGTTCAAGCGGGCTTTTCCCTCAATCTCACATTTGCCGTCTTCCATGGAATATCGGGCGATACTCGGTAGCAATTCATATTTATCAAGTAATAAACATAATTTGCATATTACTCAACATTAACCACAAAGCATAATATTTCACAATTAAAAATCAGCATATCATATAATTAACATTAATAACTTAAAAATAACATTTATGCTACATTATTTACACATGAACTTACCTTGGTACCAAAATATAAAGATTTTGCAATTTAGTCCACAATCTTTTCTTTTCCTCGATCACGACTTGAATCTCGTTTTTCTTGATCTATAATACCAAATTAATCTTATTTAATACATACATTCATCAAAACAGCATTTAATACGAACTTTAAAACAATTACACTTTTGCCCCTAAACTTTTGCAAATTACACTTTTGCCCTTAGGCTCAGGAATTAAACTTTATTCCTTATTCTTATGTTTTATAACATGCTGATCACTTTTCCCTTCTATGGCAACATCAAATTCTCTCTCTAACATATACTTGTGACTATTAGGTATTTTTGCCGATTAAGCCCTTTTACTCGTTTTCACTAAAAATCGAGTAGCACAAGTTGTCTAACATAATTTAAAACCCCATATTCTATCATAAAACATCAAAATACACAAATTTCACCTATGGGTATTTTTCCAAATATAAACCCTAGGTTGAATTATTGCTAGCATAAGCTTAATCGAGCTTTCGGGATTCCAAAAACGTAAATAACATTAAAAACGGGGCTTGGAATCACTTACTATGGAGCTTGGAAGCTTGAAACAAACCCTAGCTATGGAGAACCCTTGAATTTTCGGCCTAATGAAGAAGATGGACAAAAATTGGCTTTTAATTTTGTTTTTAATTCATTTTAATAACTAAATGACCAAAATACCCTTACTACTAAACTTTCCAAAAATTCCTTCCATGTCCTAATTTTTTCCATGAACTTAAAATTGGTCAATTTGCTATTTAAGACCTCCTCATTAATATTCGAAAACAATTTCATACTAAAAACTTCTAGAATGCAAGTTTTGCAACTTATTCGATTTAGTCCTTACTTTCAATTTAAACACTTTAGGCATAGAATTTAATCACGAAATTTTCACACAATCATGCAATCATATCATAAACATCAAAATCATTGTAAAATAATTATTTCTCTCTCGAATTTGTGGTCACGAAACCACTATTCCGATTAAGCCCTAATTCAGGATATTACATTACTAAATAGCAGGTCACAGTTTACTTCTTCTTCTTTAAAGACTTATTTTTTATTTCACTTTATAGAAATCGGGTCACGATCTCTCGTATCATTGGTTCATTTCTAAGTGTTTAATTTACAAGTCATCCATCCAACCTCCTTTTAGTCATTTTCATCTACACGTTTCCATTATTCATAATTTCACCTTGAATGCTAAATCGAGGCGATACAGAATTAGACGATTGGAAAAACTAGCGTATTGTAATCAAACTCACAATTACGAGCACACATCATTTCATTATACACACAATACATGGAGTTTCAAATAAAGCAAATAAATGATTGGAATAAATGGAAAAAGAAGAAGATGGACGTCCTAACTTCATTAGAATGGAAAACAAAATCAGCATCTCAAAAAGATTTAGAAGAAAGTAGCATACTGGATGCGAAGTGGATGATAAGGTGGATGTAGGAGATGGACTCGATTTTTCAGGAGTTTGCACAAAAAAACAATATGAGAATACAAAATTTGCCACTGAACAAATATGGCCCAATGCAGTCCCACCTTAGATCCAAAGATCAAAAAAGCGACGAAGGGGAAGAAAGTGATGATGAAGAATATAAAAAGGGGGAGGACAAGATGGAATAAGACTCTCAAGAGGAGGAGGATGACTATGAGGCAACATTCCAACCGCAACAATCTTCCTACAAAGGGCCAGTCATCTGTAGCCCTACTTGGCATGCAAATCCGTCAAGCGGAGATTCTTCCCAAGCTCACGCATCGAGAAAAGGGAAAGCTCTGATTGAGGGGTGGCAATCGCCCCATTTTGATGACTAAACTTTTTAATTTTATTTGAAGAATTGTAAAAATTAACTTGGATGATTATTTTTATTATTTGGAGTAGGAGGTATAGTAGCTTTATATATATTGTTTGTTTTGTTTTTAAATTTTCTATGTAGGAACACTACATGAAGGAAAAACTACATATGCGAGTTACCAATAAAAAAAGGATGGAAGCACCCCCATAAGACTCTGGCAATGTCACGATCAATCAGGTAACTTCGTTCCTTATCTATTTAGGGGTTGCATATTAAGGATAATGTGCTATCTAAAGTGTGGGGGTAACATAGGAAATTTTTTTTCTTCTATTTTTCTTGTCAACGTGTTCCATAATGTTGTCATATGAAATATTCAAGTTCATTATGTCTCTCTCAAACTTTCTAAGCCTGTCTCCCTTAGATACCTTGAGAGCCACTCAAAGTCTTTTATCAATCGTATTGACATCCAGAACATTGGTCCCTAGAGTCTTTTCCATTTCTTCATCAATTCAGTTTGACGTTTCCTTTATAAGAGGAGTTCATAAAGGCTCCTCTTCCTTACCCTTTCTAAGTTCCTAGGTTACACCCCACACCTATGTAACTTTTATCTTCTTTTTTCTTTATTGCCAATTTCGTTTGCCACCTACTTCCACCAAGATTTGGGCAACATGAAACAAGTTGAGAAGCTACGAGAAATAAGAGTGTTGTTCATAGAGTTCCCTTGGGCTAAGTTGATCAAGGCAAGTTTCCCACCAATGATTAGTTTTTGTGCCACTTATGGTCTATTGAGAAAGCACCTTTTGTTTCTCATTAGATGTATCCATTAGGCTTTGCACCTCATTGTTAAGCTAGACTAGCTTATTGATTCTTACAATACAGTGAGCCTCAATAAGAGTGTTAGTGTTGTCAATCATAGGTACATTCCTGTTCAAAAAGTGATTAGTAATGCATTTGAGAGTGGGGTGACCAAATAAAAAAGGTTTACTAATGGGTGAGAAGATAATAAAAACAATCTTTTTACCACATAAAGTGCAGAGCTCACATATTATTTTCCAGATTCAAGATCGATGTTTTGAGAATGTGATCAACTGAGCTTCCTCATTTTCGATAATTTTAATGTAACATATCAAAATTTCTGATGCAGTAAACGGTATAGTACTAGGAATGTATAAGAATAATTATCAAGAAAATGGACTGATATTATTGAAATAAGTATATTGAAGGTGGATTACATATTTGGAGAGAAAGAATGAAAAATGAAAGTTTAAGTAAGAAACAAATTGAAAATTTGAGAAATTTGGAAGACTAAATGTGTAAATTTACCATTTAGGGAAGAAGGTGAAAGTGAATAAATATTCTTTTATGAATGTGATATGGATATGTATTCATATGTGGAAATGAAAAATTGAGAAACTAAATTGAATAAAATGAAAAATATAAGGACTAAATTGTAATTTTCTTTTGTCCCACCAATCATGTTTTAACACAATTAGTCCTTAATCATTACACTTTCCATAATTATTTATTTCAAATAGTTACCATTTTGTCCTTCAACTTTTTCTATAATACCATTCAAGAGTCATATTTTTTTTGGTAAATTTTCACCTATTGTCCCTCTTTCTTTTTCCTTTAATTCAATTTAATCATTCCATGTAACAACCCATTTTCAATTGAAATCGAGCAGTGGTTTTGAACCACAAATTCGTTTTAAAAGAAAACTTATTTTAATATTATTGCATGGTTTGTTTTATGATAGGAATGTCATATGGAAATTTTGATAAGAAAATACAAAAGTTGAATTCTAGCAGCTAGAAGGATTAAATAGCTATGGAATTCAAAAATTGAGGTCCTTATATGGTAATTAGACCATTAAAGAAAAGTTAGATATTTTTGGTGATTCATCCATGGAAAAATTGGAAAAGGCTAAGGACTAAATTGGAAATTAAAATAATTAAAGATGATAAATAATTAAATAAGAAATATCATCTTATTTTCATCATCTTCATCCCAAATTTCATGAAAACCCTAGGAGAGAGAGAAAAAAACTAATCAAGCTTAATTGGATCCGGACAACTCAAATTCAAAGCTAGATCGAGGAAATGAAAAAGTTTTGGATTAGTAGAATTTCTTGTACAGACGATTATTAAGGTAAGTTCGTGTAACAGAATTGTGTACATTTATATGCTTGTATTGACTGTGTTATGTGATTGTATGAATTATAAATGTTTAAAGTATGAAATAAATTATATGCCCAATATAGCTTGAATAAAGTATGAAATAAATTATATGCCCAATATAGCTTGAATTAATGTTAAGTTCCGTTTAAATAATGAAATTCGATGGATATATATAATTTCCCAAATTGAATGTGATCCTGCATATGTTGCAGACAAGATTTAGCTCGGACGAGTAATCCTAAGAAAGCCCTCTTGAGCATCCTGGTAAGTAGTTCTTGCAAGCATATTGATCGGTAGTGATTTTGCATGTGTTGCACACTACCACAGCTCTGTGTGAGCATCTTGTTACATGATTTGATCGGTTGTGATCTAGCATTTAATGTAATATCCTGAATTAGGGCTTAATCGGAATAGTGGTTTCGTGACCACAAATCCGAGATAGAAATAATTATTTTACAATGATTTTTATGTTTATGATATGATTGCATGATTGTGTGAAAATTTCGTGATGAAATTCTATGCCTAAAGTGCTTAAATTGAAAGTAGGGACTAAATCGAATAAGTTGCAAAACTTGCATTCTAGAAGTTTCTAGTATGAAATTGTTTTGGAATATTAATGAGGAGGTCTTAAATAGAAATTTGACCAATTTTAAGTTCATGGAAAAATTAGGACATGGAAGGAATTTTGGAAAGTTTAGTAGTAAGGGTATTTTGGTCATTTAGTTATTAAAATGAATTAAAAACAAAATTAAAAGCCAATTTTTGTCCATCTTCTTCATTAGGCCGAAATTTCAAGGGTTCTCCATAGCTATGGTTTGTTTCAAGCTTCCAAGCTCCATAGTAAGTGATTCCAAGCCCCGTTTTTAATGTTCTTCACGTTTTTGGAATCCCGGAAGCTCGATTAAGCTTATGCTAGCAATAATTCAACCTAGGGTTTATATTTGGAAAATTACCCATAGGTGAAATTTGTGTATTTTGATGTTTTATGATAGAATATGGGGTTTTAAATTATGTTAGACAACTTGTGCTACTCGGTTTTTAGTGAAAACGAGTAAAAGGGCTTAATTGGCAAAAATACCTAATAGTCACAAGTATATGTTAGAGAGAGAATTTGATGTTGCCATAGAAGGTAAAAGTGATCAGCATGTTATAAAACATAAGAATAAGGAATAAAGTTTAATTCCCGAGCCTAGGGGCAAAAGTGTAATTATGCAAAAGTTTAGGGGCAAAAGTGTAATTTTTTAAAGTTCATATTAAATGCTGTTTTGATGAATGTATGTATTAAATAAGATTAATTTGGTATTATAGATCAAGAAAAACGAGATTCAAGTCGTGATCGAGGAAAAGAAAAGATTGTGGACTAAATTGCAAAATCTTTATATTTTGGTACCAAGGTAAGTTCATGTGTAAATAATGTAGCATAAATGTTATTTTTAAGTTATTAATGTTAATTATATGATATGCTGATTTTTAATCGTGAAATATTATGCTTTGTGGTTAATGTTGAGTAATATGCAAATTATGTTTACTACTTGATAAATATGAATTGCTACCGAGTATCGGTTCCGATATTCCATGGAAGACGGAAAATGTGAGATCGAGGGAAAAATCCCGTTTGAACCTTAGGAATAGATTAGGATACAAGTGACATGTCACTAGGATGGTTGAGCATCCGAACTCGTTGAGTTGAGTCCGAGTTCATTTATGGATGCAAATGTCTGAACTCGTTGAGTTGAGTCCGAGTTCGTGAGATGTAACTAGGCATCCAAACTCGTTGAGTTGAGTCCGAGTTCATTTATGGATGCGAACGCTCGAGCTCGTTGAGTTGAGTCCGAGTTCACTTATGGGCGGGTTACATGATTTCTGGATTACATATGTGGCACTTATGTGCAAATTGTCCATGTATCCGAGTTATATTCCGATGTGTTCAACGGGTGAAATTTCTAGTTTAATGGAAGAGCACTTAAGATATAAGTGACGTTTTGGGTAGGTGTTGTGAAATGGACACTTTGGACAGGTATGTTCTTAACCCTCGGGTTGAAAATAGATACAACAACGATAAGGTGGTAAGATGATGAATGATGTTTAAAGATGTGATATATGTTTTGGTGGTACCATGCTAAAGTTGTTTGGTATATTTGTATTGTTATGTTACTTGTTATTTACATATGAACTTACTAAGCATTTATGCTTACTCCTTCCTTTTCATTCACTGTAGTTTTGAACAAGCGGCTCAGAATCGGGACAGTCGAAAGTTCGATCACACTATCCAAAGGACTTTTATCTTGGTAAATGGCTTGTACAACTACTTAAGTATGGCATGTATAGCAATATACCTATTTTGTGTAAATAATTTTATGATATGGCCATGTTTGGTTGAGAAAATGTTTGATATTGATAAGTCATGGTGATGGCTAATTTAGATCATGTTTGATATCATGAAAGTTTAACAGTTATCTAGTTCATAAAAATTCATGGAAAGATGAAACTTGCCTTAAAATGTAATATTGTGCAGCAATGACATGAATTTGAAAATCACTAAAATAGTATAAATAGAACTAAATGATGAGTAAGTTATGAAATTTAAGCTTAATGAGTCTATTTTCATATGGATTGAGCAAAACAGGAATATAAATTATATTTTATGAGATATTTAAAATTTTACTAAACAGGGCGAGTGATTTCTGGATCCCTGATTCGACTTTAAAATTCATAATAAATTTTACTAAAATAATTAGAAGTTTTTATTTCTATGTAAAGATTCCTTATTGAGTATAGTTTTAATAGAAACAAATCTCATAGTCATTGCAATTTTTATAGATATATATCTGATTCGTAATACACAGAGGTCAGAGGAGTCGAACCCTGAAACAGGGGATACTTTAATTAATAAACTGTACTAATTGGCCCTATAAAAAATTCTAGAAAAAAATTAGTAAATAGATATATGAGTTTAGATTCAGGTAAAATTTACAGATCTTGATTTCGAGTTTTGTAACTTGAGATATGATTTTTCCTGTAACTGTGATGCGAGTAGCTAGAAAGCTGTGAATGTAGAAACAAATGATTTGAAGTTCTTAAATTGATAAATTATGTTCGGTAACCCCTCAAGCTCGACTCCGGTGATGGTTTCGGGCGTGGGGCATTACATTTAGTGGTATCAGAGCAAGTTTAGTCGGTTCTCGGACTACGTGTTGTATGTACAGATTTTGCTATACATGCCATATGTATGAATTGTGATAGTGTGACGAATTCTGACCTTTTTAAATGATTTTTATATAGTAAATGGACCCCGATCCAAATTGTGGGAGATGAAGTAGAGAGTAATGCGCCACTCCGATGAAGGGGCAGCGCCGATCGAAAACCCACCTCCTCTTGTTGGTCGGGGAGGAGGAGAAAGGGATCAGAAGCCTTTCTTCAAATGATGAGTGCATGGTACCTTGAGTTCGTTCGTACGAACCCAAATGTACGACCTCCCCCTCCTCCCCCAATTCCTCAACCTATGCCTCCGATGCCTCAAGGAGTGGATATGATAAAATTTCACAGAACCCTGTTGATAGAATTCATAAACAAGGGCGAAGAATTTAGAGCAAATATTGATGATGATGCAGAAAGCGAGTTCGGCTTGAAAATTCTATCCGGGTATTTGATGAATTATCTTGTACACGAAGAATGTTTGAAATGTGCTACATCTTTGTTGAGAGATTCAGCCTATAATTGGTGGAAGACTTTGATTTGGTGGTACCGAAAGAGAGGTAACACGGGAATTCTTTCAAGAAGAGTTTGGAAGAAATATATTAGTGAAAGATTTATTGATCGAAATGTAAAGAGTTTCTTAAGTCAAGCAAGGTAATATGACGTCTCGAATATGAAAGAGAGTTTGTTCGATTGAGTAAGTATGCGGGAATATGTTCCTACAGAAGCCAAGATGTGCCGACGATTTGAAGACGGGCTCAACGAAGACATTAAAGTATTTGTCAGGATCCTTGAACTGAAAGAAATGGTAATCCTAGTTGATCGAGCTTGTAAGGCTGAAGAACTACTTAAAGAGAAGAGGAAGGTAGAGGCTGAGACACGAAATTGGAAGAAAAGGCCAATGAGTAAGGCACCTTCACAGCAACCCGGAAAGTCAAGAAATATGGATCCTCGTTCCCAAGTTTCAGCTGGGCAATCATATGGAAATTTTAAGAAGTAGAATGTGGGTCTTAAATCTCAAAATACTTCTGCAGCCAGTGTAGGGAACTCGAGATTTGTTAAACCCGAGTGCCAGCGGTGTGGTAGAAATCATTTTGGTCCGTCAGAAGCAGACGAATGTTTTGATGTGGTTCTCCGGATCATTTTATTAGAGACGCTTGAGAGAGTCGAGAAAGAAAAATTTTTGAGTGTAAAAGCTAGTGGTGCAAACTCGAGGGAAGGTATCCAGAAAAGTGGAAGTGAAACAAGCAAGAAGAATGTAGCGAGATGCAGCAGTTAGATCGAGGGAAGAGCTCGGCTAGAACTTATGCTATTAAAGCGCGTGAAGATGCTTCCTCACCCGATGTGATTACCGGTACATTTTCTCTTTATGATATTAATATTATTGCTTTGATTGATCCTGGTTCTACTCATTCATACGTATGCATTAAACTGATGTCTAGTATGAATATACCTGTTGAGAACAAAGAATTTATGATTAGAGTGTCGAACCCGTTAGGCAAATGCGTGATAGTTGATAAAGTAAGCAAGAAATGCCCTTTAATGATTCGGGGTCATTACTTTCCGGCCGACTTGATGTTCTTGCCGTTTGATGAATTTGATGTTATTTTGGGTATGGATTGGTTGACATTGCATGATGCTATAATAAATTGCAAAGAAAAGGTTATAGAATTAAAGTGTGAAAGTGGTGAAATTCTGCGGGTTGAGCCAGACAAATCAGAGGCATTATCTAGTATGATTTCTTCGATGTCGGCTCAGAGATATTTGAGAAAGGGTTATGAAGCTTATTTGGCGTATGTAATTAATACAAAAGAAGTTGAAAAGAAAGTTGAATCAAGTCTTGGGTTGTGTGTGAATTTGCGGACGTATTTCGGAAGAATTGTCGGGTTTGCCTCCACCGTGGAAGTAGAATTTGGTATAGATTTAATCTGGGAACAGCTCCGATCTCGATTGCTCTATATAGAATGGCACCAACAGAGTTGAAAGAATTAAAGTCGCAGTTGCAAGAGTTGACTAATAAAGGCTTTGTGAGACCGAGTTTTTCACCTTGAGGTGCTCCCGTGTTATTTGTGAAAAAGAAGGATGGTTCTATGAGATTATGTGTTGATTATCGGCAGTTAAAAAAGGTGACAATCAAAAACAAGTATCCGTTGCCGAGAATTGATGATTTGTTTGATTAGCTAAAAGGAGCGACATGATTTTCAAAGATTGACTTGAGATCTGGGTATTATCAGCTGCGAGTAAAAGAGTCAGATGTGCCTAAAACTGCTTTTAGAACAAGTTACGATCATTATGAATTTTAGTTATGCCATTCGGGTTGACAAATGCTCTCTTTGTGTTTATGGATTTAATGAATCGCATATTTCGGCCATACTTGGACAGATTTGTTTGGTGTTTATAAATGATATTTTAATTTATTCAAAAGATGAGACAGAGCATGCTGAGCATTTGAGGATAGTTTTGCAAACTTTGAGAGATAAGCAGCTGTATGCTAAGTTTAGTAAAAGTGAATTTTGGCTCCGAGAAGTTGGATTTTTGGGTCATATTGTTTCAGGTGATGGTATACGGGTTGATCCTAGTAAAATTTCAGCCATTGTTGATTGGAAACCACCGAAAAACATAACTGAAGTTAGAAGTTTCTTGGGGCTAGCTGGGTATTATTGGCGGTTCGTAAATGGATTTTCTATAATTGCTGTTCCTATGACTAGACTACTCCGAAAGGATGTTAAATTTGAATGGACGGAAGAATGTCAACAGAGTTTCGAAGAATTGAAAAAGTTATTAACTGAAGCACTAGTGTTGATACAACCCGAATCAGGTAAAGAATTTGTGGTGTATAGTGATGCTTCTCTAAATGGTTTGGGGTGTGTACTCATGCAAGAAGGAAAAGTGGTGGCTTATGCTTCGAGGCAGTTAAAACCTCATGAGAAGAATTATCCTACTCACGATTTGGAATTGGCTGCGGTGGTATTTGCTTTGAAGATTTGGCGACATTATTTGTATGGTGAAAAGTGCCGAGTATATACCGATCACAAAAGTCTTAAATACTTGATGTCACAAAAAGACTTGAATTTGAGACAGCGAAGATGGTTGGAGTTATTGAAAGATTACGAGCTTGTTATCGATTATCATCCAGGAAAAGCGAATGTGGTTGCCGATGCTTTAAGCAGAAAGTTATTGTTTGCTTTGAGAGTTATGAACACTCAGTTGAATATTTCAGATGACGGTTCGATTCTAGCAGAGTTAAGAGCAAGACCAATGTTTTTACAAGAGATTTCTGAAGCTTAAAAAAATGATCAAGATTTGCTAGCCAAAAGAAAACAGTGTGAAGCTAATATGGGATCAGATTTCAGAATCGGTTCTGATGGTTGTTTGATGTTTAAAAATTAGATTTGTGTACCGAAAAATGATGAGTTGACTCAAAAGATTTTGCATGAAGCACATAATGGTTGTTTAGTGGTTCATCCGGGCAGTACGAAGATGTATAATGACTTGAAGAAAATGTACTGGTGGAGTGGAATGAAAAGAGATATTTCCGAGTTTGTATCAAAGTGCTTAGTTTGCCAACAAGTGAAAGCTGAACACCAAGTACCTTTGGGATTACTCCAGCCTATTATGGTTCCTGAATGGAAATGGGATCGGATTACTATGGATTTTATACCGGGGTTGCCGTTAACTCAGGAAGAAAAATGCCATCTGGGCAATAGTTGATGATCGACTAAATCGGCTCATTTTATTTGATGCGCATGATTATTCTCTTAATAAGTTGGCTGAATTGTATATCCAGAGATTGTTAGACTTCATGGGATACCTTTGTCAATCATTTCGGATAGAGATCCGAGGTTTACCTCACGGTTTTGGCAAAAGTTGCAAGAAGCATTAGGTACAAAGTTAAATTTCAGCATTGCCTTTCATCCACAAACTGATGGACAATCAGAGAGAGTAATTCAGATTCTTGAAGACATACTCAGATGTTGTGTATTGGAATTTCAAGGTAGTTGGGAAAAGTATTTACCGTTGGTAGAATTTGCTTATAATAATAGTTATCAGACAAGTTTGAAGATGGCACCTTATGAAGCATTATATGGTCGTAAATGTCGGACGCCATTGTATTGGAGTGAACTCAAGGAAAATCAGATTTATGGAGTTGATTTAATAAAAGAAACTGAAGAAAAGGTGAAAGTGATTAGAGATTGCTTGAAAGCTGCTTCAGATAGACAGAAATCTTATGCGGATTTGAAACGAAAGGAAATGGAGTTTCAAGTTGGTGATAAGGTATTTTTGAAAGTGTCTCCATGGAAGAAAGTCCTTAGATTTGGACGAAAGGGCAAGTTAAGTCCGCGTTTTATTGGACCGTATGAAATAATTGAAAAAGTTGGACCGGTAGCATATCGGCTAGCGTTACCACCCGAATTAGAGAAGATTCATGATGTGTTTCACGTATCTATGTTACGTCGGTATCGTTCGGATCCTTCACATATAATTTCACCGACAGAAATTGAACTACGACTGGATATGACTTATGAAGAAGAACCGATTAATATTTTAGCTCGAGAAGTCAAACAACTAAGAAATAAAAGTGTTGCACTTGTAAAAGTGTTGTGGCAAAAGCATGGGGTAGAAGAGACTACATGGGAACCTGAAGAAACTATGAGAAACCAATACCCACACCTGTTTACCGGTAAGATTTTCAAGGACGAAAATCCTTAAAAGGGGGGGAGAGTTGTAATATCCAGAATTAGGGCTTAATCGGAATAGTGGTTTTGTGACCACAAATCCGAGATAGAAATAATTATTTTACAATGATTTTGATGTTTATGATATGATTGCATGATTGTGTGAAAATTTCGTGATGAAATTCTATGCCTAAAGTGCTTAAATTGAAAGTAGGGACTAAATCGAATAAGTTGCAAAACTTGCATTCTAGAAGTTTTTAGTATGAAATTGTTTAGGAATATTAATGAGGAGGTCTTAAATAGCAATTTGACCAATTTTAAGTTCATGGACAAAATTAGGACATGGAAGGAATTTTTGGAAAGTTTAGTAGTAAGGGTATTTTGGTCATTTAGTTATTAAAATGAATTAAAAACAAAATTAAAAGCCAATTTTTGTCCATCTTCTTCATTAGGCCGAAATTTCAAGGGTTCTCCATAGCTATGGTTTGTTTCAAGCTTCCAAGCTCCATAGTAAGTGATTCCAAGCCCCGTTTTTAATGTTCTTCACGTTTTTGGAATCCCGGAAGCTCGATTAAGCTTATGCTAGCAATAATTCAACCTAGGGTTTATATTTGGAAAATTACCCATAGGTGAAATTTGTGTATTTTGATGTTTTATGATAGAATATGGGGTTTTAAATTATGTTAGACAACTTGTGCTACTCGGTTTTAGTGAAAAGCGAGTAAAAGGGCTTAATTGGCAAAAATACCTAATAGTCACAAGTATATGTTAGAGAGAGAATTTGATGTTGCCATAGAAGGGAAAAGTGATCAGCATGTTATAAAACATAAGAATAAGGAATAAAGTTTAATTCCCGAGCCTAAGGGCAAAAGTGTAATTATGCAAAAGTTTAGGGGCAAAAGTGTAATTTTTTTAAAGTTCGTATTAAATGCTGTTTTGATAAATGTATGTATTAAATAAGATTAATTTGGTATTATAGATCAAGAAAAACAAGATTCAAGTCGTGATCGAGGAAAAGAAAAGATTGTGGACTAAATTGAAAAATCTTTATATTTTGGTACCAAGGTAAGTTCATGTGTAAATAATGTAGCATAAATGTTATTTTTAAGTTATTAATGTTAATTATATGATATGCTGATTTTTAATCGTGAAATATTATGCTTTGTGGTTAATGTTGAGTAATATGCAAATTATGTTTACTACTTGATAAATATGAATTGCTACCAGAGTATCGATTCCGATATTCCATGGAAGGCGGCAAATGTGAGATCGAGGAAAAAGCCCATTTGAATCTTAGGAATAGATTAGGATACAAGTGACATGTCACTAGGATGGTTGAGCATCCGAACTCGTTGAGTTGAGTCCGAGTTCACTTATGGATGCAAATGTCCGAACTCGTTAAGTTGAGTCCGAGTTCGTGAGATGTAACTAGGCATCCGAACTCGTTGAGTTGAGTCCGAGTTCATTTATGGATGCGAACGCCAGAGCTCGTTGAGTTGAGTCTGAGTTTAGTTAGGGGCGGGTTACATGATTTCTTGATTACATATGTGGCACTTATGTGCAAATTATCCATGTATCCAAGTTATATTCCGATGTGTTCAACGGGTGAAATTTCTAGTTTAATGGAAGAGCACTTAAGATATAAGTGACGTTTTGGGTAAGTGTTGTGAAATGGACACTTTGGACAGGTATGTTCTTAACCCTCGGGTTGAAAATAGGTACAACAACGATAAGGTGGTAAGATGATGAATGATGTTTAAAGATGTGATATATGTTTTGGTGGTTCCATGCTAAATTTGTTTGGTATATTTGTATTGTTATGTTACTTGTTATTTACATATGAACTTACTAAGCATTTATGCTTACTCCTTCCTTTTCATTCACTGTAGTTTTGAACAAGCGGCTCGGGGAATCGGGACAGTCGAAAGTTCGATCACACTATCCAAAGGACTTTTATCTTGGTAAATGGCTTGTACAACTACTTAAGTATGGCATGTATAGCAATATACCTATTTTGTGTAAATAATTTTATGATATGGCCATGTTTGGTTGAGAAAATGTTTGATATTGATAAGTCATGGTGATGGCTAATTTAGATCATGTTTGATATCATGGAAGTTTAACAGTTATCTAGTTCATAAAAATTCATGGAAAGATGAAACGTGCCTTAAAAAATGAATATTGCTGCAGCAATGACATGAATTTGAAAAATCACTAAAAATAGTATAAATAGAACTAAATGATGAGTAAGTTATGAAATTTAAGCTTAATGAGTCTATTTTCATATGGATTGAACAAATCAGTAATATAAATTATATTTTATGAGATATTTAAACTTTTTGTAAAACAGGGCGAGTGATTTCGGATCCCTGTTCGACTTTAAAAATTCATAATAAATTTTACTAAAATAATTAGAAGTTTTATTTATATGTACAGATTCCTTATTGAGTCTAGTCTTAATAGAAACAAACCTCAAAGTCATTGAAATTTTTTATAGAGATATATCTGATTTGTAATAGATAGAGGTCAGAGCAGTCGAACCCTAAAACAGGGGATACTTTAATTAATAAACTGTACTAATTGGCTCAATAAAAAATTCTAGAAAAGCATTATTAAATAGATATATGAGTCTATATTTAGGGAAAATTTACGTATCTTGATTTCGAGTTTTGTAACTCGAGATATGATTTTTCTTGTAAGTGTGATGCGAGTAGCTAGAAAGCTGTGAATGTAGAAACAAATGACTTGAAGTTCTTAAATTGATAAATTATGTTCGGTAACCCCTCAAGCTCGACTCCGGTGATGGTATCGGGCGTGGGGGCGTTACATTTAATGCGGACACAAACGCAGCTCTATGTGAGCATCCTAATAGAAGCTCTTATGGGCTTCCTGACATGGCTCGCTTTAACTCCCTGTTACCTTATCCGGTGCTTACTGATATTAACTCTTCGAAGTTATCTATTAAAAAGCTTTATGATCTTCCTGATTTGAACTCTTATGAGTTTTCTGTTTAGCTTGGATAAGTGTCCTAATATATGGCTCAACTGAGCATCTTGATATGTGGCTTGAGAGTATGCTTCCTGATTAAGTGCCCTAATGGGTACCCTTGATTATGAGTTGACGGTTTATGGTTTTGTACACCTTGTATGTACTATCTGATTATCCATCAAAGTTTCAATAATTCAACGAATAAATTCCTAAAATAAAAATCTATAAGATTAAATGAATTATATCTCGAATGTTCATGAAATTCTTAAAAATTTGTAACATGATGAGCTCATCCATGCTATTTAATGTAAATATGAATTATGTGACTAACATACTTGTTTGAGTGTATGTGTTTAGGCAAATTTACCAATGTGTGGGGAATCATGTTATTGTATGCTTATTTGAATGAATGTAATTGGTATGTTTAATTTTTATTATACGAGTTTACTAAGCATTAAATGCTTACTAGGTTTTATTTCTTTATTTTATAGTGCTTGGAAGCTGGTAAGGTTGAAGACCGGTCGGAGCAACATCACACTATCTTTCATTCCGTTTTGGTACAAATAGCAAACTTTTTATGGTATAATGGCATGCATAAGCTAGTTAAGCAAAATGGTGAAATATTTTGGTTGTAACTAGCCATTGGAATGGCTAGTGTAAAGTATATCTTGATGTAATTATATATGGCCTAGTCATGTTTGATTAATGAATGGTTTTAAATTGGTATATATGATAACATAAATCTATAGTTATAATTATGTCATTGGTAAGTTTAATCACATAAATAAATGAATTAATAAGTCATGCAAAAAACTTGTTTTTGGCTGATTATTATGGCTTGAATTGGTTGATATAAGTATGTAAGTGTTGATGTAGTTTGTTAGCAAAAATTGGGTGAGAAATAAAGCTAGGAAATGACTTTATTTTGTTCACATGGGTAGATACACGGGCATGTGTCTTGACCGTGTGTGACACACGAACTGGTACATAGGCATGTGGTTTGGTCGTGTGTCCCTTGCATCTTAAATTTGAAAAAAAGAATGCTCAAAATTGGGCACACGGGCCGAAACACGGGCGTATGTCTCTGCCATGTGTGCTACATGGCCCAAAACAAAGACATGTGTCTTGGTCGTATGAAACCTGCACCTAAATTGTGAAAAATTGAATTTACCACACGGCCTAGCACACAAGCGTGTGGCAAGTTGAGTTATACAAGTCAGAGAGTTACATAGGGTGGGACACGACATGTAGCATAGACGTGTCCCATCGTGTCCCGTGGTCACACGGGCGTGTCCCTTAATGAGATGGGCATTGTACCCTGCATCTAGGAAAAAATTTGAAATTTTGCGAAAAATTTTCTAAGTTCCCAATTTAGTCTCAGCTCGATTCCAATGTTTATATTGGGCCCTAAGGGTGCATTTAAGGGACAATATGGTTAGTTACGAAAATGAATAGTAATTAACATCAATTATCTATAATTGTTCTATAAACTCCGGTAATACTCTATAACTCTATTTCGATGACGGATACGGGTTAGGGGTGTTACATTTATTGGTATCAGAGCTACGGTTTAGTTGATTCTTGGACTGGACGTAGCAAGTACTAGTTTAGCTATACATGCCATTATATAATTTGTGATAGTTTGATATCTCCTGACCATTTTTAAATGTGCTTTTCAGATAGTAATGTCATCCAACCAAACTAGAGCTGAATCCGAGGAAGCTGAGAGCAATGCTCCAGCTTCAGTTCAAAGAGCTACATGTAGTAATAGAAGACTCAAATCTGAGGGCTGAGGCGAAGAGGCAAAAGAATCCTTCTTCCAAATGATGAATGAGTGGTTTATAGAATTTATAAGAACAAATCCTACTATACAACAACCTCCCCCACCTGCTCCTCAAATGGTTCTTGAGATGCCACAAGGTGTTGAACCTGTTAGAACTGGTAAGCCTCTGGTGGATAAAATTCGTAAATATAAGGCAAAGGAATTTAGAGCTACTGTTGCTGATGATTCGAAAAGGGCTGAGTTTTGGTTGGAAAATACCATTAGGGTTTTAGATGAATTATCTTGGACACAATTTTAATGTTTGAAATGTGTAGTTTCTTTACTGAGAGACATAGCTTATCATTGGTGGAACACTATAACTTCTGTGGTATCGAGAGAAAATGTTGCATGAGAATTTTTCTAGAATTTAGAAAGAAGTACATCAGTCAAAAGATTTCTGGATCAGAAATAGAAAGAATTTTTAGAGCTTAAATAGGGAAACATGACTGTATCTGAATATAAGCGGGAATTTGTTTAGTTAAGCAAATATGCCAGAGAATGGGTTCCAACTGAGGCTGACATGTGTGAACAATTTGAAGAGGGCTTAAATGAAGATATCAAATTGTTGATTAGAATCCTTGAATTGAGGGAATTTGTGGTGTTAGTCAATCGTGCACATAAAGCTGAGGAATTAAGTAAAGAAAAGAAGCAAACAGAAAGGGAAGCTCAGATTTCTGGTAAAAGATTTATGGGTAAATCATAATCATCTGCTTCAAAGAAATCAAAGAAGTACCATTATTTTTCTACCATCTTTACAGGATATTCTGAAAAAGAGCGAAGATCTCAATGCTCTAACCCGAGATCCTCGTCTCCAGTTGTAACTAGTGTTGGAAGTGCCGATAATCCTAAACCAAAAAGTAATTATTGTAACAAATTTCATTTTAGGGGTTGCCATTTGAGAGTGGAGTTCTCTATAGACCTTGTTACGGGGACAACACCGATGTCCATAGCACTATACAAAATGGCTCATATTGAATTGAAAGACTTGAAAACACAATTGCAAGAATTAACTGATAGAGGCTTTGCTAGACCTAGTTTCTCACCCTGGGGTGCACCGGTTCTATTTGTAAAGAAGAAAGATGGATCATTGAGATTATGTATTTATTACAGGCAGCTGAAAAAAGTTACAATAAAGAACAAGTATCCACTGCCTCGAATTGATGATCTATTTGATCAGTTGGAAGGAGCCATTGTATTTTCAAAGATCGATATCCATTCTGGCTACTATCAACTACGGGTAAAAGATTTAGATGTACCAAAGACAGCTCTCAGAACTAGATACGGGCACTATGAGTATCTTGTGATGATGTTTGGGTTGACAAACGCACCTGTTGTATTTATAGATCTGATGAACAGAATTTTCAGACCTTATCTAGATAGATTTGTGGTTGTATTTATTGATGATATTTTGGTTTAGTCCCGAGATGAAAATGAACATGAAAATCATCTAAGAATTGTGTTGCAAACTTTGTGTGAAAAACAATTATTTTCCAAATTTAGTAAATGCTAATTTCGGCTATGGGAAGTTGGTTTCCTTGGACATATAGTATCTGTAGAGGGTATCTGAGTGGATTCGAATAAAATTTCAGCCATTGTTAATTAGAAGCCAACAAAGAACGTGTCTGAAGTTAGAAGTTTTCTAGGACTAGCAGGGTATTATCGGAGGTTTGTTAAAAGGTTCTCGATGATATCTTTTTGGATTACTCGATTGTTGCAGAAAGATGTGAAATTTCAGTGCTTTGATAAATGTCAGCAGAGTTTTGATAGGTTAAAAGCCTTATTAACAGAAGCATTAGTGTTAGTTCAGCCTGAACCAGGTAAAGAATTTTTAATTTACTGTGATGCGTCATTAAATGGTTTAGGTTGTGTATTGATGTAAAAAGGTAAAGTAATAACATATGCTTCAAGACAACTAAAACCACATGAAAGAAATTACCCGATACATGATCTTGAATTGCCAGCAATTGTGTTTGCATTAAAAATCTGGCAGCATTACTTATTTGGTGAAAAATGTCACAAATTTACTTATCATAAGAGCTTGAAATATCTGATGTCCCAAAAAGACTTGAATTTGAGACAGTGTAGGTCGCTTGAACTGTTAAAAGGTTATAATTTGATTATTGATTATCATCTAGGAAAAGCCAATGTGGTTGTTGATGCTTTGAGCAGAAAATCTCTGTTTACTTTGTAAGCAATGAATACTCGATTTATGTTATTTGAAGATGGTTCAATCATAGATGAGTTAAAAGCTAGACCGATGTTTTTACAGCAAATTTCTGAAGCTTAGAAAAATGATAATAAATTACAAGCTAAATGGGTACAGAGTGAGTTGAATTCTGATTCAGAATTTCAGATTGGGTTTGATGATTGTTTGTTATTCAGAAGCAGAATATGTGTATCGAAGAATTCAAAACTGATACAGAAGATTCTATATGAAGCTCATAATGGTAATATGTCTATTCATCCTAGCACTAATAAAATGTACAATGATCTGAAAAAGATGTACTGTGGCTGGGAATGAAATGGGATATTTCTGAATTTGTATCAAAATGTTTGATATGTCAGCAAGTAAAACTTGAACATCAGGTACCTTCAAGATTTTTACAACCTGTTACAATATCGGAATGGAAATGGAAAAAAGTTACCATGGATTTTGTATCAAGGTTACCCCTATATCTAAAGAAGAAATATGCTATTTGGGTAATCATTGTTTGATTGACAAAGTCCACACACTTTATTCCGGTACATATGAAATTTTCTTTGGATAGATTGGCTGAATTATATATTTTTGAGATTGTTAGATTGCATGGAGTGTAATACCCCAAACCTGGCCCGGACGTTATGGCCGAATCTGGCGCGTCACATTGAAGTGTTTTATCAAAAACCTTGTTTTCATTGAAAACCCTTCCTTAAAATGAGAAACCTTAATTAACTTATAAAAAGTCTCTTTCAATCGTGAAAGCTTGTTTAAAACATATGATTTATGAAAGCCTGTCATTTTAAAATTTAGTTGCGAAAACGTAGAAAAACAATCTATGATTTAGGAAACCGATGTTCACCTTCTCATAATTACAACGCATAAAAATAACAATCCAAATAATAATAAAAGGGAAGGCCTTATTTCATTCCAGTCTGAAATTACTTAATAAGCTAAAAACTATATGTTTTTTTTTCAAAAAAATAAGTCCAAGTCGTCTTGTTAGCTGGCCACCTCCGAGTCCCTCCAAACATCGAACCTTCTACTGAGCATCACCTGAGAAAAATAAAAGAGGGAGTGAGTTTTCGAAAACTCAGTGTGTACGACCCTCGACGGGTAATAAGCATTCATCAATCACCATAAAATCATACATGCAATGCAATGCAGTGCAACCCACCCCAATAATCCAAACGTTACACATCAACTCTGTCCCTTGATACGCATCATGTGGGGATATAAATATCGACTCACCCATCCGATACACATCAATCGTAGCCCAGTTGCAGAACTACTTTCATTGCAGCAAGCTACCAATCACATATTGGGCTTAAAAGCAGTCAGTGGACCCATGGTTGTCAAGCAACCATGCGATATGGTACCGGTGCATCCACCGCCGGCATATGTCTCGAAGACGAAGATCTCGCTCGAGCACTTCCTCGGCTCCGTCCACGGCCTCTTGTACTCATATCGTATTATCTTGATTACTAATTTTTATGTATCAATTAATATTCCAGTGTTTATTACAAATGTTTTATGAATCAGACAGTAATTCAAAGTTTGTTTTCGCAGAATCGAAGTCTAGCTACAGTTTCAGTCTCTTATCAGATTTTCCTATGGTTTCAGTATCATCCTATCTAGAGTATCCTAATAGGGTTTCAGTACAGACAGATAATTCAGGAAAATATTCAGAAAAGTTCAGAGTAATACTTACAGGCTTGGACCGGAGATTCGGAATGCCACCTTCTAAAGATCTAAATTTTGAAAATCGAGTTTTTCGTATTCTTTATAAAATTTTCGCTTTCGAAAATCTTTGTTTTTGTAAACCCATTCCACATTTGAGTTGTTGCAACCTAGGCTCGATACCACTAAATGTAGCACCCAAACCCGGCCGAAGTTATGGTCGGATCCGCATGCCACATCAAAACGTTAAAATTTTCCATTCTAAGTCCGTAAAATCGTACTTGATGTTCAAAAGATTAATTAATTAAGGGTTAAAGTGAATGGAAGTCATGCACGGGTAAGAAACCGGAAATGAGGAGGTGAGCCCATCGGATTGCTAAGTACCAAACTCCTTCGGATCCAATCCTAGACATGCAAACCGCCATTGCCATACCTTAACGTCATGTATATTTCTAGAAACCAATTTGATTAAGTCCTTTTTAGGAAAAGTGATTAATTTTGGAAAATATCTTCATTATGGAAGCTTTGCTTATTTTCGTGTTATTTTGAAATCAATTCTTGTTTTTTGAAAACGCGCCTAAAGCTATCCAATTTCAATAGTTAAATATAAATATTACCTATCTTAATAAAACATATAAAACCATCAAAAATAATTAAGCGGCCTTATTACATTTAAAACCCAAAACTTCAAACGTAAATAAAAGGATGTCCAGTTCACGGAAGAAAATCAAACTTTGAGCGGGTGGCCACTCAATTCCCTCACGACTCAAGCCCGCTATGGTTGGGGATTTCTGCGTGGATGAAAATAAAAGGGTGAGTTTGGGAAACTCGGTGTGTAAGGAAAACCCATTCAAAGTCCAAGTCACTCAAGCCCATTGGGCCTAAGCCCATTCAGTAATGATGGTCTTGGGCGAGCCCTTTTCAGATTACAATAAGCGGGCCTTAGCCCTTATTCAGATAACAGATGGCCCATAGGCCCATTTCAAAATACATGCAACATCGGTAAACATATGCAAGCCCATTTGGGTAACAGTGGTCTTGGGCGAGCCCTTTTCAGATTACAATAAACCGGGCCTTAGCCCTTATTCAGATAATGAGATGGCCCATAGGCCCATTTCAAAATACATGCAACATCGGTAAACATATGCAAGCCCATTTGGGAGACTACTCAACCCACCAACCACTACACTCCACCGTACCACCATACACTCCATGTGGGAATAGCTCAACCCACCCATTTAACACTCCACGATTCTTGACCTTGCTTTGCTCGGTTAAATAAATAAATTGAGGCAAAGCCTCCAAGACATGGACAAGCCACTTTCAGTACTTCCTCCGTCAATATCCCGGTCCATGCATCGAGATAATAACATGGCATGCGATAAATAACAACGATCAAACATGCATTTAGGTCAATTTAACCCTAGGGGTATTTGGTAATTTATTTACTAGGGGTAAAGCGTAAATTTTCCACTTTTAAAGGTATTTCAATAATTTATCTATTTTAGGGTTTTTCATGCATATTCCTACCTTTCACGTACTAAATGAATCACGCATCGAGGGTTCTTACCGAATTGGGCCGTTGGCCCATCATTCCAATTTTGGCCCATTAAGCCCAAAAATATCGAGGGCACGTAAATCATGCACTTTGCAGTCCAAACATTGCAGCTTACCAAAAACATTAATCGATTTACCTCACGACCATTCGCACACTCGCAAATCTAGAAAATACCGGTTTTCGGCATTTCGGCTTTTGCCGATCTAGACTAAGAAAGAGGGTGTTAGTTACACACCTGTTTGCGACGATATGCTGACGAGATCCACACACGAACCGCCTACAATTGGATTACTAACACGTTAATCTAACTATTCAAATAAAAACTACATATTAACCCCTTACAATATTCGGCCAACCACACCTACAGATCATTGTAAGCTTATAAGAAAACAATAAGCAACTCATTAACAAATTTTTGTCAATGTTTACCACATAATCATAATTTCACTGCAAGCTGTCTTCCTGAGCAACAGTCACTAAATCATTTATAAATGGAGCTACGAAACTCCAAATCAAGTTCCGTTAATTTTCCTTGAAAATAGACTCATATATCTTCTATCCATAAAATTTTCAGAATTTTTGGTTTAGCCAATCAATACCAGATTTTTCTCAAAGTTTCCCATGTTTCACTGTTTGACTAATCTAACCACTCTTCATTCCGAATCAAATTTCTCATTGTACAGAATTCAAAATATGTTCTTGTTTATTTCATTAGAAACTAGACTCAATAAGATTTAATTACATAATTTATTCAGCTTCTAATTCATCTCCCACAATTTATGGTGATTTTCCAAACTCACGTTACTGCTGCTGTCCCAAGCAGATTTATTACCAAATCACTCTTTCACACCTAACTTGCATGCTTGTTATTTAAACATGTATATCACCAATCAATCATCACATATCTATGATTTTACTTAAGTATAATCTCCATTTCATCATTTTAAAGCCCAACATGTTAGCCGATTTCCCTTTAGCATCTAAGGCACATGCATGCTCATTTGTTTGGCTCAACTTCACATATCTTCCATTTTTCATCAAAAGAACATGAAACAACAACCATTTCCTTCATTTTAATTCATGACCAAATGCTCACAACACAACCAAAAATCAAAATATACTTCAAGAGTTAAGGTAGAATCAAGAAGAACTCATGAACCTCAAAATAAAAGCAAGGTACCAAGAACTTACCTTCAATTTTCCTCCTCCTAATGACCGAATACTCAAGAGCTTTCTCCTCTCCTTTCTCTTCTCTAACTTTCAGCTATGATGAACAAAGATGGACAAAACTTTGTTCTTTTCACCCCTTTTTCTTTTAATAAAACTTCATATTTCATCCATTTAATTCTTTAATACAAAAGACATCTAATTCTTATCATGAAACATTTACCTAACCCATTATCATGAAACATTTACCTAACCCATTATCAATTTGTATCAATTTGTACCATAAATTATGGATATCAAGTGTACATTTTGTCTACAACAACATGATGGCTGGCCACTTCATGTAAAATGGGAGGTTTATCATGCAAATCCTCCTATTTTGCACTCCTATTTATTTGGCCACTTCAATTTAGCCTATCGCATTTTCAAACATTATCACATAGGTCCTATTTCATAATTTCACTCACAAATGACAAAATCAAAGCATGAAATTTTGTCAACATTCACAGAATTCCCGAAACTTGGGGCGTTACAACTCTACCCTCCTTAAAGAAATTTCGTCCTCAAAATTTACCTAATCCAAACAGATGAGGGTATTGCTGTTGCATCGTCTCTTCTGGCTCCCAAACTCAGAAGTTTCCCCTTCCTTAACTTGTTGAAAACGAGCGACCAAAGACTCATCGTTCAACTGTTTTTCCTTAATCTGATCTACCCAAGTTGGCCTCACTTGCAACTCAGCCAACAGACTTCCATCATCATACAGACTCAGACGAGCAAACATTGCTCTCAGATCAGATACAGCTCTACGACTTAGAGCATCGGCTACCACATTAGCCTTGCTTGGGTGATACTCGATCGAACAGTCATAATCCTTAAGCAACTCAATCCATCTCCTTTGCCTAAGGTTCAGCTCCTTCTGAGTCAACAAATACTTAAGACTCTTATGGTCAGTGTATATAATACACCTTTCTCCGTACAAGTAATGTCTCCAAATCTTAAGTGCAAATATCACTGCTGCCAACTCTAAATCATGAGTCAAATAGTTTCCCTCATGAGGTTTAAGCTATCGTGATGCATATGCAACCACCTTACCCTCTTGCATTAACACGCAGCCCAAACCCACGTGTGATGCGCCATCGTGCCTGATAAAATCATTCCCAGACTCCGGCTAAATTAACACAAGTGCTTGATCGTAACTTTCTTCGACTTCTCAAAAGCTTCTTGTCGCTTCTTAGTCCATGCAAACGGTACTCCTTTCCTTATGAGTTTTTTAGAGGTGCGCCATAATGTAAAAACCTTCTACAAACCTTCGTAGTATCCCGCCACCCTAGGAAACTCCGTATTTCCGACACTGACCTAGGCAGCTTCCATTCCAAAATCGCTTCAATTTTCTAAGGGTCCACTTTAATCCCCTCAGCAGAGACCACATGTCCTAAGAAAGTTACCTCCCTCAACCAAAATTCACACTTGTTGAACTTCACAAAGAGTTCCTTCTCCCTTAATACTTACAGCACTATACGGAGATGCTCATCATGTTTCATTTTAGTTTCAGAATATACCAGGATATCGTCAATAAAGACGACTACGAATTGATCTAAAAATGGTTGGAACACATGATTCATCAGATCCATAAACGCTGCAGGAGCGTTCGTTAGTCCAAATGGCATAACCAGAAACTCGTAATGACCATACCGAGTCCTGAATGTCGTCTTTTGGATGTCTGCCTCCTTGACCCTTAACTAATGATATCCAGATCGAAGGTCGATCTTGGACAATACAGAAGCTCCTCTAAGCTGGTTGAATAGATCGTCAATCCTTGGCAGTGGATACTTATTCTTAATCGTCAGTTTGTTCAACTGGCGATAATCAATGCACATCCGCATCGTACCATCCTTCTTTTTCACGAATAGCACTGGTGCTCCTCATGAAGACACGCTTGGCCTAATGAAGTCCCTATCCAACAACTCTTGAATTTGAGCCTTTAACTCCACTAACTCCTTCGGTGCCATCCTATACGGTGCGATGGACACGGTGCCGTTCGTGCAACAAGTCTATTCCAAACTCAACTTCTATTCGGAGGCAGTGCAGAAGCTCCTCGGGAAAAACATCTTGGAACTCCTTTACGGTCCTAACCTTATCCACCGTCAGTCCCTCCTCTTCGATCGACTTACAAATGCCAAATAGGCCTCACAACCTTCCGAATCCACTTTTCGGCTCTTAAAGTCGACACCACATTGGACAAATAATCCCTTCGCTCACCTATCACTATAACCTCCTCATCCTTTGTGGTCCTTAACACCATTCGTTTAGCAAAGACAATCCGAGTCGCTTTATGCTTAACAAGCTAGTCCATTCCCAAAGGAGATCAAACTCTCCGAACGGTAACTCCATCGATCTCCAGGAAAATCTTACCTTGAGTTTCCAAGGGTACATCCCTATGGTTTGTCTACCCTAACCGAGTGACCCAAAGGACTTAGTACAGATACCCCACTCACAATCTCCTCAGAGCAGTCCAAGTTGTCCATAATCCGTTCTGTGGCCTCCAATCAATATTCTGCCACATTCGAGGCGATACCAGACACGCCCCTAAAGATCTCCGTTTCGTTAGCCCGAAGTCGTTCAGAAATAGATCCCCGAAATCCATTGCTCGTACTTGCCCCAGAAACCCTTTCCAGAACACGAAGCATTGTCTATGACAGGGCATCATCCCCGGTACTGCAGTCATGAGACTCTACCTCTGTTGCAGGTGGTACCGGTGCATCCACCGCCGGCATATGTCTCGAAGACGAAGATCTCGCTCGAGCACTTCCTCGGCTCCGTCCACAGCCTCTTGTACTCATATCGTATTATCTTGATTACTAATTTTTATGTATCAATTAATATTCCAGTGTTTATTACAGATGTTTTATGAATCAGACAGTAATTCAAAGTTTGTTTTCACAAAATCTAAGTCTAGCTACAGTTTCAGTCTCTTATCAGATTTTCCTATGGTTTTAGTATCATCCTATCTAGAGTATCCTAATAGGGTTTGATGCAGCATGATAATTGAGGAAAATATTCAGAAAAGTTCAGAGTAATACTTACAGGCTTGGACCGGAGATTCGGAATGCCACCTTCTAAAGATCTAAATTTTGAAAATCGAGTTTTTCGTATTCTTTATAAAATTTTCGCTTTCGAAAATCTTTGTTTTTGTAAACCCATTCCACAGCCGAGTTGTTGCAACCTAGGCTCTTATACCACTAAATGTAGCACCCCAAACCCGGCCCAGAAGTTATGGTCGGATCCGGCATGCCACATCAAAAACGTTAAAATTTTCCATTCTAAGTCCAGAAAATCGTACTTGATGTTCAAAAAATTAATTCATTAAGGGTTAAAGTGAATGGAAGCTGTGCACCAGGTAAGAAACCGGAAATGAGGAGGTGAGCCCATCGGACTACTTAAGTACCAAACTCCCTTCGGATCCAATCCTAGACATGCAAACCGCCATTGCCATACCTTAACGTCATGTATATTTCTAGGAAACCAATTTGATTAAGTCCTTTTTAGGAAAAGTGATTAATTTTGGAAAATATCTTCATTGCGGAAGCTTTGCTTATTTTCGTGTTATTTTGAAATCAATTACTGTTTTTGAAAACGCACCTAAAGCTATCCAATTTCAATAGTTAAATATAAATATTACCTATCTTAATAAAACATATAAAAACCATCAAAAATAATTAAGCGGCCTTATTACATTTAAAAACCCAAAACTTCAAACGTAAATAAAAGGATGTCCAGTTCACCAGAAGAAAATCAAACTTTCAGAACGGGTGGCCACTCCGAATTCCCTCACGACCCAAGCCCGCTATGGTTGGGGATTTCTGCGTGGATGAAAATAAAAGGGGTGAGTTTGGGGAAACTCAAAGTGTAAGGAAAACCCATTCAAAGTCCAAGTCACTCAAGCCCATTGGGCCTAAGCCCATTCAGTAACATGGTCTTGGGCTAGAGCCCTTTTCAGACATAATAAACCGGGCCTTAGCCCTTATTCAGATAAAAGATGGCCCATAGGCCCATTTCAAAATACATGCAACATCGGTAAACATATGCAAGCCCATTTGGGTAATAATGGTCTTGGGCGAGCCCTTTTCAGATTACAATAAACCGGGCCTTAGCCCTTATTCAGATAATAAGATGACCCATAGGCCCATTTCAAAATACATGCAACATCGGTAAACATATGCAAGCCCATTTGGGAGACTACTCAACCCACCAACCACTACACTCCACCCGTACCACCATACACTCCATGTGGGGAATAGCTCAACCCACCCAAATTTAACACTCCACGATTTTGACCTTTGCTGCTCAGCTTAAATAAAGAATTGAGGCAAAGCCTCCAAGACATGGACAAGCCACTTTCAAGACTTCCTCCGTCAATATCCCGGTCCATGCATCGATAATAACATGGCATGCAAGTAAATAACAAATCAAACATGCATTTAGGTCAATTTAACCCTAGGGTATTTCGATAATTTATTTACTAGGGGTAAAGCGTAAATTTTCCACTTTTAAAGGTATTTCAATAATTTATCTATTTTAGGGTTTTTCATGCATATTCCTACCTTTCACGTACTAATGTAATCACGCATCGAGGGTTCTTACGAATTGGGCCGTTGGCCCATCATTCCAATTTTGGCCCATTAAGCCCAAAAATATCGAGGCATGTAAATCATGCACTTTGCGGTCAAACATTGCAGCTACCAAAAACATTAATCGATTTACCTCACGAGCATTCGCTTTTCGCAAATCTAGAAAATACCGGTTTTCGCATTTCGACTTTTGCCGATCTAGACTAAGAAAGAGGTGTGAGTTACACACTGCTTTGCATTTATATATGATTTGAGATCCACACACGAACCGCCTACAATTGGATTACTAACACGTTAATCTAACTATTCAAATAAAAACTACATATTAACCCCTTACAATATTTGGCCAACCACACCTACAGATCATTGTAAGCTTATAAGAAAACAATAAGCAACTCATTAACAAATTTTTGTCAATGTTTACCACATAATCATAATTTCACTGCAAGCTGTCTTCCTGAGCAACAGTCACTAAATCATTTATAAATGGAGCTACGAAACTCCAAATCAAGTTCCGTTAATTTTCCTTGAAAATAGACTCATATATCTTCTATCCATAAAATTTTCAGAATTTTTGGTTTAGCCAATCAATACCAGATTTTTCTCAAAGTTTCCCATGTTTCACTGTTTGACTAATCTGACCACTCTTCATTACGAATCAAATTTCTCATTGTACAGAATTCAAAATATGTTCTTGTTTATTTCATTAGAAACTAGACTCAATAAGATTTAATTACATAATTTATTCAGCTTCTAATTCATCTCCCACAATTTATGGTGATTTTCCAAACTCACGTTACTGCTGCTGTCCCAAGCAGATTTATTACCAAATCACTCTTTCACACCTAACTTGCATGCTTGTTATTTAAACATGTATATCACCAATCAATCATCACATATATATGATTTTACTTAAGTATAATCTCCATTTCATCATTTTAAAGCCCAACATGTTAGCCGATTTCCCTTTAGCATCTAAGGCACATGCATGCTCATTTGTTTGGCTCAACTTCACATATCTTCCATTTTTCATCAAAAGAACATGAAACAACAACCATTTCCTTCATTTTAATTCATGACCAAATGCTCACAACACAACCAAAAATCAAAATATACTTCAAGAGTTAAGGTAGAATCAAGAAGAACTCATGAACCTCAAAATAAAAGCAAGGTACCAAGAACTTACCTTCAATTTTCCTCCTCCTAATGACCGAATACTCAAGAGCTTTCTCCTCTCCTTTCTCTTCTCTAACTTTCAGCTATGATGAACAAAGATGGACAAAACTTTGTTCTTTTCACCCCTTTTTCTTTTAATAAAACTTCATATTTCATCCATTTAATTCTTTAATACAAAAGACATCTAATTCTTATCATGAAACATTTACCTAACCCATTATCATGAAACATTTACCTAACCCATTATCAATTTGTATCAATTTGTACCATAAATTATGGATATCAAGTGTACATTTTGTCTACAACAACATGATGGCTGGCCACTTCATGTAAAATGGGAGGTTTATCATGCAAATCCTCCTATTTTGCACTCCTATTTATTTGGCCACTTCAATTTAGCCTATCGCATTTTCAAACATTATCACATAGGTCCTATTTCATAATTTCACTCACAAATGACAAAATCAAAGCATGAAATTTTGTCAACATTCACAGAATTCCCGAAAATTGGGGCATTACAACTCTACCCTCCTTAAAGAAATTTCGTCCTCAAAATTTACCTAATCCAAACAGATGAGGGTATTGCTGTTGCATCGTCTCTTTTGGCTCCCAAACTCAAAAGTTTCCCCTTCCTTAACTTGTTGAAAACGAGCGACCAAAGACTCATCGTTCAACTGTTTTTCCTTAATCTGATCTACCCAAGTTGGCCTCACTTGCAACTCAGCCAACAGACTTCCATCATCATCTGAGACTCGAGACGAGCAAACATTGCTCTCGGATCGACATCTGACTCTACGACTTAGAGCATCGGCTACCACATTAGCCTTGCTTGGGTGATACTCGATCGAACAGTCATAATCCTTAAGCAACTCAATCCATCTCCTTTGCCTAAGGTTCAGCTCCTTCTGAGTCAACAAATACTTAAGACTCTTATGGTCAGTGTATATAATACACCTTTCTCCGTACAAGTAATGTCTCCAAATCTTAAGTGCAAATATCATGCTGCCAACTCTAAATCATGAGTCAAATAGTTTCCCTCATGAGGTTTAAGCTATCGTGATGCATATGCAACCACCTTACCCTCTTGCATTAACACGCAGCCCAAACCCACGTGTGATGCGTCATCGTGCACAAGATAAAATCATTCCCACTCGGCTAAATTAACACAAGTGCTTCAATGTAACTTTCTTCGACTTCTCAAAAGCTTCTTCTGCTTCTTAGTCCATGCAAACGGTACTCCTTTCCTTATGAGTTTTTTAGAGGTCTTTGCCATAATGAAAAACCTTCTACAAACCTTCAGAGTATCCCGCCGGTCTAGGAAACTCCAGTATTTTAAACCTTGACCTAGGCGGCTTCCATTCCAAAATCGCTTCAATTTTCCAAGGGTCCACTTTAATCCCTCAGCAGAGACCACATGTCCTAAGAAAGTTACCTCCTCAACCAAAATTCACACTTGTTGAACTTCACAAAGAGTTCCTTCTCCCTTAATACTTACAGCACTATACGGAGATGCTCATCATGTTTCATTTTAGTTTCAGAATATACCAGGATATTGTTAATAAAGACGACTACGAATTGATCTAAAATGGTTGGAACACATGATTCATCGATCCATAAACGCGTTAGTGGAGCGTTCGTTAGTCCAAATGGCATAACCGAAACTCGTAATGACCATACCGAGTCCTGAATGTCGTCTTTTGGATGTCCGCCTCCTTGACCCTTAACTAATGATATCCAGATCGAAGGTCGATCTTGGAAAATACAGAAGCTCCTCTAAGCTGGTTGAATAGATCGTCAATCCTTGGCAGTGGATACTTATTCTTAATCGTCAGTTTGTTCAACTGGTGATAATCAATGCACATCCGCATCGTACCATCCTTCTTTTTCACGAATAGCACTGGTGCTCCTCATGAAGACACGCTTGGCCTAATGAAGTCCCTATCCAACAACTCTTGAATTTGAGCCTTTAACTCCACTAACTCCTTGGTGCCATCCTATACGGTGCGATGGACACGGTGCCGTTCGTGCAACAAGTCTATTCCAAACTCAACTTCTATTCGGAGGCACTCGAAGCTCCTCGGAAAAACATCTTGGAACTCCTTTACGGTCCTAACCTTATCCACCGTCGGTCCCTCCTCTTCGATCGACTTACAAATGCCAAATAGGCCTCACAACCTTTCCGAAGTCCACTTTTCGGCTCTTAAAGCCGACACCACATTGGACAAATAATCCCTTCGCTCACCTATCACTATAACCTCCTCATCCTTTGTGGTCCTTAACACCATTCGTTTAGCAGCACAATCCAGAGTCGCTTTATGCTTAACAAGCTAGTCCATTCCCAAAAGGAGATCAAACTCTCCGAACGGTAACTCCATCAGATCTCCAGGGAAAATCTTACCTTGAGTTTCCAAGGGTACATCCCTATACAGTTTGTCTACCCTAACCGAGTGACCCAAAGGACTTAGTACAGATACCTCACTCACAATCTCCTCAGAGCAGTCCAAGTTGTCCATAATCCGTTCTGTGGCCTCCAATCAATATTCTGCCACATTCGAGGCGATACCAGACACGCCCCTAAAGATCTCCGTTTCGTTAGCCCGAAGTCGTTCGAAATAGATCCTCAAATCCATTGCCCGTTTTTGCCCTGTAAACCCTTTCCGAACACGAAGCATTGTCTATGACAGGCATCATCCCTGATCGCAGTCATGAGACTCTACCTCATTGCGGTGGTACCGGTGCATCCACCGCCAAGATATGTCTCAAGATGAAGATCTCGCCGAGCACTTCCTCGGCTCCTTCCACGGCCTCTTGTACTCATATCGTATTATCTTGATTACTAATTTTATGTATCAATTAATATTCCGGTGTTTATTACGATGTTTTATGAATCGACAAGTAATTCAAAGTTTGTTTTCGTAAAATCAAGTCTAGCTCTGATTTGATCTCTTATCGATTTTCCTATGGTTTCAGATCATCCTATCTAGAGTATCCTAATAGGGTTTGATGCATGCAGATAATTCAGAAAATATTGAGAAAAGTTCGAGTAATACTTACGTGCTTGGACCGAGATTGAATGCCACCTTCTAAAGATCTAAATTTTGAAAATCGAGTTTTTCAGATTCTTTATAAAATTTTCGCTTTCGAAAATCTTTGTTTTTGTAAACCCATTCCACACCGAGTTGTTGCAACCTAGGCTCGATACCACTAAATGTAGCACCCCAAACCCGCCCGAAGTTATGGTGGGATCCGTATGCCACATCAAAACGTTAAAATTTTCCATTCTAAGTCCGTAAAATCGTACTTGATGTTCAAAAATTAATTCATTAAGGGTTAAAGTGAATGGAAGCATGCACCGTAAGAAACCGAAATGAGGAGGTGAGCCCATCGGACCGCTAAGTACCAAACTCCCTTCGGATCCAATCCTAGACATGCAAACCGCCATTGCCATACCTTAACGTCATGTATATTTCTAGGAAACCAATTTGATTAAGTCCTTTTTAGGAAAAGTGATTAATTTTGGAAAATATCTTCATTGCGGAAGCTTTGCTTATTTTCGTGTTATTTTGAAATCAATTACTGTTTTTGAAAACGCGCCCTAAAGCTATCCAATTTCAATAGTTAAATATAAATATTACCTATCTTAATAAAACATATAAAAACCATCAAAAATAATTAAGCGGCCTTATTACATTTAAAAACCCAAAACTTCAAACGTAAATAAAAGGATGTCCAGTTCACGTAAGAAAATCAAACTTTCGAGCGGTGGCCACTCCAATTCCCTCACGCCCAAGCCCACTATGGTTGGGGATTTCTGCGTGGATGAAAATAAAAGGGTGAGTTTGGGGAAACTCGGTGTGTAAGGAAAACCCATTCAAAGTCCAAGTCACTCAAGCCCATTGGGCCTAAGCCCATTCAGTAATAGTGGTCTTGGGCGAGCCCTTTTCAGATTACAATAAACGGGCCTTAGCCCTTATTCAGATAATAAGATGGCCCATAGGCCCATTTCAAAATACATGCAACATCGGTAAACATATGCAAGCCCATTTGGGTAACAGTGGTATTGGGCGAGCCCTTTTCAGATTACAATAAACGGGCCTTAGCCCTTATTCAGATAACAAGATGGCCCATAGGCCCATTTCAAAATACATGCAACATCAAGAACATATGCAAGCCCATTTGGGGAGACTACTCAACCCACCAACCACTACACTCCACCCGTACCACCATACACTCCATGTGGGAATAGCTCAACCCACCCAAATTTAACACTCCACAGCTTGACCTTTTTCGCTCGATTATCAAAGAATTGAGGCAAAGCCTCCAAGATCGTGGACAAGCCACTTTCAGTACTTCCTCGTCAATATCCCGGTCCCATGCATCGATAATAACATGGCATGCAATAAATAACAACGATCAAACATGCATTTAGGTCAATTTAACCCTAGGGTATTTGGTAATTTATTTACTAGGGGTAAAGCGTAAATTTTCCACTTTTAAAGGTATTTCAATAATTTATCTATTTTAGGGTTTTTCATGCATATTCCTACCTTTCACGTACTAACAGTAATCACGCATCGAGGGTTCTTACCGAATTGGGCCGTTGGCCCATCATTCCAATTTTGGCCCATTAAGCCCAAAAATATCGAGGGCACGTAAATCATGCACTTTGCGGTCCAAACATTGCAGCTTACCAAAAACATTAATCGATTTACCTCACGAGCATTCAGACACTCGCAAATCTAGAAAATACGGTTTTCGGCATTTCGCTTTTGCCGATCTAGACTAAGAAAGAGGGTGTTAGTTACACACATTGCTTTGCGACGATATGTCGACGAGATCCACACACGAACCGCCTACAATTAGATTACTAACACGTTAATCTAACTATTCAAATAAAAACTACATATTAACCCCTTACAATATTCGCCAACCACACCTACAGATCATTGTAAGCTTATAAGAAAACAATAAGCAACTCATTAACAAATTTTTGTCAATGTTTACCACATAATCATAATTTCACTGCAAGCTGTCTTCCGAGCAACAGTCACTAAATCATTTATAAATGGAGCTACGAAACTCCAAATCAAGTTCTGTTAATTTTCCTTGAAAATAGACTCATATATCTTCTATCCATAAAATTTTCAGAATTTTTGGTTTAGCCAATCAATACCAGATTTTTCTCAAAGTTTCCCATGTTTCACTGTTTGACTAATCTGACCACTCTTCATTACAAATCAAATTTCTCATTGTACAGAATTCAAAATATGTTCTTGTTTATTTCATTAGAAACTAGACTCAATAAGATTTAATTACAGAATTTATTCAGCTTCTAATTCATCTCCCACAATTTATGGTGATTTTCCAAACTCACGTTACTGCTGCTGTCCCAAGCAGATTTATTACCAAATCACTCTTTCACACCTAACTTGCATGCTTGTTATTTAAACATGTATATCACCAATCAATCATCACATATATATGATTTTACTTAAGTATAATCTCCATTTCATCATTTTAAAGCACAACATGTTAGCCGATTTCCCTTTAGCATCTAAGGCAAATGCATGCTCATTTGTTTTGCTCAACTTCACATATCTTCCATTTTTCATCAAAAGAACATGAAACAACAACCATTTCCTTCATTTTAATTCATGACCAAATGCTCACAACACAACCAAAAATCAAAATATACTTCAAGAGTTAAGGTAGAATCAAGAAGAACTCATGAACCTCAAAATAAAAGCAAGGTACCAAGAACTTACCTTCAATTTTCCTCCTCCTAATGACCGAATACTCAAGAGCTTTCTCCTCTCCTTTCTCTTCTCTAACTTTCAGCTATGATGAACAAAGATGGACAAAACTTTGTTCTTTTCACCCCTTTTTCTTTTAATAAAACTTCATATTTCATCCATTTAATTCTTTAATACAAAAGACATCTAATTCTTATCATGAAACATTTACCTAACCCATTATCATGAAACATTTACCTAACCCATTATCAATTTGTATCAATTTGTACCATAAATTATGGATATCAAGTGTACATTTTGTCTACAACAACATGATGGCTGGCCACTTCATGTAAAATGGGAGGTTTATCATGCAAATCCTCCTATTTTGCACTCCTATTTATTTGGCCACTTCAATTTAGCCTATCGCATTTTCAAACATTATCACATAGGTCCTATTTCATAATTTCACTCACAAATGACAAAATCAAAGCATGAAATTTTGTCAACATTCACAGAATTCCCGAAAATTGGGGCGTTACAGTTCCATAATTCCCAACCCATATGCAACCTAAACAGAATATCGTATGTATGCAGTAGATACACATGTAACAACCATAAATCTTATATTAAACACATAGGGGTATTTTGGTCATTTTTGCCCTTAGGGGCATTTCGGTAATTTCTCTTTATTAGGTTTATTACTTACCTTGGCTCGTTAACAAGTCCTCGTTGGCTAAAGTGAACAGATACTATGTACTAGGTAGGATTCCAGAGAAGAGGAGGTGAGTCATTAAGACCGCTTAAGGACCAAGCTCTCCCTGATCCAATCCTAGACATGCATATACCCATTACCACACCTTAACCTTATGACTCATCCACGAGCGCAATTAATTAATTATTTAAGTTTTATGTCAATTAAACTTTAGATACTACGCCCAAAACCCCTTACAGAGCCCAAACAAGTCTACATACATGCATATAGCCCACTAGGCCCAATCTCATTCATATGGCCCATTAGGCCCAAATCACATTCATATGGCCTATTAGGCCCAAATCACATTCATATACATGCTTTCATATAATTTACATCATTTAACATCAAGTTGCCAATTTTGCCTATTATGTGCCCAATAGCCCATTGACCCATCTAGCCCATTCTGGCTCGGTTGGCCAAAACACAGGCCAAGTCCATGGAATCGCCCATGGGGCCTCAGATAACCTATCAGTTTCCCCTTACGAGTGTTTGCGCACTCACAAGACTACCGTAGCCAAGCTTTCAGCTTTTCAGCATTTCGACTTTTCGGCATTTCGGCTTTTGTCGATCTACTGTGTGTATACAGTGTATGTGCACACCTGGTAATAAAGCGTGTTGCGATCCCCCTTACCACAAACCTAAAATCATTATCACTCAATGATTACTCACATATACTTATCGAATACTTTACCAAAAGTCGAAGTCTCACCTTAACCTTATCTGAAACGCCAAGTCTTAATAGCTTTTCCTTGATCACTAATCACGAGTACTTCCCAGATCTGCATTAACCGTTATCTTAAAAAACATATTGGGTGACTTGTATCCATCATATGTCACCCTTTACTACTAAAGCCTAACCAGCCACCCTTTACCAAAGTGAAGAACACTTACCAATATCTCACACTTAAGAAGCAAATCAGTAGGGATCCAAAAGACTGGGATTCGATACTAATCCTACCAAAATCGATTAGAAGAAGTGAGGGATAGAGTAATTGATACTAGCAAAACTGATTGAGAGAACAAAGCACTTACACTAGAATTGACTGAGTGGAAAGGGTAGTGGCGGCACAGAGGATATTCGGCTCTTGAAACTTGTATGGTGAAAAAGGTTATTTGGCACAAAGAGAAGTAGAAATCATTTAAAACTAGAGGTGAATCAAAAAGAGAACTTCAGTAGGGAAGAATGGAAAATCGGCACAAAGAAAAAAAAAGGAAGAACAAGGGATTCCAGCTTTTAAATCTTTGAAGAAAAAAGGTGTTTTCTGGCAACAAGGTGAGGGAGAATTCAGCATTAGCTTGGTAACCTCACATTCGGCATCTATATATAGCCTCTAGCCGAATTTCCTATCCCCTAATCCCCAATTCGGCTCCACCTCTTTACACTCCTCATCTCCTAATTTTTCTCCCTGATAACCCCCTAATCCCCTATTCGAATTTCTCCTCTTATCACTCCCTACAGAGTTCATATTCAATGCCACCACTGTCCATCCCTTGAGTAAAAATAAATCCTTCCTTTGAGTAAGGAGGGATTCGAACCGATTACCTCCTTACCTTGTATGTGACGCCACTTGCCACTCCACCACAAGGCTTTCTTGTGTCCAATTCTTCCTTCATTTATTTAAAAGCCAACCTACTTGCCAACATGGTTCTTTTAATAAGTAAACCATAATTTCCTTCACCCTTAAATTCAAACTCAAACCTTAACCAAGACCTACTATCACATAATTTACACTTGACTAGGAATGTTAAACATAATTTTTATTAAAACCGAAAAAAAAGTTCAAGATTTCAGGATTTTTGGGACGTTTCATGGAGTGCCAGTCTCCATTATTTCTGACAGAGATCCTCGATTTACATCTCGATTCTGAAATAAGCTACAAGAAGCCTTGGGTACACAACTACATCTCAGTACTGCGTTCCATCTTCAAACTGATGGATAATCTGAACGTGTTATACATATTTTAGAAGATATGCTTCGGTGTTGTGTGCTTGAATTTGAAGTTAACTAGGAAAAGTATCTGCCTTTAGTTGAATTTTCTTCTAATAATAACTATCAATCTAGTATTAAAATGGCACCATATGAGGCTTTGTATGGTTGGAAATGTAGAACTCCATTATATTGTACAGAACTTAATGAGAAAAAGATACATGGAGTTGACTTGATCTGTGAAACAGAAGAAAAAGTAAAGGTAATTTAGGACAGTTTGAAAGCAACCTCTGATCTTCAAAAGTCCTATGCTGATTTTAAACGGAAAGAAATAGAATTTCAGGTTGGCGACAAGGTATTATTGAAAGTATCACCTTGGAAGAAAGTTCTCCAGTTTGGTCGTAAAGGAAAACTAAATCCACGATTCATCGGGCCATATAAAATTATGGAAAGAATTGTACTTGTTGCATATCGTTAGCATTACCAACAGAACTTGACAAAATTCATAATGTTTTTCATGTATCTATGTTACGACGGTATTAATCGGATCCTTCACATGTTATTTCTCCGATAGAAGTTGAGATTCAACCTAATATGACTTACAATGAGGAACCAATCAAAATCTTGGCATGTTAAACAAAAGAGTTGAGAAATAAAAAGGTGGCTTTAGTGAAAGTTCTCTAGCAACGACATGGGATTGAAGAAGCTACTTGGGAACGGAAAGATACTATGAGAAAATAATACCCGAATCTTTTTACTGGTAAGATTTTCGAGGACGAAAATTTTTAAGGGGGAGAGTTATAATAGCCCATTTTCAGTGAAATAGAAACAGTGGTTTCAGGACCACAAATCCGAGCCAAAAAGAAAACTTATTTTAATATTATTGTATGGTCTATTTTATGATAGGAATGACATATGAAAATTCTGATAAGAAAACTTTATCGATTATGTGTTCAATTAAGGAAAGGACCAAATTGCATAAAATGCAAAAGTTGAATTCTAGTAGCTAGAAGGACTAAATAGCTATGGAATTCAAAATTTGAGGTACTTATATTGTAATTAGACCATTAAAGAAAAGTTAGTAGATATTTTTGGTGATTCATCCATGGAAAAATTAGAAAATGCTGAGGACTAAATTGGAAATTAAAATAATTAAAGATAATAAATAATGAAATAAGAAATATCATCTTATTTTCATCATCTTCATCCCCAAGTTTCATTGAAACCCTAGGAGAGAGAGAAGAAACTAATCAAGTTTAATTGGATCCGGACAACTCAAATTCGAAGCTAGATCGAGGAAAAGAAAAGTTTCGGATTAGTAGAATTTCTTGTACGGACGATTATTAAGGTAAGTTTGTGTAACCGAATTATGTATATTTATATGCTTGTATTGAATGTGTTATGTGATTGTCTGAATTATAAATGTTTAAAGTATGAAATAAATTATATGCCCGATATAGCTTGAATAAATGTTAAGTTCCGTTCGAATAATGAAATTCGATGGATATATGTAATTTCCCAATTTGAATGTGATCCTGCATATGTTGCAGACAGGATTTAGCTTGGACGAGTAATCTTGATAAAGCCCTCTCTAGCATCTTGATAAATAGTTATTGCGAGTATCTTGATCAGTAGTGATTTTGCATGTGTTGCACACTACTACAGCTCTATGTGAGCGTCCTGTTACATGATTTGATTGATTGTGATCCAGCATTTAATGCGGACACAAACGCAGCTCTACGTGAGTGTCCTGGTATAAGCTCTTATGGGCTTCCTGACATGGCTCGTTTGAACTCCCTGTTACCTTATCCGATGCTCCTTGATATTAACTCTTCGGTGTTATCTATTAAAAAGCTCTATGAGCTTCCTGATTTAAACTCTTATGAGTTTCCTATTTAGGCCGAATATGTGTCCTAATATATGGCTCAACTGAGCATCCTGATATATAGCTCGAGAGTATCCTCCTTTATTAAGTGCCCTAATGAATACCCTTGATTATGAGTTGACAGTTTATGGTTTTGTACTCCTTGTGTGTACTATTTGATTATCCATCAAAATTTCAATAATACAATGGATAAATTCCTAAAATGAGAATCTATGAGATTAAATGAATTATGTCTCGAGTACTCATTAAATTCCTGAAAATTTGTGACATGAGGAGTTCATCCATGCTATTTAATGTACATGTGAATTATGTGACTAACATACTTGTTTGAGTGTATGTGTTTAGTCAAATTTTCCAATTTGTGGGGAATCATGTTATTGTATGCTTATTTGAATGAATGTAATTGGTAAGTTTAATTTTTGTTATACGAGCTTACTAAGCATTAAATGCTTACTAAGTTTTATTTTCTCTATTTTATAATGCTCGGAAGCTCGTAAAGGTTGGAGATCGGTCGAAGCAACCTCACAATATCTTTTAGCCCGTTTTGGTATAAATAGTAAACTTTTTATGGTATAATGGCATGTATAAGCTAGCTAAGCAAAATGATGATATATTTTGGTTGTAACTAGCCATTGGAAAGGGTAGTGTAAAGCATATTTTGATGTAATTATATATGGCCTAGTCATGTTTGATGAATGAATGGTTTTAAATTGGTATATATGACAACATAAATCTATAGTTATAATTATGTCATTGGTAAGTTTAATCACATAAAGAAATGAATTAATAAGTCATGCAAAAAACTTGTTTTTTGCTGATTATTATGCCTTTAATTGGTTGATATAAGTATGTAAGTGTTGATGTAGGTTGTTAGCAAAAATTAGGTGAGAAATATAGCTAGGAAATGTCTTTATTTTGTCCACATGGGTAGACACATGGGCGTGTGTCGTGACCGTGTGTAACACACGGCCGGGTACATAGGCATGTGGTTTGTCCGTGTGTCCCCTGCATCTTAAATTTGAGAAACATAATACTCAAAATTTGGCACACGGCGTGTGTCTTGGCCGTATAAAACCTACACCTAAATTTTGAAATCTTGAATTTACCACATGTCCTAGCACACGGGCGTGTGGCAGGCCGTGTGATGCAAGTTAGAGAGTTTCACGAGGTTGGACACAACATGTACCACAGGTGTGTCCCATGGTCACACGAGTGTGTCTCTTAACCACACGAGCATGTTTTCCCTGCATCTAAGAAAAACTTTAAAATTTCGTGAAAAATTTTCTGCTTTCTCGATTTAGTGTCGACTCGATTCCAATGTTTATATTGGGCCTCAAAGGTCCATTCAAGGGACAATATGGTTAGTTACAAAAATGAATAGTAATTAACATGAATTATCTGTAATTGTTCTGTAAACTCTAGTAATACTCTGTAACCCTGTTCTGGCAATGGTTATGGGATAGGGGTGTTACATTTCATGTAACACCCTTTACCCTTATCCAATGCTGGAACAGAGTACGAGGCATTATCAGACTTAAACACAATCTAACATACAACACTGAGACATAAATTTCCATCCAAATTTAAAACTTTTCATTTATAATCATATCGTCCCCAAAACAAGCCTACGAGACCTAAAACATGCATTAAAAGTGGTTCGGGACAAAACTGAACACTTTAGAAATTTTTACAACACTTAGAAAATTTGTCATCAAAATAGGGTCACACGCCCATGTGGCTTGGCACACACCCGTGTGGATAGGCCATGTGGTCACACATGCCCGTGTCCCTAACCCGTGTAACTCTCTATTCATGATATCATGCACCAAAGGAAGTCACACGGCAAAGTCACACGCCCTAGACACACACCTATGTCCCTAGGCCATGTCCGTCACACAGCTGAGACACACGGCTGTGTCTCTGCCTATGTGGACAAAAATAAGGCTATTTACCAAGCCATTTTTCCACCCTTACTTGCACCAACCTACACAACAACAAGAAGCACCAATCCAAGCACATACATATAACCAAATTAGCCACAAACAAGATATCAATACATCATTTGCACATACTAGCATCTATCATGCATAAACATCACATACTTTCGTTTCCATTCATTCCAATTTTATCTTCATGATAAGAATCATCACATAAACATACCAATGACCAATAAGATTAATGTTAACCAACTTCCAATGGCCGTATACAAAATAAATCATTAACTATTACATTGCGAACACATTTGGCAAAACCAATATGACACTTAACAAAATGACCAAGTCCCCATACATGCCATACTCAAAATATTAAAACCAAGTATACCCAAAACAATACTTTGATAGTGTGAATCGAGTTCCGACGTCCCTCGATCCTTGAGCTAGCTTGGAGACACTATAAAGAAAGGAAAGAAAAGGGGAGTAAGCTTTAAAGCTTAGTAAGGTTGCATGCAAATAATGAGCAACATAAATCATTCATTAATCATATAACTACTCAACATAAGTTAGCATAAATATCATCATGGGTTTTGCATACATACCTATTGAAACCATCTTTCAGATTTAAAGAAAAACAAGGAATCTACTTTTTGAAAATAAAACATGGAGTCGCCACCAATCTTTTTTGTTTAGGTATGATTAGATCACCTTAATAAAATATTTTACTCTATTTAAACCAATTTTGGCCTATGTAAATTTGAGAAAACGAGTTCGGGAGTCAGTTACGCATGACGAAGGATTAGCACCCTCACTACGCCCAAAATTGGTACCAAATTGATTAAATATCGTCCTTATGTCTAAGATTTAAAAATGCTTTTTGAAATGTGGTTCCTTTTACAAACATTTGAATAGCCCAAGTTGGTCGCCAAAATTCTCTTGTTTCAGAGGAATATAGCATCACATCCATCACGATAGGACACGATCCTTTATACCGTCAAAAACACGATAAATTTCGACTTCCAAAAGTTTATATGTTGAAAACCGCAAAAGGATGCACAATTATTTAGTCCAAAAAAAAAATCGAAACCCAGCACAGTAGGGCACGATTCCTCGAATTTCTAAACATCGGACATTGCCTTATTTTAGAATTTAGAGAACATGAGTGAAATTCTAAAGGAATATCCGATTATTTTGAACAAACAGGAAATCGCAACCTAGCACGATAGGGCACGATTCCCCAAATTGCCAAACATCTAACATTACCTTCGTTTTGAAGAATTTTTAAAGACATGAGTGAAATTCCAAAGGAATATTCGATTGTTTTGAACAAACGGGAAATCGCAACCCAGCACGATAGGGCACAATTCCCAAATTGCCAAACATCGAGCATTACCTTTGTTTTAAATAATTTTTAAATGAATAATTATAAAAATAGTTTAAAACGCGTTAATACGACTTGAAATAAAACTAAATTAATCTTAAAGATTTTGACTTTATAAAACCACATTTCGTAAACCAAGTGGAAAACAATGATATGGGATAATATACACACACAAGATACAATACTTGATGAATGAGGATAATGTGTCTTATGTAATCAACTAACGAAATAAACAATTAAGTATAACTAACCTAAAAAATACAACTCGATTACAATCATGCATGGGAAATAACGATATGATAATACAATAACGAAAATAATAATATGACAATACAACACAACAAAACAATACACACAATAATATGCCACAATAATATACATAGCATGATATAAAACAATCAATGCAAGATGTAAAAAACAAAATAGCAATTAGAAGCCAATGAGGTATAAAAAGATTTTAAAATAATGACGAATAAATGAACACATAATTTACACAATATATAAATAGATGAATTTAAAACTATTTGTAAAGACAACCTAGAGATATATACTTAATTATTAAAATATATGTTATGAAATGAATATTTTAATCGAATCACATACAAAACATTAAAGAATATTTATTTAAAATTGGCAATTTATATATAATATAAAAGTTTAAATTATGCACAAAATATGAAAAGATTATAAAATGTATAGTGAAATATAATCTTAGAAACATAATAGATTTACAAATCATATATACATGAATAATTTTAAAATAATTATTTGCAAAAACATGGAAATACATATAAGGTTAAATTAATTTTGTTATATGTGTTCGAATATATATAAAAACATTTAAATGAAATACTATATAATATACTAAAATAATATGTTATAAAGAAGAATTTTCAAATAATAATTTTATAAACACAAACATGGAATTTGCATGAAAAGTGTTAAAATAGTTTAAATGAAAAAATTAAAATGATGATTTTATAAAATAAAATAAAATTATTAAGATGGCTCAACACATATACGAAGACGTGGTGAACTTCAAATAATAAGCATTACTAATCAATGAGCATAATAGATGTACAAATTTGTATAAAATACTCAAAGAAGTATTGTGTAAAATGTAGAAATAACATGATAAAAAACTTGAATAATTGTACAAATAAAAATGGAAAAAATCATTAAAATGGATTAACACATATAAAAATATTAAAATGTGTTTTAAATTAGTAAGTTAAAACAAAAATAAATAAATTAAAATGGAGTTAAAATAAGAGGGACAATTTTAAAAAAATAAAATAAAATACTAGGATTAAAAAGGACCCTTGTACAATACGAGCAAATTCACAAGGGCTAAAGATGAAAATTTCCCAGACTCAAACTTTTTGGGAAAATCCGAAAGAATAAATAAATGCAAATAGGAGCTAATTATAATGCGGCACGAAAATAGAGGACCTGTTATGCAAATAACCCATTTGAAGCACAAAGGCGTTGGTTCGGGTCCTGGAACGGGTTGACGCGAGGACCCTTTCCGTTGAAACGTTGCCGTTTCGTTTAATTCCTAAAATTAAAAGCCATTGAATGGCAGCTTGCTATCCCTTTTAGCCATAAATAGAAAACCCAATTATTAGGGTTTCAACACAGCAGATTTTGAGGCTTTCCCATCCTTGACCATTCGACTGCCACCATTCCACCATTAAGACCGATGGATGATAGCTCGCCATGGAGTCGTTTCATTTTCCTACTCTAAACCTCGCCTCAGAAGGTAAAATTTTTAGCCCCAAAAACCTATCTCAAGCTTCGATTTCAACGAAGAAGAAATGGTCTCCAATGGCTCGTTTGAAGGTATGTTTTCCCTTCTTACTTTCTTATGTAAATAAATGTATGCAAAACATGGAAAAGAAAATAAACGAAACAGATTCAAGGGGAAAGCAGACGAAGCACTTGAGATCACCTTTTTTTGCAATTGCTTTTTGAACTTTCTATTTAGTATCTATTTTTTAATGTGTGCATATCGCATAAAAAAATTACAATGGTAGTGTTCTTGGCTTTATAGCCGAAATAGATAAATGAAAAAAGAAAAAATAAAAATCGATTGGTTCTGCCTCTTTGCTTGTGCTATTGTTTGTCTGTTTCTTCGCAAGTATGGAGGCCCGTTGGTGCGGTGGTACTTGGTGCTTGACGTGGGGCGTTGAGGTGTGTCTTTGGAGGTGCTGAAGTTGGAGGTTGTACTGGAGGCTAAGGTGAGGTGCATGTGCAAGCATAGGCTAGGGTTTCTACCTGTTTTAAATTTTGGGCCACTTGGGCCTTGAAATTTTAGACCTAGTTTTTAGGTTTTGGATTTGGGTTTTATTATTGGGCTTGATGTTTCGGACCTGCAAACTAGACTTGGACATTTAATTTGGTTTAATTTTTATGGATTTTATATCTTGGTGGACCCGGGCAAATTGGCATGTTTATAATACCTATACCAACTCGTAACATAGTCACATACTTTGTCATCTTTGACATACTCTTTGGATTACCCATTGAATACTTGGAATACTATCAGATACACGGAGAGTCTTGCACATAAGTGCCACATATGTAGCCAACGCTATCTCATAACACATGGGGCTCACACACGAGCTAATCGTGGGCCTGCTCACACAAGCTTTTAGTCAAGACGTAGCTACACGAGCTGCTCACACAAGCTGTTAGGTATTCGCAATACAAGCCGGATTACCCAGCCACTAGTAAGAAATACATGACCAGCGCCCAGATTCACATAGATCACATAACACATGGTTTCCTAGTGACATGTCACTTGTATCCTAAACTATTCCTAATGTTCAACCAGGATTTTCTCATCGTCGAAACTGTTTTGAATATTTCCATAGAAACAATTGTACAATTTAAGCAATATTAAGCATTAAATACATAAAATAACATTGCATTATTTACACACAAACTTACCTCGGTACAAAATGGTAGGAAATGAACCTAATCGTCAATAACCTTGTTTTTCCCCTGATCAAGGTTCGAACTTCATTTTTCTTGATCTATAATAGCAAATTTAACTTATTTAATTATCACATTACTCAATGCTGTCCAAAAATCAACTTATCACAGAATTATATTTTTGACCCTAAACTTTAACATATTTACAAATTAGTCATTTGGCTCGTAAAATGAAATGTATCCATTTTCTTTATTACCCAAGCCTAGCTGAACCTAAATCATGTTCAAAACAACCCATATTTTTCATCAAATCACATTTCTACTACCCATTTTCACAACTTTTACAAATAAGTCATTTTTATGCATTTTCACTAAAATTCACTTAGTAAAAGTTATTTATCACATCTTCAACATACAATATCTTCCATCAAACATCAAAATACATGATGTCTGTAACACCCCAAACTCGGCCTAGACGTTATGGCTGAATCTGGCGGTGTCACATGGTAGTGCTTTTCGAAAAGTATGTTGTCGGTAAATCCCTTTTTCTTAGTCTTTATCTAATACTTATTTCAAATTGTATTGTTCGTTTTCAAAACATTATTCACTTACAAATCGATATTCAATTTCCAAAATGCTTTTCATTGCGGAAGCTTTTAACCAGTTTGGGTGTTCGTGGTATTTTTGATAAAACATCAATTTCAATTGAAAACCCTAGTTTTACCTAACACTAGCAGGTTTAAATCATGAAATCAAATAAATCCAAATTTAAACCAAAATCTGTAGAGGCCATAATTACATCAAAATACTCCCAATTAAAAGTAAAATCATAAATAGGTAATAAATAGTGTAAAAGAAGTCATGTGGCCACTATCGAGTCCTTCGCTGCATCAATCCGTCAAGTCTAGGGATTACCTGTACAGATTAAATCGAAGGGGGTGAGTTTACGTAAACTCAGTGTGTAATCCCCATATAAACAAATAGACAGTATGCACATGATCACAGTCTGGGCCTAAGCCCTATTCAGTAATAGTTTCGGTGTTAGTTTGGCCTTAGCCCATCTCAGTACAGAATCACTTGGGCCTTAGCCCATCAACGTATTAGTAGTAGTAGCCAGTATGCAATCATAAAATCCTACCTAGCCAACCTCTACACACCATCTCCATCCAACCCTACACTCTATGTGGGGATATAATCTACCCATCCATCCTTACACTCCAAAAAGTACAGAGTAGGGCACTAAATAGTAATTTGCAGCTGTGCTACCAGTAAATTAGGCTCAAGGCCTTTCAGTACACTTCCTCCGAACAATATCAACCCCCAAACCAATACAATGCAATATACAGTTATGACATGCTATAACATGGTTACAGTACACACAATATCGATTTAGTGAAACATTATCATGCTCGATAACATTTATACATATAAATCAATCATATAGTCATGTCATTCAATTAGGGGTCTAAGTAAGCTTACTGACCCTACAGTAGGTTCACATTCGTCTTAGGCGACACGTACAACCTTGGCAACAATTCAATGAAAATGGGCTCACACGCTCATGTTGTCTACCTGTATGGGCCTACATGCCTGTGTGGCCCACACAGCCCAAATTGGCCTTGGTCGTGTAGATCACACGGCCTGGCCCAGATTCCCACACGCTCGTGTGGCCACACGGCCTAAATTGGTTGAGCCCGTGTGCCGTACACGACCAACCTGGCCATCACACAGCCGTGTCTAGAGTGTACGGCCTAGCTCGTCGATCACATGCCAATGTTATGGCACACAACCTACCACACGGCCTACCACACGGCTGTGTGTCATCGATAGAATGGTTTTTGACTTTCTCGAAACCTTGTTTTATGCGTTTCCAGGTACACATCTAGTTTCAATTGAAGCTAAAATGATCCCTAAGCACTCTGTACCTATAACTCAATATTCCAACGCCCAGGATCAGTATTATTTAACGAAACATAACCGAAACTATAACAAGATATCCAACCCAAAACCTTCAAGAACCTTACCTTCAATCGAGCAACCAGAATTCTACGAGCCTAAGTCTTCAACCAGCGATTAGGAGTCCCAAAAACTTCACTGTTTCAATCGAAATCAAAAGTTGTACAAACAAGAGAGATGTAACACCCCGTACCTGAGCCCGTTACCGGAGTCGAACACAAGGTGCACACAAACTCAGCTAAATTGTTTTCACAGTCCATAAAAATTTTCCAGACTAGCTGGTTACTGCATCACTGTCGCTTCAAAAATCATATCTTGAGTTTTAAAGCTCAAAAATCAGTTTCGTAATTTTTTCCCGAAAATAGACTCATAATTCCATCAATATATTTTTTTCTAGAATTTTTGGTCGGGCCAATTAGTACAGTTTATTAGTTAAAGTCTCCCCTGTTGCAGGGATCGACTACACTGACCTTCGTGCGTTACGAATTGGATATCTCCCTGTACAGGGCTTCAACACTGATGCCGTTTATTTCTATAGAAACTAGACTCAGAGAGGAATCTATAAATATATGGCATGACTCATAATTATCTCTGGTTAATTTACAATGAATTTCTAAATTCGGAACAGGGGATCCAGAAACCGTTCTGGCCCTGTTTCACGAGAACTTTAATATCTCTTAACATATAATTCATATGACCGTTTCGTTTCTTCCATATGAAAATAGATTCATAAAGGTTCATTTACATAATTTATTCACTATTTAATTCCATTCCTACAATTTTTAGTGATTTTTCAAATCCACACCACTGCTGCTGTCAGCATCTGTTTTTCAGTAAACCTTACCTATTTCGTGGTTTCTATGGACCAACTAAAGTTTTGTCATACATAGGTCCACATATAATCATTTTAGCCATTCCAATGGCTGATCATTTGCTCACACTTCCATTCAGTCCGTAGTCACATCATAAAACCATACATATATACATAAGCACAAATGGTCTAATGCCATACTCCACTTTTACGAGCCATTTTCGCATGGTCGCATACACATACATCACAAAAGTACTTAAAACGCAACAAAAGGGTAGTCCTATACATGCCATTTCAAAATCCAACCAAAATATATACCGAAAGGGACTTTGATAGTGTGGGAGACTTGACTTCCGAAATCCCGAGTCCGATAGTGACGAGCCAAAATCTATAGATAGAGAAACAGAGAAACGGAGTAAGCAATTTATGCTTTGTAAGTTAGAGCAAGGATTCCAGCACAACAAAAGCATAATATTCATATAGCTAACGGATAATTTCATATGCACAAATTCTCAATATCATACTTATTTCACATTCCAACCCTTATATTCATACATAAGGGTTCATCTTAGCCAAATGCCGAAAGCTCATTTCTCGATTGAGCGAATATTATTCAAGGAATCAACTATTCCAAAGCACATACGAACATACCTCGTTGCTGGAATTTTCAAGCGTATTAGCTGAAATTTTACAGCAGTTCATTCATTCTTGAATCACGTATCTTGAGTTTAACCGGATATGGCTACACATTCAAATGCCTTGGGACATAGCCCGTTCTGATGAACTTGCACGAATGCCTTCGGGACTCAACCCGGATTTAGTAGCTTGCTCGAAAGCCTTGGATCTTAGTCCGGATTTAGAAACTCGCACGTATGCCGTCGGATCTTAGTCCGGATTTAGTCACTTAGCACAAAGCCTTCGGGACTTAGCCGGATATCATTCAATAACCATGTACATTTATCAATAAACCATAACACATTCACATTTCATTTTCATTAGCAAAATTCAGACACAAGTCACTTATCACATTTGTAATTTCGCTCAATAGCCACACACAAAGAGCATGATTTTAATTTACTTTAAACATGATCTAATCATTTCAAATTTAAGCTCTATTGCTCAAGAACTTACCTCGGACGTGGTCGAACGATTTCGACGGCTATTCCACGACTTTTCCTTCCCTTATCGGATTTAGCTCCCTTTGCTCTTGAGCTTAATTTAACAAATAAATTGGTTTTATCATGTGAGCATCGAAGAGGAATTCAAGATACTTAGCCAATATATATACTCATTAGGCATCAAAGTCGCATATGTACGAAATCATGAATCGAACTCAACACATTAGTTAATATTCCTCTTAGCCGAATTTTCTAAGCCAAGAATAGGCATCAATATGCTTGCCTCTAACCGAATGCATGCACACCAATTTCCCCTCATGTGGCCGAATATACATGTCCAATTTGAGGCCAATTATACACTTAATACCACACAAAAACAGCATACATTTTACTACTAATGCATTACATATCGTAACTCATTGCACATCTCTCATTTACTTCATAATCGAAACATCATCACAAGCAAGTATACACCTTGAAATAGCATATATGTCATACCAATACATCGTGTGCGAACATATATACATATATATATGCTAGAGCCGAATTCTCAAGTGGCTTATATCCAAATATATACACATATCCAAAGCTTAAATCTTACTTACCATGCAACATGCATGAATCATACTTATGGATATAACATGGCCGAATACCACAACACCATACCATTTCAATTTGGTCTTGGTAAAACAAAGAACTTAGTATCTCATTCAAAAAAATGCTAAAAGAAAATCTAAGAATCCTCAATCCTCCATCACATGTATCATTATCAAGCTTGATATTTAGCATGCAATGGCATTAACACCATATTCACTTTGGCCAAATTTCATTCCCATGGCATAACAAAGATTTGAACCATGGGCTAACAAGAACATCAAGCTAGCAACTAAAAACATGCATGAATCTCATGGCACAACCTCAAACATACCTTAATCTTGATGCAAGTATAGCCAACCTCTTCCTAATCCTCTTCCAAACCAAGTATGAAGCAAAACTCCTCCTTATCCTTAGTATTTTGGCCAAAAGAGAGTGAAAATGGATGAACAAAATTTTTGTTTTCTTTCCTACCTACACGGCAATGGGGAGGAGAAGCCTTCACACACACATTTTTTTTTATTCCATACTCCTTATTTTATTTATTCCAACATAACCCACTTACCAAACATGTTTCATGACATGATTTTTGCCCATAATTCCTTGTCATGGCCGGCCACTAGCTATTGGGGGAATTTGACATGCAAGTCCATTGTTTTGCATGCATGCTTTAATTAGTCATCACACATTTCCCCATCATACTTTCAAAGTTTACTACTAGGTCCTTTCTAGTGAAATTCACATTTATAACTCTAAATCAAAGCATAAAAATGTCACACATAGGTTAACACACATTATAGGCAATAAAATAAATATTAAATTATTTTATGCCTCGGTTTTGTGGTCCCGAAACCACATTTCGACTAAGGTCGTTTTAAGGTGTCACAACTCTCCCCACTTTAGAAATTTTCGTCCCGAAAATCTTACCGTAAATAGGTTTGGATATCGCTCTTTCATAGAGTTCTCGGGTTCCCAAGTAGCTTCTTCTATCCCGTGTTTGAGCCATAACACTTTCACTAGCGGAACCCTTTTGTTTCGCAACTCTTTCACTTCACGAGCTAGGATACGAATCGGTTCTTCTTCATAACTCATATCGGCTTGAATTTCAACCTCGATGGACTAATTACGTGCGACGGATCAGATCTATAGCGTCAAGCATTGAAACATGGAAGAAGTTGTGAATCTTTTCGAGTTCGGGGCAAAATCAAACGATACGAATCGGGCCAACTCGTTCGGAGATTTCAGACGCCCAATGAATCTCGGCTCAACTTGCCCTTATGGTCGAATCGAGTATCTTTTCCACGGCGAAACTTTAAGAAACACTTTATCTCCCACCGATACTCAATGTCCTTTCGTTTCAAATCCGCGTCACGATTTTCGACGATCTGTGGCGCCTTTAGACTTTCACGGATTACCTTTACCTTCATTCAGCATCTTTAATCAAATCCACTCCGAAAATTTTGTTTTCATCGAGCTCGGTCCAAAACAATGGTGTACGGCATTTACGCCCGTACAAAGCCTCGTAAGGCGCCATCTTAATACTTGATTGAAAACTATTGTTGTAAGCGAATTCAATCAAAGGTAGGTACCGTTCCCATGAACCACTGAACTCGAGGATGCAACATCTCAACATATCCTCAAGTATCTGAATTATCCGCTCGGATTGACCATCGGTTTGGGGTGAAAGGCGGTGCTGAAATGCAACTTGGTACCCAAAGCTTCTTGCAATTTCTTCCAAAATCGCGAGGTGAACCTCGGATCTCTATCCGACACAATGTAAATTGGTACCCGTGTAATCTCACAATCGAGAAACGTACAATTCAGCTAGTTTATCCAATGAAAATACGTATGCACAGGATAAAGTGAGCCGACTTAGTCAATCTATCAACGACAACCCAAATCGCATCCTTCTTACTTGTCGACAATGGCGGTCCGGACACAAAGTCCATTGTGATTCGATCCCATTTCCACTCGGGTATCGTGATCTATCAAGTAACCGTGAAGGCACTTGATGTTCCGCTTTCACTTGTTGACATATTAAACATCTCAAACAAAGTCGGAGATGTCTCGTTTCATACCATGCCACCAAAACCGACGTTTCAAATCGTTGTACATCTTCGTACTCCGGGTGGATTGCCATTCGGCTACAATGGGCTTCGTTCGAATTATCGAAATAAGTTCAATTCTTTGGAACACACAAACAACTTCGAACCTCAAACAATCGTCATCATCAATTTGAAACTCCGATTCCTTGTTCGTAACACACTCGGCCCGTTTTGCAAGCAACTCCTCATCAACTTTTCGAGCTTCACGAATTTGATGAGTCAACAATGGTTTGGCCTTTAATTCGCTACTAACACATTGTCGGGCAGAATGGACAAGTATACATTCATAGCTAAATAAAGCAAAAGTGATTTTCGCTTAAGGCGTCCGCAACCACATTAGCCTTTCCGGGTGATAATCAATGACAAGCTCATAATCTTTTAACAACTCGAGCCAACGTCTTTGTCGCAGATTTAAGTCTCTTTGGGTCATCAAATATTTGAGACTTTTGTGATCCGAATACACATGGCACTTCTCACCAAATAAGTAATGTCACCATATCTTTAAAGCGAATACGATGGCGCCAATTCGAGATCATGGGTCGAATAATTTTTCTCATGTGGCTTTAATTGTCTCGACGATAGGCCACAACTCGACCTTCTTGCATCAATACGCAACCTAACCCAAGTAGGAGGCGTCACTATAGATGACAAACTCTTTGCCGATTCGGTCGCATTAGTAATCTTGGAGCTTCCGTCAAATGAGTTTTCAATTGGTCGAAACTTTTCGACACTTTTCCGTCCATTCAAACTTGACATCTTTCAAGCGGTTTTGTCATGGGTGTGGCTATCATCGAGAATCCTTTTACAAACCGTCGGTAGTAAGCAAGTCCCAAAAGCTCGAACCTCGTAATATTTCTTGGAGGTTTCAGATTAAGTATGGCTGAAATTTTGCTCGGGTCAACTCGAATACCGATGTAGATACCACATGACCCAAGAAGCTAACCCTCTTAACCGTAACTCACACTTGCTGAACTTAGCATATAACCGCTTATCCTGTAAAATTTGCAACACTAATCTCGGTGCTCGCATGTTCGGTCTCATCTCTTGAATAGACCAAGATGTCGTCAATGAACACAACTACGAACCGATCCAAATATGATCCAAGATCCGATTCATCAAATCCATAAATACCGCAGGGCATTAGTGAGCCCAAACAAGATCACTAAGAACTCGTAGTGACCATATCTCGCTCAAGGCGCTTTTGGTATGTCCGAATCTCGGATTCACAACTGATAATAGCCCGATCTCAAATCTATTTTTGAGAACACTGAGGCTCCCTTCAGTTGATCGAACAAATCATCGATACGCGGTAACGGATATTTGTTCTTTATTGTCACATTATTAAGGCGACGATAGTCGATGCACAACCTCATGGTTCGTCCTTCTTTTCACAAACAACACTGGTGCACCCCAAGGTGAAAAACTCGGCGAGCAAAACCTCTATCCACCAACTCTTGCAACCGAAGCTTTCAACTCCTTTAATTCCATTGGTGCCATACGACACGGAGCTATCGAAATCGGTGTGGTCCTGTACAAGCTCAATACCAAACTCTATCTCCGAACAGTGGCAAACCCGCAATTCTTGGGAAAAACATCCGAGTATTCACAAACCACCGCACAGATTCGGGTTTTATTTCTAACTCCTTATCATCAAGTACATACGCAAGGTATGCTTCGCACCTTTTCTTACATATTTCGGGCCAACATTGATGATATTACGGTGGCAACCCTTCAAGTCCGTAGACTCAACTCGGATCATCTCGTTATTTGCGCATCTCAAATCAATAGTCTTGCTTTTGCAATTCACAACCGCATCATGCACGGTCAACCAATCCAACCCAAGAATAACTTCAAATTCATCGAACGGCAAAAGCATCAAGTCCGCCGGAAAATAGGAACCTCGAATTACTAGGAGGCATTTCTTACACACTTTGTCGACCAGCACGTAACGACCCAAAGGATTTGACACCCGAATTACGAACTCAGTAGACTCAATAGGTAAAGTCTTCTTTGGATGCTAAGGTTTCGCATATATAAGAATGAGTGGAACCAGGTCAATCAAAGCAATCACATTAGTATCAAAGAGAGTGAAAGTACCGTAATAACATCCGGCGATGAAGCATCCTCGCGGCACGTATAGCATAAGCTCTAGCAGAGCGCGAGCCTCGGATCCGGTCGTAGCATCTCTAGATCCTCTCGACCACCACTAGCATTGCCCATATTTCTAGATGGTCTACCTCGGCAAGTGGTAGCGCCCGGTTTCCCACTCGATCTACATTCTGCTCGCACAACCTCGGGCAATCTTTAATGAAGTGGTCAACTGATCCGCACTTGTAACAGAGCGGTCACGGAATCTACAACTTCCGAATGCCATTTGCCACAATGTCGACACTTCGCTCTATCTCGACGTTCATTCCCAACACGGCAACCGAAGTGCCTCGTACCCATTGTGGGGTCGATCACGATCTCGTCTAAAAGGCCGAAGTGCCTCTAGACCGCCCACATCATCTCAAAATTTCTTCGATGCTGTTGAAGAGACTTTCCGATGATCTTTACTGAAACTCTCCGGTTCCACATCAACTTTTGTTTTTCTTTTCTAAGCTCCTCGGCTTTACAAGCTCGCTCGACAAGTACTACAAACTCTCGTATTTCAAGAATGCCCACGAACATTTTTATATCTTCATTCAGCCCATCCTCGAAGCGTTTACACATGATAGCCTCGCACGAAACACATTCCGGCGTATCTACTAAGTCTAACAAATTTTCGCTCGTAGTAAAGTAATCGACATAGAACCTTGCTTAAGCTCAAGAAATTCCTTCCGCTTTTGATCAACAAATCTCGGTGATATACTTCTTCCAAACTCGGTTTGGAAAACTCCCAAGTTACTTGCTCTCGGGACACAACAAGTCGAGTACTCCACCAATAGTAGGCGTAATCGCGTAGCAAGGAGATAGTACACTTTAGGCATTCATCGGTGTACAAGATAGCTCATCGAAAGTACCGGAGAGTGTTGTCCAACCAAAATTCAGCTTGCTCGGTGTCGCCGCTATCCGTAGCCTTAAATTCATAGCCCGTGTTTAGGATTCTATCAATCGGGGCTTACTTGACCTTATTTGGTCGGGATTCGGAGGCATTGTAGGTGCGGGGTTGTATTTTTGGGAATGGAGGTTGTGGAACACCAGTATTTGTTCGAATGTATTGGTTAAACCAATCATTCATCACGCTATAGAAAGCTTGTCTAGCTTCATCATTAGGATTACTAACATTAGGTTGAGAGTCCGCGGAGCTGTCCCTTCAAAGGAGCAGCGCTACACTCTCAAGATCATCACCATCGCTCGGTCGGGATCGGGATCCATTACTATAAATAAACACATTTCAATTGTCGAAATCACCACACTATCAAATAATCACATAAAATGGCATGTATAGCTAGACCCAACACATTACGGTAGTCCCGAACCGACTAAACCGTAGCTCGATACCAATAAAATTGTAACACCTGCATGCAGCCAGTTCACGAGTCGAACACAAGGTGCACACAAACTCACTAAATTGTTTTCACAGTCCATAAAAATTTTCCAGACTAGCTGGTTACTGCATCACTGTAGCTTCAAAAATCATATCTTGAGTTTTAAAGCTCGAAAATCAGTTTCGTAATTGTTCCCCGAAACTAGACTCATAATTCCATCAACATATTTTTTTATAGAATTTTTGGTCGGGCCAATTAGTACAGTTTATTAGTTAAAGTCCCCCCTGTTGCAGGGATTGACTACACTGACCTTCATGCGTTACGAATTGGATATCTCCATGTACAGGGATTCAACGCTGATGCCGTTTATTTCTATAGAAACTAGACTCAGAGAGGAATCTATACACATATGGAATGAGTCATAATTATCTCTGGTTAATTTACAATGAATTTCTAAAGTCGGAACAGGGGATCCAGAAACCATTCTGGCCCTGTTTTACGAGAACTTTAATATCTCTTAACATATAATTCATATGACCATTTCGTTTCTTCCATATGAAAGTAGATTCATCAAGGTTCATTTAAATAATTTATTTACTATTTAATTCCATTCCTACAATTTTTAGTGATTTTTCAAATCCACACCACTGCTGCTGTCAGCATCTGTTTTTCAGGTAAACCTTACCTATTTTGTGGTTTCTATGGACCAACTAAAGTTTTGTCATACATAGGTCCACATATAATCATTTTTAGCCATTCCAATGGCTGATCATTTGCTCACACTTCCATTCAGTCCGTAGTCACATCATAAAACCATACATATATACATAAGCACAAATGGTCTAATGCCATACTCCACTTTTACGAGCCATTTTCGCATGGTCGTACACACATACATCACAAAAGTACTTAAAACGCAACAAAAGGGTAGTCCTATACATGCCATTTCAAAATCCAACCAAAATATATACCGAAAGGGACTTTGATAGTGTGGGAGACTTGACTTCCGAAATCCGAGTCCGATGGTGACGAGCCAAAATCTATAGACAGAGAAACAAAGAAACGAGTAAGCAATTTATGCTTAGTAAGTTAGAGCAAGGATTCCAGCACAACAAAAGCATAACATTCATATAGCTAACGGATAATTTCATATGCACAAATTCTCAATATCATACTTATTTCACATTCCAACCCCTATATTCATACATAAGGGTTCATCTTAGCCAAATGCCAAAAGCTCATTTCTCGATTGAGCGAATATTATTCGAAGGGAATCAACTATTCCAAAGCACATACGAACATACATCGTTGCTGGAATTTTCAAGCGTATTAGCTGAAATTTTACAGCGAGTTCATTCATTCTTGAATCACGTATCTTGAGTTTAACCGGATATGGCTACACATTCAAATGCCTTGGGACATAGCCCGATTCTGAGAACTTCGCACGAATGCCTTCGGACTCAACCCAGATTTAGTAGCTTGCTCGAAAGCCTTCGGATCTTAGTCCGAATTTAGTAACTCGCACGTATGCCATCGGATCTTAGTCCGGATTTAGTCACTTAGCACAAAGCCTTCGGGACTTAGCTCGGATATCATTCGAATAACCATGTACATTTATCAATAAACCATAACACATTCACATTTCATTTTCATTAGCAAAATTCAGACACAAGTCACTTATCACATTTGTAATTTCGGCTCAATAGCCACACACAAAGAGCATGATTTTAATTTGCTTTAAACATGATCTAATCATTTCAGAATTTAAGCTCTATTGCTCAAGAACTTACCTCAGACGTGGTCGAACGATTTCGATGGCTATTCCACGACTTTTTCCTTCCCCTTATCGGATATAGCTCCCCTTTGCTCTTGAGCTTAATTTAACAAATAAATTGGTTTTATCATGTGAGCATCGAAGAGGAATTCAAGATACTTAGCCAATATATATACTCATTAGGCATCAAAGTCGCATATGTACGAAATCATGAATCGAACTCAACACATTAGTTAATATTCCTCTTAGCGAATTTTCTAAGCCAAGAATAGGCATCAATATGCTTGCCTCGACCGAATGCATGCACACCAATTTCCCCTCATGTGGCGAATATACATGTCCAATTTGAGGCCAATTATACATAATACCACACAAAAACAGCATACATTTTACTACTAACGCATTACATATCGTAACTCATTGCACATCTCTCATTTACTTCATAATCGAAACATCATCACAAGCAAATATACACCTTGAAATAGCATATATGTCATACCAATACATCGTAATGCGAACATATATACATATATATATGCTAGAGCCAATTCTCAAGTGGCTTATATCCAAATATATACACATATCCAAAGCTTAAATCTTACTTACCATGCAACATGCATGAATCATACTTATGGATATAACATGGCCGAATACCACAACACCATACCATTTCAATTTTGTCATGGTAAAACAAAGAACTTAGTATCTCATTCAAAAAAATGCTAAAAGAAAATCTAAGAATCCTCAATCCTCCATCACATGTATCATTATCAAGCTTGATATTTAGCATGCAATGGCATTAACACCATATTCACTTTGGCCGAATTTCATTCCCATGGCTTAACAAAGATTTGAACCATGGGCTAACAAGAACATCAAGCTAGCAACCAAAAACATGCATGAATCTCATGGCACAACCTCAAACATACCTTAATCTTGATGCAAGTATAGCCAACCTCTTCCTAATCCTCTTCCAAACCAAGTATGAAGCAAAACTCCTCCTTATCCTTAGTATTTTGGCCAAAAGAGAGTGAAAATGGATGAACAAAATTTTTGTTTTCTTTCCTACCTACACGGCAATGGGGAGGAGAAGCCTTCACACACACACATTTTTTTTTATTCCATACTCCTTATTTTATTTATTCCAACATAACCCACTTACCAAACATGTTTCATGACATGATTTTTGCCCATAATTCCTTGTCATGGCGGCCACTAGCTATTGGGGGAATTTGACATGCAAGTCCATTGTTTTGCATGCATGCTTTAATTAGTCATCACACATTTCCCCATCATACTTTCAAAGTTTACTACTAGGTCCTTTCTAGTGAAATTCACATTTATAACTCTAAATCAAAGCATAAAAATGTCACACATGGGTTAACACACATTATAGGCAATAAAATAAATATTAAATTATTTTTATGCCTCGGTTTTGTGGTCCCGAAACCACATTTCGACTAGGGTCGTTTTAAGGCTGTCACAAGAGAAACGAGTTCGAAGGGAAAACAGACGGGGAGAAAGGGAAGAAAAAAAGAAGAAAACTTGCAAGGAGAAATTTCGATAGAGTAGCAAAAGTCACGTCAAAAATTTTGGAGAGGGAGAGAGTCAAAATTTGAAAAAAAAAACAAAAGAATAACCTGATAATCCGCATATCTCAACTCCTCACTATTTTCTCCATCCAACCACCCACTACTCAGAATCCCAACTCTACTGAAACACCCTCGCGAAAATGAGCAAAAATAACTACCCTTACTCGCACAAGGATTTGAACTCAAGACCATCAGCAAGCCAACATATTACTTAACCACCAGACCAACAAGCCCATTTTGATATGAAATTACCAATAATCAAATATAAGCCCACTGATCAAGTTTAAGGTTTAATTCAGAAAAAAACCAAAATTTTGCCAAGGATGAGGCTTGAACTCAAGACCTCTCAGACACTCCCAGAACACTTAACCACTGAAGCAGATATATATTTGTGTCAAAATTTACAAAAGCTGAAAAAAAATTTTGGGGGCATTACAATGTCACACATGGGTAGATTTTTAAACATGAACCCTACTTCAAAATAATGGTAGAAATAGGTAAATCGGATTACGAGGACTTTAAAAATGTAAAGAGCATTAAAAATGGGGCTAGGATGTACTTACAATCAAGCTTGAAAGATGACAAAACCCTAGCTATGGAGAGCTTGAAAATTTTGGCCAAGGTTGAAGAAGATGGACCCAAATTTTGACTTGATTTTCCCTTTTTATTATTTTATTTACCAAATGACCAAAATGTCCTTAATGCATAACTTTGAAATTTTACCTATCCATGTCCATTTTTTTCCACTAACTTATCCAATGGTCTAATTCCTTCTAAGGACCTCTAATTTAATATCTCATAGCAATTGGACACCTTTAACAAGTAGAACTCAACTTTTACACTTTTTATAATTTAGTCCTTCTTACTAAATTGAAGGCTCAAATGTCAAAATTTTCGAACGATATTTTCACAGAATAGTTCCATAAAACTGTAGACCATAAAAATGTAATAAAAATAGATTTTTTCTATGTTAGATTCGTGGTCCCGAAACCACTGTTTTGACTAAAATCGGGCTATTACATTTCAACTATTAATTTCTTACTTTGGCCTAGATAATTTTCAGTTCCTTGAAATCTAGCCAATACCCAGGATTTATTTTTCTCAATATACAAGTCTTTCCAAATGCCTTCAGTATCTGTCTTGACCATCTACTAACACTAATGAATTTCAAATTATGACTTTTTAAAATCATAATTGATTCACAATTGATTTGACATCATTTCTAATTCATGAAATTTTGAGGATGTTGCAGTTACAAATTTATATTTTACATAAATTGTGTACCAACCCGAAAATTAGTGGTGTAAAAAAATACAATTTCGAGACTCTATTTTTCATAAATCGGGCACGTAAATATTATTATTAAATATTATTGAGTTATTTTATAAGTGAATTGAATTTTGGATTAGTAATTTGGCCAAATTAGTTATTAATTAAGGTTCAAAGACTAAATCGTAAAAAGATTAAATATTATAGAATTCTAATTATAAAAGGCTTGAGGACCACAAGGGTTATTAAACCATTGTTCTTGTTTAGTTGTTGGGTTTTAGTTATGATGGACGGTTGGCAGGTGTAAATTTTTTAATAAAATTAATGTATAAAAAAACATAAAAGTAAAAGGAAAGGAAGATATTTATCATCTTTTTTTTTCAATTCTCTCTTTGGCCGAATGTTCAAGAGAAGGAGGAGGTTTCAAACATTTCATTTTTAACCCTTCGATTGGTAAGCTATTTCAAATCTATTTTTTTAATTTATATTTTTAGGATAGTGGGAGCTTGATTTAGCTAGTCCGTTTATTATTTTACAAAATTGTTAAAATTTTCAAAAGTTTCCATTATTGATTTCTTGAAGTTTTTGATGTTAAATTATTAGATTTTGGGTTTAGTTATGAAAAATGACTAATTGTAAAGTTTAAATGTTAGTTTTGTAACATAAGGACTAAAATGAATTATTTGTAACATTATGAGACTTTGATAAAAATAGATAATAGAGAGTTTATAAAGGATGGGATTGAAATAGGATTACGAAATGAAGCTCAAATTTGAAAGATATGGTTATTTCAGTTTTAGGGACTAAATTGAATAAAAGTAAAAGTTTAAAGGACGTTTGAAAAATAAAATTGAACTGATACAAGCTTATAATAAGATGATATGAGATGTTTGGAAATGATAGCTTGAACTCAATTATTCTATAGATCAAGAATTGAACCAAATAGAGGCTAGTCATCGAAAAACAAAAGTTGCCGAATAGTCCTTAAAAACTTGTTTGGTTACTGTTTCGCCAAGTAAGTTCATATGGAACTTGCTAAGTTAATTCATGTTATGTCTTTTTTTTTTTATAAATTGAATAATTATATTTGTCATATATTCATTTTTTTATGCAAGGTATGATACCGAGGGAAACTGAAAATAATTATTTGAGTTTAAAATGTTATGTTTGAGATTAATTATCGAACTAGAGGACCAATTTTAGCAACAATGAAAATTTGTGTAACTTAGTGAATATATGTATTGGCATTAAATTTGGTTGGAATGTATTATGTTATATAATGAAATGAGATGAACTTACTCAAATCATGGGAGAGCAAATTGTTTAACTAAACACTTTATGGACAGCAGTGGTATTACAACTTTGAAAAATTACCAAATATTGTAGGAATCGAGTTAGAGGTTGAATATAACATTAAATTAAAGCTTATTGAGTCTAGTTTTGCATAAAAGCAATGGTGAAAGCAATGGAATTATATATTATGAGATATAATATTTTTTATGAGACAATGTCAGAATGATTTCGGGTTCAGTTATTCTAACTTTTTAAAATCATTATAAATTGTAAAAAAAAATTAGGTGATTAAATTTATATGCCTAAAACATTAATGAGTCTATTTCCAAAGAAAATAAACGACACCTTAATCTGAGACTTGTACTGAAAGATATTTATTTATTAGTGAAGAAGAATTGAAGCTACCTAGAAGCAAAACAGGGGAGGTTTTTAAAAACATGGTATTAATCTACCAAGAAATAAATTCTGAAATTTTTATGGTAAAAATTTCATTGAACCTAGTTTCAAAAATAAAAAGAAAATCTTAATTTCGAATTCTGTAGGTCTGGATATAAATAACTTAGTTATTACTACTAAAGAAGACATTTTTGTTAAAAGTATATGTATAAATAGTGAAAGGGTAATTCATATTAAGTAAAAACGTGCCATATTAAGACTAAAGATTCTTGTATAAATACTTGTAAATAAAGGAAGTGAAATGGAGAGGAGGAGGAGAAAAATAATAGAAGAGTTATAAAATGAATTAATAGTTGATTATGACTGATTAAATCATATTGGTGTAAATTTAATTGATTATTGATATAGATGATTAAATTGGATAAAAGTGAAAATCTTAAAACTAAATGAAATGGTGAAATTGGTCTGGGATTGAAAATGGTATGCTATGTTATGTATGAAATGATATCATGATTGATAAATTAATGATAGTGAGATCGATAGAATGAGAATTGAACTTATAAGGGAATTGGATAAATGATTACCCTATTAATTGCTCGGGTGGTGTTATTTCGACTATATGTTGATTAGCGTTGTGTGCAAACTAATTACTTCGGACATTCCACTGAGGCACTGGTGCCAAATGGTTACTTTGACTCTGTGCCGATGACTGGTAAGCACAATATTTACTTTGGTCATATCAATGAGTGCTGGGCGCAATATATTTTCTTCGAAAATTATCTGATGAGGAATTCAGTGCCAAATTGAGTTGTTGGGTGGATTTGTGTATCCATTCGTGTCCAAGTCAAGTTAATAAGGATTTAATATGTAAAAATTTATAATTATAATAAAAATAATTGTTAATGTGAAAGAAATTTGTAAACTAAATTAATAAGTCTGAAAGATTGGTATGAAATTATGACGAATTCAACGATTCAATTTGGGAAATGACATGTTAATATGATATATTTCTAGCTAGTTATTTTTTCATATTTAAGATGATTCATAAGGAACATTTATAATGAGATATTGTGTGTTGATTATTAATTGAATTCTGATTTTGAAATTGAATGTGAATATATATATTGGATTGAACTGTAATGGAATCATTGTCATATGATAAGAATAGTGTCCAGGGTACGAGTATGCAAATACAATCAAATGCAGGATACGATATGTGGAAATATGAATGGTTCTATTAGGCATGATAATATAATTGGAATTAGAAACTTAACAATGTAATGAAATAGATTGATAATAAATATGATAATGAAATGAGTTATGTGAAATTGGTATAAGTTAGTGACTTGATAAAAGATATCAAAATGAAATAGTATAATGCTATGGAATCAATTATGTATATATATATGTGAATTATGATAAAGGAAATACATGAACTTCTATGTGAATAAATTGGAAATGAGCTTTGGGGGAGGCTGAAATGAATACGAATGAATTGACCGGCTCTAGAAAGAGACTTAAATGGTTTATTATTGTGGAATGAACATGGAATTGATTGTGATAATGTCAATGATATAAATGATTGGTATTGAGTTTTAAAAAGGTTTTATAATAGGTGTTGGCATGTACATGAAATTCATCACTTCTATTGCAATGCTAAATGAATTGGTTTGACACTTGATATGAATGACATACTAGTTGGGTGTTACAATTTTTTAACTTGTAATTTTGTTATTTAAATCATAAAAATACTATCGAGTTCCATTACTCAACATATGGTTTGTTTTTCGAGGGCAGGTTAGGTACAATTCAAGATATTTCAACTACAACTTCAACATCTAGTCAACAATCCCAAACTCGTCAATGTTTATATATTTTGTTTTTATTCTAAATTGGCATGTACCTAACTGAGTCTAATTTGGATTGTTCTTAAGCGAATGCTTCTGTTGAATTTGGTATCATATTGTGATTAATGTTTGTTTGATTGAATTAAATCTTACAATGGTTTAAAGTTGAAATAAGTTGATCGTAGTCGCTCTGGCAATGAATATGACATCTTGTTACTCGAACTTGGCAATCGAGTATGGTGTAGGGTGTTACAAATTCTAATTAATTTGTGAATTTTTTTTCTTTAAGTTTTGTAAATTAATTGTACAGTTATTTTATTTTAATTTATTTTGACCTATATGTGGTTTGATGCAAACATTGTAATCTTTCATGCATAACAAAATTAAGCAAAGAAGTAAAATTGTTACACAAATGTTAGTACAATGTGATATATTTGTAGACAATGTGCTATCCGAACACATTATATGCAAATGATCAAGATCACAATTCATGAAACAAGATTTTTATACTATCAATAGAGAAGACAAGGTTTATAAGTACGAATTTCATGAAACACATCCACCTACCTAATTTAAGATTAGGTTCAATTACTGTCACGATCATCTATCCTTAAACATCAATATGATGTTATCAATTTGTTGAAACACACTCTTCATAATTCCATAGACTGACTAAGCATAACTAACTATACAAACGTTTGGTAGGTGATAGATAATAAGCATTACACATACCAATTTGAGAAATTATAGTGCCAAAAGGATGGAGACTTAAAACTCTTGGAGTGACATTAACAGAAAGTAGATAACTTAGATGCCCAATTTCATTTGTTTGGGCCTTCAATTCATGAGAGTTATATCCTACATATATGGATTTCATTCAGTAAGAACACCATTCCATAATACCTAAAAGTCTAACAAAGCATTCCTTTGTAACCTTTTTACTTGTTTTGTAACACCTCATCTCGACTCAAACATTATAGCCAGATCTGGAGATGTTACTGCAATTTCTTTCGAAAGCCCATAATTCTTTTATTCTGAAAATATGTCGTAAACTCCTATTACAAATAGAAAATCATGTTTATTTGAAAACATATAATACTTAACTGATTTAATGAAAACATTGTTAGTTTACACTTTCCAAAATATATAGGCTAGCATCAGAATTCTTTTGAACATAAATTTTTTTGGAAAGCATCATTTGTTGTTTGAAAATCCAACATTTTGTAGGCAAAACTCATATTGTCGATAAAAAAAGTTTAAATAATTTCTAACAAAAGACAAGAGCAAAATCCAAAACAAAACAGTCCCAAAATGTCCAAACAACCCAAAAATAACAAAATGCCATGAATTCAAAATAAATAGAATGATTAACTAATTAAGTTTTAACCAAGCTCTGTTGCATTGACCCACCCTAAGTCTGAGGGTTACCTGAAAGTGGCAAAAAAATAGAGAGTGAGTTTTTGAAACTTAGTGTGTAACATATCATACTGAAATTAATCAGACATATATACAAATAATAGAAGAAGAGCTTATCAGATCATATCAGATGCAGATATATAATCCTACCCCTATCCGGTACACACCATCTCTGACCATCCCAACATGCCCTATAAGGTATTATGTACCTATTCAACCCTACACACCGCTTAGTGTTGGTATGACACTTTTCAGAATAGTCGCAGCTAAGTTGTCAGTTTATTAGGTGATTTATCACCATTTACAAAAATATATTTATGTAACTAAGCCACCAAATACAACAAGTTACTGTACTACCCACACTTCCTCCATATAACAAATCCAATCTCAGATGCAAATGCGGAACTAACAAATATCAGATATGCTTATAATGTACATGCTTATATTGATAGATACAAAACATATATAACATTTTTCATATTAAACATAGCATTTTACATATTTTACCCATCTTATATCACTTCAAACATGCGTATTTATATCAAGTTTCATGCTAAAAGATAGTCAGAATTCGCATTTTATAGCTCAATTAATAACATACCAACCCTATGGAAGGCCTACGATCTATCCAAACGATGTTTACGGCCCTAGGGAAAAGTTTAGAATTTTGGGCCCACACGCCCTTATGGCCCACATTGTCTCACACACGTCAATGTGGCTCACACGGCTGAAATAACCCAGACCGTGTGTCTTACACAGTCCAACACATTGCTTGTCACACAACCTACCACACGGTTATGTGGTGTCGATAGTGCAGTTTTTCGGCTTTCGTCGTTCACTATTTTTTAGGTTTCTCATTACACACCTGGTTCGATTCTAATGTGAAATCACTTACAAGCACTCCTATACTTAAAACGACCATTCATACGAATTAATTAACTGATTTTTCACAAAACCCGAATGCTAAAGCATAACCCAGGATGACACTTAAACTTCAATACAGAAATTCAACCTCAACAGCAACAAATTCAATCATTTACCCTTGAGAACAACAACCATGCCAACCACACCATTGGAAGAATACCAACCTTCTCACAATTTTCCACTAACAATGCACAAAAGAATAGAAAAAAATTAAAATCAACTCGAAAAGCTAATTCCACATCATGATTTAATGATACACCCGAAACTCAACCTTACTAAAAAAATTCCAATATTACCTATTAAACAAATGTGTCAACCTCAATCAATGAATAAAGATCGAATAGCAAGAAAACGAAGAAACAAACGTCAAAATAGGGAGCAAATTAAAAGCAGGAGGAAATGATATGGCAACCAAAATAAAGAACAAGAATAGTAGAACAAAATGGGAGAAAAGCAAAGCAAATCAAATTGCAAAAGCAGAGGAAGAATGGCACCGTGAAAAAATGGATTAAGGGAAAGAAAATAAACGTGGGGGGTTTTGTTTGTTTTGAAGATTATTATTTAATTTTTATTTGGTTGAAACTAAAAGAAATAACCACCTAAAAGGTTAAAAAAAATAAATAATACCAATCTATTTCCATAACTGAACATATATTTAATTTAAGAGAGTTTAAATTAAATCAAAACTCCTCCGTCTTTTGACAAAAAGAATAAAACACCACCACATGCTCGCAAAGGGTTAAAACTCACAACCAAGGCACTCCAATCAAGGGTCTAAACCACTAAATTAGATACATCATTTATGAAAACATTTGATAAATCAAATATTCAAATTTTAGGGTGTTACATGTTTCTTTTGTCCTCACATCTTTTGGAAATGGAAAATGCATGAAAGGAAAAAAGAAAGGAAAAAAATGAGTCTAAAATGATTGAAAATGAAGAAAACCAGTTGATTACATTCTCAAAATTATTATCAGGAATCTACAAAAAAAATGTGAGCTCTGCACTTTATGTGGTAGTGAGATTCTCTTTATTATCTTCTCACTCGCAGGTTAACCCTTTTCATTTGGTAACCCCTCTATCGAATCTGTTGCTAATCATTTTTTAACGAGAATGTACATGTGATTAACAACACCGATGCTTTTATTAGTGCCCCTAAAACATTACATTGAAATGAGCTTAAAATTGGTTTACAATGAAATGATGGGACTAACCCGATAAGGAGACAAAAAAAATTATTGCCATGTTAAGAAAATAAAATATCCTTTTTTTGAAAATGGTTACACCATTTTTTATCTGGCCAATTTTAAGCTCATTTTCACTGTAATGTTTTGGGGGCATTAATAAGGGCATCAATGTTGTCAATCACAGGTACATTCTCATTCAAAAAGTTGCTAGCATCAAATTCGATAGAAGAGTGACCAAATAAAAAGGGTTTATCTTCTGGTGAGAAGATAATAAAAAGAATCTCAGTACAACATAAAGTACTTGTATCACCCCAGAATTTGGGGTTAGAAGTTTTGAGGTTTGAATTTAGGGTCCATGAGTAGGTCAGGCAATTGAGCTTATTATCGCATTTTAGTGTCAGAATGAGCCTGCTGGTTTGGTGGTAGTAAGTTTACGTTGGGTCCCAGGTTCGAGCCCTCATGTGTGTTTTGAGAAATTAATTTTATTCTAGATTTGTTTTTTTTAGTTTTAGATACTTATTTATTTATTTTATCTATTTATTATTTTTATTTTACTTGGGAAATAGGAAGTTATCTGAAAAGTTTTCTCACATTATTCCTCTCTCACATTGGTCCCTTTTCTCTCTCCCAAAATTTCTGATTTGGACTTTTTTATTTTCGGTATTCTTTCTTTTTGAATGTTCTATATTTATTCTTCTTTTTTCTTCAATTTTTCCTCAATCTTTTGTTCCCATATCGTTGTTGATTTTCGTATCGTGGGAGGTTCGCGTGTCATTCTCATCTTAGATCAATTCGAATTCTAGTAAGAGAAGATTGCATCCATTGGGGTTTGGAATTGAAATTGGGGGAACTGAGGAGTATCGATCAGTTCTTGGTGCTTGATATCTCGATTATTAGGTGTGTTTCTAAAACTGTTTAATTTAGGTAGCGAATTGTTGTTGGATTTTGGGGAAGTCTACAATTTTTTGTGTGGTTCTAAATTGTTAGTGTTTAGCGTTTGCTTTGCTATTGTAAAACCTCAATTTTAGCCTGTTTCGGTGCAATTTCATGGCCACATGAGCATGTGCTGCACACAGGCAGTCCACACGGCTGTGTGGCTTTGGGAAATTAGGGTTTCTGACGATTCTAGTGCCACATGGCCGTATGGCTACTGTTTGGGGATTTTCTCAATTTTTACACGGGCATGTACCTTGGACACACAGTCGTGTTCCTGAGCCATACAGGCGTGTGAGTTATGCACACGGTCCTGTCTCTCCTGCTATTTAATTTTGTTTAATTTTACTGAAAAGCACAGTGAGTTTCACGGGCTATTCACACAGCCATGTCACTCGGTCACACGGGCATGTGTCTTCGCCACACAGCTGTGTGCCTCTTTTCACATGGGATTGTACTTCTTTCACATTCAAATTGGTGTATAGATCTTCTATAACACCTCAAACCCAGCCCAGACGTTATGACCAGATCTGGCAATATCATATTGAAGTGGTTTTTCTAAATCCAAACTTTAGTTAGCCTCTTTGTATATTTTGGAAAGCCGATTGGAAGTTGTGTTTGTTCATTGATTATGTCGATTTGTATGTTCAAAGTTTAATTGTATTAAAATGTTATTAATTTTGTAAAACAATTTGTCTCTCACAGAAGCTTTTAAAACTAGTTGCGCCTTCGTGGTGTTTTTGAAAACGTTTGAATTTTGAAATCATGCGACAATCTTACTGCTAGCAGATATAAATCCAAAAAACAAATTTCAACTTAAAAATAAATACACAAGAGGCCTTATTACATAAAGAAAACCCAAAATAAAACCAAATTGTCAATTAATAAAAGGTAAATAAAGCGAGTGGCCACTGTTGAGTCCTCCTTCACACTGATCTGCCTAAGTTTGGGGATTACCTGCACAGTTAACATATGTGTGAGTTTACGAAACTCAGTATGTAATCCCAAAATAGCAGTCAATTAGAGCAAACACCATCTGGGCCTAAGCCCTTTTAGTCTCAATTAGGGCCTTAGCCCACTTAGTAACAGTAGCAGTTTGGGCCAGAGCCCATTTCAGTAATAGTATCAATGGGGCCTAAGCCCATTACAGTATCAGTACAATATGCAATCAGAAAATCCTACTCAATCCAGCCTCTACACACCATCTCCGTACTAGCCCTACACGTTATGTGGGGATAAAATCGACCCACCTATCCCTCCACTCCAAGTAGCATCGGTTACGGCACTAAAACAATATTTTCAGCAGAGCTACCAGTAATAGGCTTATAGCCTTTTAGTACACTTCCTCCAACATCATATATTTCACCCCATGCAATGCAACATAATATAAATGTATATACAGTAAAGATGGCATGCTAAAAGAGTCATACATCACATAGGGGTATATCAGTCATTTACAAAAATAAGGATCCAGGTACACTTACCGGCCCAACAGTAGGTCCACAGTCGTCTTGGGCAACCTGTGCAACCTTAACACTCAATTGGTGATAATAGGCCCACGACCCTCATTACGGGCCCACACTCTCGTATGGCCCACAAAGCCCAGAAATGGCCTTAGTCGTGTGGTTTACGCAACTTGGCCCAACATTTACTACACTTTTGTGTGATTTTCCCATATGGGCCCACAAGCCCATTGGGCCCACAAGCCCATTGGGCCTACAAGCCCATTGGGCCCATACGGCCCAGTTCAGCCCAAAATGGCCCAACACCGTTTCTTCCATGAAATCTCTCATGGCCTTCTCGTGGATCACACAACCACGTTTTGTCGCACGGCCTGCCACACTGGCAGCCACACGCCTATGTGGTGTCGACAACCCACTTTTCGGCTTCTCGACTTTTGCCGTTTCACATCTAATGGTAGTGTTGCACACACCTGTTATGAGATTGTAGCCAAAACGCTTCCGAGATCAAAGCACCTATGATTAACAACAATCCCACCATTATTCCATATTCGTTGTTAATCCAAAACCATAGTATTGAAAATACTTGAATCGATTAATCGCTACTTACCAATCAAATAATTGCAAAACTCCTTCAGTTCCAAAACCAACATTCTCTCCAATGCTTTAACCTTCACACGAAACAGTTAAACGATTCATAAGAATCTATAACCCAACATAAATATATCAAGCACTTAAAGCACTTACCAAGAGTGAAAAGATCACTTGTTGGGAAAGAATGATAGGCCTAACCCCCTTTACTACTGAGATTGAGACCCTAGCAACAATCGGCAGAACTACAGTGATAAATGACAATCATTAAGATGGAATAGAGAATGAGTGAGGAGGATACATTCGGCTTAGAGAGAAAGAAATAAAAATTTCCTGAGAAAAAGACTAACCAATATTCTGCTAAGACCCAAGCCTAAAAGTCAACACACTTAAAAAAGGGGTATTCGGTATTAGCAAGAGGAAAACAAAGGGCATAAGGGTTCGGCCAACACAATAGAAAAAGAAGAATCAAGGAAAGAAGAGAAACAATAGTCGGTCAACATAACAGACCCAAAAAGAAACGGTGGAAGAAGAGAAAGACTTGAAGAATGCAACCCAAAGTAAGCCTTACAATGTTCGGCCAAACTAAGTGAAAGACAGAGAAAAGAAGTGGTCGATTAATCCAAGAGTAAAAACCCAAACAACTGAGAGAACAAAAGGGAGAAAGAGCAGCAACACAAATTCAGCAAAAGACCTCAAAGAATTCGGCAAATGGGGAATGACCGAATGGCTAGAGACTCCTAAGGTAACTGAATGGTTTGAGAGGAATCTCATTTCGGCACCACTACTCTCCCATCCCATGATCCACTCCCCAAATCCCTCCTATAATCACTCACCTTACCAATTTGAATCCCATTCAAACTCCTCAAAGTTTCAGCCAACCTAGAACACCTCCCCCACGCTTACAGCAAAATAAAAACACTTTACCACCCCCACATGGATTCGAACCTCTATCCCCTAGCCACATCAACACACCACTCTACCTCTTAACCAGTAGGCTCTTTATGCCAAGAAATAACCACATTAATTTAAGAAACCTACTGACTAGAGACATAGCCACATTAATTTAAGAAACCTACTGACTAGAGATAGAGTTAATTCCTAAAAAAAGAAAACTTTTGCTCATGCCTAGGCTTGATCCCAAGACCTCTCAGACACCTCCCAGCGCACTTAACCAACATAAACATAAAATTTCAATCACTTAAGATTTGAGGCATTACAACTCTACCCCCTAAAAGAAATTTCGGCCTTGAAATTTACCTGATCAAAATAGATGACGATATTGTTGTCGCATCGTCTCCTCAGGCTCCCACATGGCTTCCTCAGAACTGTGATTACACCATAGCACTTTAACCATTGGGATAGACTTCCTCCTCAGAACCTTCACATCATAGTTCAAAATCTGAACTGACTCTTCCTTAAAGATTAGATCTGGCCTAACCTCAATCTCCTCGATCGAGATAATATGCGAAGGATCAGAGCGATAACACCTCAGCATGGAGACGTGGAACACATCATGAATCTGGTCCAACTCTGGAGGTAACTCAAGTTGATAGGCAACCGGTCCCACACGCTTTAGTATGCGATAAGGCCTAATGAACCTAGGACTTAACTTGCCTTTCCGTCCAAACCTCAGTACCTTCTTCCATGGCGAGACCTTGAGGAAAACCAAGTCCCCTATAGAATACATGATTTCCTAACGCCTCGAATCTGCATATGACTTCTGTCTGTCCGAAGCTGCCTTTAGTCGATCACGAATTAGTCTCACCTTATCCTCAGTATTAGAAAATAACTCAGGGCCTAGAATACGCCGCTTGCCCAACTCAGTCCAACATGTAAAAGTATGACACCTACGACCATACAATGCCTCATAAGGTGCCATCTGTATGCTAGATTGGTAGCTATTGTTGTATGCAAACTCTGCTAACGGTAAGTATTCCTCCCAACTACCTCAGAACTCTACCACACAACCCCTTAACATGTCCTCCAGTATTTGAATCACCCTCTCCAACTGACCATCTGTCTGAGGATGGAACGCAGTACTGAAGTCCAACCTTGTACTCAGTGTTTCATGCAGTTTTTCCCAGAACCAAGACGTGAAGAGAGGATCTCTATTAGATATTATGGAAACCGATACCTCATACAGTCGCTCTATCTCAGACACATATAGTTTAGCTAGCTCCTGCAACGAGTAATCAGTACGAATAAGTATAAAATTAGCAGACTTGGTCAATCGATCCACGATGACCCATACTAAATCCTTCTTAGTAGGCGTTAAGGGTAGCCCACTAACGAAGTCCATAGTCACTCTCTCCCACTTCCACAATGGAATCTTAACTGGCTAAAGCAACCCTGAACTGATGTTCAGCCTTAACCTGCTGACTAGTAAGGCATTTACTCACAAAGTCAGTAACTTCACGTTTAAGACTCGGCCACCAATATAACTTACAAAGGTCTCGGTACATCTTACTCTCGCCAGGATGCATAGCGTAAGGACTACTATGCGCCTCTTGCAGAATAGACTGCCTCAAATCAATATCTTTCGGTACGCAAACTCTTCCACAGAAACAAAATACCCCTTCACTATTCAGTCCAAAATCTAAAGTTCCCCCACTCTCTACCTGTCGGAAATGAGGACCCAGTGACTCATCCTCCAACTGTTTACCCTTAATCTGCTCAGTCCACATCGGTTTAACCTGAAGTTCAGCCAACAGACTGCCATCGTCGAATAAGCTGAGACAGGCAAACATTACCCTTAGATCAGTCACAGTCCTATAGTTCAGTATGTCAGCTACCACATTAGCCTTACCAGGATGATATTCAATTGAACAGTCATAATCCTTAAGCAGCTCAATCCATCTGTGTTGCCTAAGGTTTAACTCCTTCTAAGTGAGGAGATACTTGAGGCTCTTGTGATCCGTGTAAATGATACACTTCTTACTGTACAAATAATGCCTCTAAATTTTCAATGCAAATACCACCACAGCCAACTCCTAATCATAGGCTAGATAGTTCGCCTTATGCGTCTTAAGCTGATGAGACACATATGCCATTACTTTCCCCTCTTGCATCAACACACATCCTAAAATGGGATGCATCATTGTAGATAATGAATTCTTTCCCAGACTCCAGCTGAATCAAAATAGAGTCCTCAGTCAGAACTTTCTTAAGCTTCTCAAAACTTTCCTGCTGCTTATTAGTCTAGTTAAATGATACCCCTTTACGCAGCAACTTAGTCAAAGGTGCAGCAATCAACGAAAATCCCTCTACAAACTGTCTATAATATCCTGCCAAACCTAGAAAACTTTAAATCTCAGATACTGACTTAGGCTGTTTCCAATCTAGAACAGCTTCAATTTTTCGAGATCAACTCTAATCCCCTCAGCAGATACCACATGACCTAGAAATGACACCTCTCGCAACCAAAATTCACATTTACTGAACTTGGTGTACAATTACTTTTCTCTCAAAATCTACAGAACCACTCTAAGATGTTCATCATGCTCAACCTCAGTCTTCGAATACACCAGGGTATCATCAATAAACGCTACTACGAATCGGTCCAGATAGGGTTGACACACTCGGTTCATCAGATCCATAAAAGCTACTGGTGCATTCATCAGTCCAAACTGCATTACCAAGAACTCATAATGACCATAACGAGTCCTAAACGCTGTCTTATGCACATCAGTCTCTTTGACTCTCAGTTGATGGTACCCAAATCAAAGATCTATCTTAGAGAAAATTGAAGCTCTACGAAACTAATCGAATAGATCATCAATCCTCGGTAGAGGGTACTTATTCTTAATCGTCAATTTATTCAGTTGTCGGTAGTCGATGCACATGCGCATGGTTCCATCTTTCTTTCTCACAAATAAGACCAGTGCTCCCCACGGAGACACAGTAGGGCGGATAAACCCTCGATCTAATAACTCTTGAATCTGAGCTTTGAGTTCCACAAGCTCCTTCAATGCCATTCCATAAGGGGCGATGGACACTGAAGCTGTACCAGGCAGGAGCTCAATCCCATATTCAACTTTACAGCTTGGAGGTAATCCAAGTAGCTCATCGAGAAAGAGGACCAGAAAGTCTTTGACTATTCTGATAACCTTAACAGAAGAACTTTCGGATTCTGAAACACTGATGTAGGCTAGATACGGTTCACAACCTTTACGAACCAATTTCTTTGCCCTTAATGCAGAAATTACATTACTCAAGTAATTCCATCGTTCCCCAATTACCACTACCCCCTCGTCCTCCTCAGTTCTCAATACTACCCATTTGGCGGCACAGTCCAAACTCACTCGGTGCTTAACTAACCAATCTATGCCTAGTATCAAATCAAATTCTCTAAAAGGGAGTACCATTAGATCTACCAGAAAGATAACCCCTTGTACCTCTAAAGGAACGTCTCTAAACAATTTATTAACTCTAGCGGAATGACCCAACGGACTCAATACAATAATTCCACTTGAAGTATTCACAGCCAAAATCCTTAAGTTCTCAGGAACAGTACATACAACATAGGAATGGGTAGATCCTACATCTATCAATGCAGTATAAGGTACATTGAAAATTAAAAATGTACCCGTAATAACATCTGGAGCATCTCTATCCTCTCAGCGGCGTACAACATAAATCAGTGCCGGCTGCCTTACCTCAGATGATCGGTACCTCTGCTTGGTCTCCACGACCACGGCCCATACCATTTCCACCTCTAGCTTGATCACGGCCTCTCAGTGGCTGTTGAACAACCCTCTAAGGTGCACTACCAGAACCAAAACAAGTAGCTAGCACCTGATCAGTTCTTCATGGACAATATCTAATATGGTGCTTCATAAAACCGCACCTCAAACATTCCCCAATCTATTTCTAGCACTCGCCCTGATGGCGTCTCCCACAGTCAGCATAAAACTGAGGTCTAGTAGTAGCAGCAGCAGCCTTAACTCTGATCGGCCCATCAGCTCTGGCCTTTTTTTTAGGCCTCTAAAATGTGTTTGAGGGCTTAGCGTCCTCTTACCCCTGCCTTTCTCTCTATTCTAGTGCTCAGCGCGCTTCACATCCTCGGTGATTTTTGCCTTGTCAACCAGCCGCTCCCTTTGAGGAGCTATCAGAACCCTTAGACCATCTCTGAGGCCATTCTCAAATCAAACACACAGCTCATATTTAGTTGCCACCATCCCACGTGCATAACGCCTCAGTCATAAAAATTCAGCCTCACATTCCGCCACTATCCTATCTCCTTGAGTTAAATTCAAAAATTCCCTCCTACAAGCATCGACATAACTGGCACCCACATACTTAGCTTGGAAAGTAGTCTTGAAAAACTCCCAGGTCAATCGATCAACTTGAGTGCCCTCTTTGACTGTAAGCCACCACTGGTAGGCCTCATTTCTCAATAGTAATATTGCACCCTTTAATTTCTATTCGGAGGTGCAGTCGAGGTCATCCATGATCCTCTCTGTGGCCTCGATCCAATATTCAGTCACATTAGGGGCCACTCCAGCAATACCCCTGAACATCTCGGCCCCATTAGACTTGAGTCATTCCGTAACTGACCTACGGCCCACAGTACAAGTATTAGGCCCAACGACCCTTTTTAGAATCCTCAACATCACTTGGGACAGTGCGTCGTCCCCAGCCGTTCGATTTTGAGACCCTGTCTCAATCATAGGTGAAGCTGATGCCTCTCTAGCTTCCTTATTAGGTTGGTGTCCAATTGACAAAGACTCAGTCCTAGTACGAGCACCTCCACGGCCTCTTCCACGAGAACCTCTGGTGCTCATGATCATATGCACTTAGTCTGTGTTAACAGTTTTATGCCAATCAGTTTATTGTTCCAGTGTCTGTTACAGATATTTTATAAACAACATTATCTCAAAGTTTGTTTTCGCAGTTTGCAGCCTTACTACGGTTTGTAGTCTACTCTAACTAGAGAGTTTCAGTCAAAAGACTTACAGGATTGGCACGGAGACTCGGTGTACTACTCCTTTAATGAAACATTTCCACATTATATCAATTATTTTAAACCAATTGAAATAATTTTGTTAAAATTTCACATTTTTGTAAAAGCCCAAATCTACAGCCAAGTTTTGTAACCTGGCTCTGATACCACTAAATGTAACACTCCAAACCCGGTCCAAACGTTATAACCAGATCTGGCGATATCACAATAAAGTGGTTTTTCTAAATCCAAACTTTAGCTAGCCTCTTTGTATATTTTGGAAAGCCGATTGGAATTCGTGTTTGTTCATTGATTATGTGGATTTGTACGTTCAAAGTTTACTTGTATTAAAACGTTATTAATTTTGTAAAACATTTGTCCCTCGCGGAAGCTTTTAAAGCTAGTTGCGCCTTCGTGGTGTTTTTGAAAATGTTTGACTTTTGAAATCATGCAACTATCCTACTGCAAGTAGATATAAAAAAAATAAAATACCAAATTAAAAATAAATACCCAAGAGGCCTTATTGCAAAAGAAAACCCAAAATAAAACCAAATCATAAACTAATAAAAAGTAAATAAGGCGAGTAGCCACCGCTGAGTCCTCCGTCGCACCGATCCGCCTAAGTATGGGGACTACCTGCACAGTTAGCATATGGGTGAGTTTACAAAACTCAGTGTGTAATCCCAAAATAGAAGTCAATCAGAGAAAACACCATTTGGGCTTAAGCCCTTTCAGTCTTAGTTAAGGCCTTAGCCCAACTTAGTAACAGTAGCAGTCTGGGCCAGAGCCATTTTAGTAATAATATTAGTGGGGCCTAAGCCCATTACAGTATCAGTACAGCATGCAATGAAAAAATCCTACCCAATCCAGACTCTACACACCATCTCCGAACTAGCCCTATACACCATGTAGGGATAAAATTGACCCACCCATCCCTACACTTCAAGTAGCACCGATTACAGTAGTAAAACAATATTTGCAGCAGAACTGCCAGTAATAGGCTCATAGCCTTTCAGTACACTTCCTCCAACATCATGTATCCCACCCCATGCAATGCAACATAATATAAATGTTAATACAGTAAAGATGGCATGCTAAAACATTCATATATTACATATGGGTATATTAGTCATTTACAAAAATAAGGGTCCAGGTACACTTACCCGCCTAACAGTAGGTCCACAGTCGTCTTGGGCGACTCGTGCAACCTTAACAGTCAATCGGTGATAATGGGCCCATGGCCCTTATTACGGGCCCACACTCTTGTATGGCCCACATAGCTCAGCAATGGCCTTAGCCGTGTGGTTTACACAGCCTGGCCCACTTTTGTGTGATTTTCCTGTGTAGGGCCCACAACCCCATTGGGCCCACATGACTCAGTTCGGCCCAAAATGGCCCAATACTGTTTCAGCCCACGAAATCGCTCATGGCCTTCTCGTGGATCTCAAAGACATGTTTTGTCACACGGCCTACCACACGGGTGGGCACACGCCCATGTGGTGTCGACAGCCCACTTTTTGGCTTTTTGGCTTTTATCATTTCACATCTAATGGTAGTGTTGCACACACCTGTTATGAGATTGTAGTCGAAACGCTTCCGAGATCAAAGCACCTATGGTTAACAACAATCCCACCACTAGTTCATATTCATGGTTAATCCAAAACCATAGTATTGAAAATACTTTAATCAATTAATCGCTACTTACCAATCGAACAATTGCAAAACTCCTTCAGTTTCAAAACCAATGTTCTCTTCAATGCTTTAACCTTTACATAAAATAGTTAAACGATTCATAAGAATCTATAACCCTACATAAATATATCAAGCACTTAAAGCACTTACGACGAGTGAAAAGATCACTTGTTGGGAAAGAATGATCGACCTAACCCCCTTGACTACTAAGATCGAGCACCTAGCAACAATCGGTAGAACCACAGTGTTAAATGGCAATCATTAAGGTGGAACAGTGATTGAGTGAGGAGGATACATTTGGCTCATAGAGAAAGAAATCAAAATATCTTGAGAAGAAGACTAACCAATATTCTGCCAAGACTCAAGCCTAAAAGTCGACACGCTTGAAAATGGGTATTCGGTTTCAGCAAGAGGAAAACAAAGGGCATAAAGGTTCGGCCAACACAATAGAAAAAGAAGAATCAAGGAAAGAAGAGAAACAATACTCGGTCAACACAACAAACCCAAAAAGAAATAGTGGAAGAAGAGAAAGACTTGAAGAATGCAACCCGAAGTAAGCATTACAATGTTCAGCCAGAGTAAGTGAAAGACAGGGAAAAGAAGTGGTCAATTAATCCAAGAGAAAAAACCTGAACAACTGAGAGAACAGAAGGGAGAAAGAGTAGTAACACAAATTTGGCAAAAGAACTCAAAGAATTCGGCAAATGGGGAATGACCGAATGGCTAGAGACTCCTAAAGCAACCGAATGGTTTGAGAAGAATCCTATTTCAGCACCACCACTCTCCCATCCCACGATCCACTCCCCAAATCCCTCCTACAATCACTCACCTTACCAATTTGAATCCCATTCAAACTCCTCAGAGTTTCGGCCAACCTAGAACACCTCCCCCACGCTTGCAGCAAAATAAAAACACTCTACCACCACCACATGGATTCGAACCTCTATCCCCTAGCCACATCAACACGGCACTCATCCTCTTAACTAGCAGGCTCTTTATGCCAAGAAATAACCACATTAATTTAAGAAACCTATTGACTAGATACAGAGTTAATTCCTAAAAAAAATAAAACTTTTGCTCATGCCCAGGCTTGATCCAAAGACTTTTCAGACACCTCCCAGTGCACTTAACCATTAAAGCAAGCAAGCCAATATGCAACATAACATACAATTTCAATCACTTAAGATTTGGGGCGTTACATCTTCACATGGCCTAGGTCTTCCCACACAATGGGGGCACAAGACTATGTGGTGCTATTTTTATAGTTTTTACTTCTATTTTGCTAATTGTTTCGTTTTAGTCCCTGATTGATTTCGTGTGTGTTTAAGCCTTGGTAAATGTGTTTGGAACACGAAATTTTTTTATGGTAGGCATGTTACTATTTGAATGGATTATTTATAATCATTCGTAAGGTTTACTTCTGATAATTGTATAAGTTATGAATATGATTGTGCTATGGAAACTTTGATATATGTGAATGTTGGATTTTGATTTTGATTCTAAATATCTATATTGTTTTTCAATACATAATTAAGGATGAGTATGTCTAAATTTGTAATTCTGTATATAAGTTATGGTTTGCATATGCATTCTTGGGGTTTTCAGTTGTGAAGAGAATGAAGACTGTTCTGGGCAGTTAAACTGCATAATTATTTGATACAATATGTCCGCAATATACATATGTCAGCTCAGCTGCATAGCTTAATTCGAGTGGCTTAGTTCTATAATTGTGGTGTGTAGGGTGGATGGGCCTACTATGGTGTTACGCGGTGTGGAGGGTGGATGGGCTTTCATTAGTCCAATTGTGGTGTGTAGGAAGGTCAAAGTGGTGTTTGGCTGGTTGGGTGGGATTCATAATTTGTTGCATTCATTTCATGTCCGGGTGTAATTTTTTTCTGTATGTTTGATTGGATTAATTGAGAATTATATTGAATTGTTCAACATGTTTTAGGTAACAAGTGTAACGTCAATAATGTCATTTTCTTATGTTTGATAATGGCAACTATTCGTAAGACTGATTACCAGTGTGAGTTGTTCTTACATTGTTTGAATGCGTATGTTTGAAATATTTGTGTTTTGAAGCTAGACTCGGTAGCCGGAGGTCTCAGATGGATAAGTTTTGAATTAATCTAATAAAATTTTTCTTCAACTCTTAAATAATTGAACTATTTTGGACTGTAAATATCTTTTATGAACTATGGTATCAATTTTATTTTGGACTTTCGTAAAATGTTATTTGGACTGGACTTTAGAAACTATGGATTTTATACTAAACCAAAATTTTGGAAGTTCATGCGTGGTTTTTATAAAAATGGGATTAATAAGAGTTTATGAGACTGTGGTGTTTTTTTTTAAACGCTCGAATTTTGAAATAGTACAATATATTTTCCGCACAATTTTTAATTTGAGATTCTGAGATGTAATTGGCAAAATTGATGCATTTTGAAACCGTACGAGAACATAAATTTGATTTATTTCTAAAGCTAAGTATTATTTAAGTTCCTAAAGATGAAGCACCCAAAAAGTTTTCTTGGTTTGAATTAGAGTTTTTGTTTCTGCCACTTTTGGGGGCCAACGTAACCTCCGAAATTCGATCTAAACTTCTAGACAGAGTTTTGGAGTGTTACAGTTCTGAGCTCACAATTTTTTTATAGATTCCTGATCTACAGTTAGAGAATGTGACCAGCCAATCTTCCTTATTTTTTGTCATTTTAATCTCAACCTTTGTTTTTTCCTTGGTTTTCTTTCTTGTACTTGCCATTTCCAAAAGATGTAAGGACAAAAGAAGCCAGGAAAAATGTAACACCCTAAACCCGACCTAGACATCCAGACCAAGTCCATAGAATTACATCATCAATACTAAAAATACCACAATTATAACGAAGTCAAAATGAACCATTCATCACAAAATATCCATCACAGCAAATAACTAAGTATATCCACAAATACCATAACATCATAGAACCATTCATCACAGAGACGCAGCTTCTCTGCTATATCGAAATGTGACAAAGCACAAGATTCAGATTTATACGTATTTTGGCTTTGCCACTATTTTGGAGCAGATTACTTCCTTCTTCACAATATCCCAACCCATGCAAATGCGGAGTACAATTATCCACAATATGCATGTAGTTATTCTAAATTATTTCACAATTAGGTAGTATAGTTCAAAATTAGAAATAACTACCATAGTACATATATAGTTATGTTATTCATATGTCAGTCACAGAACCTCAGAGAGTTCTCATACAATCAAATTTAGATTAATCATACATTGGGGAGGCCAATATTACTGTCGGGCAACACTTACGACCTCAAAAACAAGATTCGAACCCTATTTATATGCCACACAGCCCAGACCACAAACTCATGTCCTTGCCCGTGTGGCTCACACGGCTTGGGGACACGCCCATGTCTTTTTCCTGTTTGATTCTAAATCATAAAAAAAGAGTTACACGACCTGGACACACACTCGTGTCCTTGCACGTGTGACTCACACGGCCTGGGCACACGCCCTTGTCCCTGATCGTGTGATCCTAGGTTACAAACAATAAGTTACATGGCCTAAACACATGCCTGTGTCCTTGCCCATGTGAACCCTGCACTAACATGGCCACACACAGCCTGGACACACGCCTCTGTGCCTTACTCGTGTGGCTCCAAATTGACGAACAGTGAGTTACACGGCCACCCACACGGTCGTGTGGCTCACACGGCATGGGCACATGCCTATGTGCTTGGTTGTGTGGCATTGACTATCACATTTTTTGGCGTCTGAAATTCAAAAATTTAAGGTTTTTGGTACGCACCTATAGAGATTTTGAAGTAGAAATAACGCAACAAACTCCCAAGGCCTAAAATGGATGATCAATACCTAATTAACATGAAATCATCAAAATTACTAAGATTAGCACTTCACCAACATAATTCAACACGAAACCCCAATTTAACAACTATCACCTCCATAGTCAGATGAAGTTCACGAATTATGAGCGTTAGAAGGACCGTCGTCCTCAAGGCTTTCTCCTAGTCATTAATCAAACACACTAGCAAGGATTCCATCATTAATCATGAAACTACTTTCTTGACAAAAAAATTGAATTTCACAACCAATTCACAGAGTTTACCGAATAGAAACTTACCAACAATAGTAACAAGGGCACGAATCTAAGCAGACAGTATAAAGCAATAGGAATTAATCATTAGCACGAAGAGCAACAAGAAGAAAAAGAGAAATAAAAAAGAAAAAGAAAAAGAAAGTGGAAGGAAAATCAATGGGGAAAAAATTTAGAATAGAAGGAGGAACGTTAAATTAATTGATTTAACTCCCAATCAAAATTTCAACAGTTAGCAAAATATTTCCTAACGCATACAATGGGATTCGAACTTGAGACCAGATAGACTACATATGTTTAACCAATGAACCAGCAAGCTCATTCTTAACATAGATTTACACATAAACTTAAATATGCAACTCTAGAGTAAAGGTAATCCTAAAATAAATAACAAAATTTCTAATGTTAGTACTAGAATATAGAAGCAAAGAACAAAACCACAAACACAAGCACTTAATTACGATGAAAAACAACAGTCAAATGTTAAAATTTTGGGGCGTTACAACTCTCTCCCCCTAAAAGAAATTTCAGCCTCGAAATTTACCTAACTCAAACAGATACGGATATTGTTGCCAAATTAAATCTTTAAGTTTCCAGGTGGCTTCCTCAATCTTGTGATTTCACCGTGAAACCTTAACCAAAAGAGCATTTTTCTTCCTCAATACGTTAACATCGTGATGTATGATCTAAATCGGCTCCTCCTCAAATGTTAAATCTGATCGCAACTCAATCTTGTCGGTAGGAACAATGTGCGACAAATTGGACCGATACCGTCCCAACATTGAGACATGAAACACATCATGAATTCTCTCTAGCTCCGACAGTAATTCTAACTGATATGCAATCGGTCTGTCACACTTCAAAATGCGGTAAGGCCCAATGAACCTCGGGCTCAGCTTGCCTTTGCGTCCAAATCGAATAACCTTTTTCTATGGAGATACCTTCAGAAACACTTGATCACCTACAGAAAACTTGATATCTTTTCTTTTTAAATCAGCATAAGACTTCTGTCGATCAGAGGTAGCTTTTAGTTGATCTTGAATCAATTTCACAGTGTTTTCAGTTTCAGAAACCAACTCGAGACCCAAAACCCAACGTTCACTTAATTTTGTCCAACATAGAGGAGTACAACACTTACGAATATACAAGGCTTCGTAGGGTGCCAGTTGTATACTAGACTGGAAGCTGTTATTGTATGCAAAATTAGCCAATGATAGATAATCTCCAACTACTCCGGAAATTTATTATACAAGCCCAAAGCATGTCCTCTAGAATCTGTATGACTCGCTCAGATTTTTCGTCAGTCTGAGGATGATAGTAGTACTAAAATTAAGTCAAGTGCCTAGAGCCTCATGAAGTTTCTTCTAAAACCAAGATGTGAATCATGAATTTCTATCAGAGATGATTGAGACTGGAATCTCGTGCATTCTAACAATTTTTGTAATATACTATTTAGCTAACTTTTGCAAGGAATAATCAGTTTTGATAAGGATGAAGTGAGCGGATTTGGTCAATCGATCAACGATGACCCAAACTGAATCTTTCTTAGTTGGGGTTAAAGAAAATCCACTAACAAAATCTATCGTTACCCACTCCCACTTCCATTGAGGAATCTGAACTGGCTGAAGCAAACTAGAGGGCAACTGGTGTTCAGCCTTAACCTTTTGGTAGGTCAGATAGTGGGACACAAAAGCACTACTTCTCGTTTCAATCTGGGCCAGAAATAAAGTTTACGGAAGTTCTGATACATTTTGTTCCCACCAAAATGCATAGTATAAGGACTACTATGCTCCTCCTGAAGGATCGACTGCCTTAACTCTTTATCATTGGGTATGTAAATCTAACCTCTAAAACACAAAACCTTATCACTGTTCAAGCTGAAATTGGAAGTTTTGTTTGAACCAACTTGTTGTAGTCACTGAACTAAGGACCCATCACTTAACTGTTTAGCTCGAATCTACTCAACCCAAGTCAGTTTAATCTATAATTTGGCTAACAGCCCACCATCCTTAGCCAAACTTAGACGAGCTAACATTACTATCAGACCAGTCATCGTTCTTTAGCTAAGGGCATCAGCTACCATATTAGCCTTACTCGGATGATACTCTATCGTGCAGTCATAATCTTTTAGTAACCCAGCCCACCTACTTTGCTAAAGATTTAACTCTTTTTGAGTTACAGATATTTGAGGCTTTTGTGATCGGTGTAAATGATACACCTTTCACCATATAGTTAGTGCCTCCAAATCTTCAGAGCAAACACGACCGCAACCAACTCAAGATCATGTATAGGGTAATTACCCTCGTGTGTCTTAAGCTATTGAAACACATAAGCAACCACTTTATCGTCTTACGTCAGAACACATTCTAGTCCGACGTGTGACGCATAACTATACATCACAAATTCCCGACCCGATTCTGATTGAACTAAAATAAGAGCTTGTGTTAGAAAAAACTTAAGCTTATCAAAACTAGACTATTGTGCCTTAGACCACACAAATAGAGCATTATTGCATAGTAGTTTCATTAGAGGTTATGCAATCATAGAAAATCCCTCGACGAACCTTCAGTACTGACTAGCTAAACCCAAGAAACTACAAAGCTCATATACATTTTTTGGTTGCTTCCACTCAACTATAGCTTCTATTTTCTTCGAATCGACTCGGATCCCTTCCGTGGTTACCACATGACCCAAAAAATTAACTTTCTGTAATTGAAACTCACACTTACTGAACTTAGCATACAGCTATTTTCTCAGAGTATCTGAAGTACAATGCAAAGGTGAGTATCATGCTTAGACTCGGTTTTGGAGTAAATCAAGAAGTCATCAATAAAAACCACAACAAATTGGTCTAAGTATGATTGGGACACCTGATTCATTAAATCCATAAACATCACTAGACATTTGTCAATCCAAAAGGCATTACCAGGAACTCGTAGTGACCGTAACGAGTCCTGAAGTAATTTTATACACATCAGTCTCTTTGACCTTGAGATAATGGTAAACAGAGCGCAGATTAATTTTGGAAAAAATAGATGCCCCTCGAAACTGGTCAAACAGGTCGTCAATCTTCAGTAACGGGTATTTATTCTTGATTGCCAACTTGTTTGATTGTTGATAATCTATGCACATCCTCATCAACTTGTCTTTCTTCTTAACAAATAACATCGGTGCCCCCCACAAAGACACACTCGATCGGATGAACCCCTATCAAGAAGTTCCTGAAGTTGTGCTTTTAGCTCGGTCAGCTCTTTCAGTGCCATGCGTAAGGTGCAATGGACACCAGAGTTGTACCTAGTAACAAGTCAATACCAAATTCCACCTCTCTATCCGGAGGTACTCTGGGAAATTCCTCAAAAAATACATCCAGGAATTCCCTCATAGTGTGGATATCTCCCACAAAAAGCTTTACGAAAGTAGAATCAGATATGTAGGCAAGGTATGCCTCACACCCCTTTCATACTAACTTATTACCCATAAGAGTAGATATTACATTAGAGAGGTAATCTCGACACTCACCAACCAGAGCTACCTTGTCATTCTCATTCGTTCTCAGAGTAGCTCTCTTAGTTGCACAATCTAGACTAACCCGATATTTGACAAGCCAATCCATTCCTAGAATCAATTCAAACTCATTAAAGGGTAACTCCATCAGGTCATCTGGAAATACCATACCCTGGATCTGTAGTGGTACCTGTCTGTATACTCTATCAACCCAAACTAACTGACCTAAAGGACTAATCGTAGAAAACTCTCTAGCAGTTTTTTCAGCAGTTAAACCCAGATTTGTAGAAACAACACTAGTTATATACGAGTGAGTAGATCCAATATCAATAGAGCATAATATGGAATAGAATGAATAAATAATATACCTAAAATGACATCAGCATCATCGCTATCCTCGCGGCGTCTCACCGCATAAACCAGTCTCGGCTATTGAGCCTCAGTCTGACTTGTAACTCTACCCAGTGCTTTTTGTCCTCTCCTTCAACCATTACCTCTTCTACCAGTACCATGACCTCTAGGTGGTTGCTGGAACACTCTCAGTGGCTGAACAGAACCCGAAGCTTGAGTCTGTACTGCAGCTGGCACCTGATCTGGTCGACAGGGGCAATCTCTAACCTGATGCTTCATCGACCCGCAACAGAGGTACACTCCTAACTTCTTCCAGCACTCACCCGGATGGCATTTCGTATAATCACTACACAGCTGAATCTCAATCACTATAGTTGGTGCCTTGGACCTCAAGGGCCTATCAAATCTCGCCCATTTCTTACGACACTGTCCAGAATTAGGACTCGAATCCTTTTTAATCTTACTCTGATCCCGCTCGCGGTCATGCTGCTCACGCTTATTGCACTTCACCTCCATTATCTTTGCTTTATCGACCAGAACTGTAAAAACCCACTCCCTCTGAGGAGCTATCAGAACCAGTAAATCACACTTTAATCCTTTTTCAAACCTTATGCACTTATCGTGCCGTGCATACCTACTTAGTCGCAAAAACTTGGCTTCATATTCAGCCACAGATCGGTCACTTTAAACCAGGCTCACAAACTCGTATCAATGAGCCTCGACATAACTCGCCCCTACATACTTACTTTGGAAAGCGTTCTTAAAATAATCCCAATTAATCTATTCGGGCTAAGCACCCTACTCAACCATCAACCACCACTGATAAGCCTCCTCCCAATGTAGGGACACCTCACCCCTCAATTTCTTAGTGAGAGTGCAATCAAGGTCGATCATAATATGCTCAGTAGCCTCGATCCAATATTCAGCAACAGTAGGAGTGACTCTTATGATGCCCTTGAACAATTCAGCCCCATTTGACCGGATTCATTCAGTAACCATCCTCAGCCTCTCAATCCAGAATGGGTCCCTACGACCCTCTCTAGTGCTCGAATCATTGCCTGGGATAGTGCATCGTCCCTAGCTGTCAGAGTTTGGGACTCCGTCTCAGTAGTGGGTGTACCAATTGTCTCACTGGGCTCTAGGTTGGGCATACTACCTATAGAGGATGACTCTACTCGAGCTCCTCCTCGGTGTCCACGACGCCTACGAGTACTACGTCCATGACTACCGTGCGAACTCATTTTGGCAATCTAGCTATAATATCAAAGTGCACAGATTAGTTCAGACATCCAACAGGATGATTTCACTAGTTCACATCCAAAACATTTAACCATATAAAAGTTCAAGTAATACAATCATTATAATAGAACAGAAATACATATAGGTTTAGCGTCAGAGGCTTGGTCATTTGCTAGAGTTTTAGTTTCCCGATTAATTCAGATACTAAATTATCACCCAACTATTTTTTATCACGCATTATGAGCCCAAACACAGTCCAAATGTTGACAAATCTGGCTCTAATACCACCAAATGTAATACCCTAAATTCGTCCTAGATGTCCAGACCAAGTTAAGAGAATTACATCATCAATACTAAAAATACCATAATTATAATGCTATCAAAATAAACCATTCATCACATAATATCTATCATAGCAAATAACTAAGTAAATAATCTTCACAAATACCATAATGTCATAGAATACCGAAATTCTTAATAGTAATACGTAAAAGAAAGATAATAGCTTGATCAAGCTCCCGTGGCACTGACCCGTTCAAGTCTAAAAACCACTTGAAATCCAATTAATAACAAAATAAATTGGGAACTCAGTACGCAAAAGGCATTTGTTCAATTAGATCACATTTACAAAATGGTGCTTGAATCCTAATATTCAGTTTGGCAATAGAAGCAATTCTAGTTCAGATTCAGGATAGATTAGTTACATATGCATAAGCAAATTTAGTTTCATATACAAAACAGATCATATTCAGATGCAAATATTCCTACCCCCATCTGCTACACACCATCTGCAGCCATCCCAACACACTGTTCAAGGCATTCAATATCAAACCAACCCTACACACCACAGAGTGTCTATTGAACACTTGTACAAAGACGTAGCTTAGCTGTTATATCAAAATGTGATAAAGCACCAGATTCAGAATTATAGGCGTTGTGGCTCAGCCACTTTTTCAGAGCATATTACTTACTTCTTCACAATATCCCAACCCTTGCAAATGCAAAGCATAATTATCCACAATATGCATGTAGTTATTCTAAATTATTTCACAATTAGATAGTACAGTTTAAAATTAGAAAAAACTACCATAGTACATATACAATTATGTTATTCATACGTCAATCACAAAGCCTCAGATAGGTCTATACAATTAAATTCAGATCATTCACACATTAGGGAGTTCAATATTAGTGTTAGGCAACACTCACGGCCTTGAAAATAGGATTCAGACCCTATTTATATGCCACATGGCCTGGACCACACACTAATGCCCTTACTTGTGTGGCTCACACGGCCTGGGCACATGCCCATGTCCTCTGCCTGTGTGGTTTTAAATCGTAAGCAGAGAGTTACACGGCCTAGACACACGTCTGTATGACACACACATCCTGGGCACATGCTCGTGTCCCTGGCCGTGTGGTCCTAAGTAACAAACAATGAGTTACACGGCCTAGATACATGCTCGTGTGTCTTGCCTTTGTGAACCCTGCACTAACATGACCACACACAGCTTGGACACACATCCGTGTGCCTTACCCGTGTGGCTCCAAATCAACGAACAATGAGTTACATGGCCTGACACATGGCTGTGTAGCTCACCTGACCTGGGCACATGCCCATGTGCTTGGCCGTGTGGCATCGACTATCACATTTTTTGGCATTCAAATTTTGCAAAATTTAAGGTTTTTGATAGTTACCTGAAGAGATTTTGAAGTAGAAATAACTCAACAGACTCCTAAAGCCTAAAATGGACAATCAATACCCAATTAACATGAAATCATCAGAATTACTAAGATTAACGCGTCACCGGCATAATTCAACATGAAACCCCAATTCAAAAACCATTACCTCCGCATTCAGATGAAGTTCATGAATTACGAACGTTAGAAGGACCGTTATCCTCGAGGCTTTCGCCTAAGTCATTAATCAAACACGCAAGCAATGATTCCATCATTAATCAAGAAACTACCTTCTTGAAAAAAAAATTTCAAAAATTTCACAACCAATTCATAGAGTTTATCGGAAACAAACTTACTGACAACAGTAACAGGTAAATGGAACGAATCTAAATAGGCAGTAAAAAGCAATAGGAATAAATCACTAGCATGAAGAGCGACAGGAAGCAAAAGTTAAATAATAAAAAAAAAAGGAAATGGAAGGAAAAGAAAAGAGGAAAAATTTTGGAACAGAAGGAGAAACGTTAAATTAATTGATTTAAGTTCCAATAAAAATTCCATCAGTTAGCAAAATATTTCCTAACACATATGATGGGATTCAAACTCGGGACTAGACAAACTACAAATGCTTAACTAGTGAACCAACAGGTTCATTCTTAACATAAATTTACCCAGAATTAAACTTAAACTTCCAACTCTAGAGTAAAGGTTATCCTAAAATAAATAACAAAATTTCTAATGTTACAACTCGAACTTTTAACCTCGACCATAGAAGCAAAGAACAAAACCAAAGACACAAACACTTAATTACAACGAAAAACAACGGTTAAATTTAATTATGATGAAAAACAACAGTTAAATGTTAAAATTTTGGGGCGTTACAAAAAATGTTACAAAGGAATGCTTTGTTAGACTTTTATGGTATTATGGAATGAAGTTCTTATTAAATGGAATGCATATCTATAGGATAAAACAAACTCAAGAATTAAAGGCCCAAACTAAGGAAATCTAGCCTCTAAGTTATAACTTTCTTTCAATGTCACTCTTAGATTTTTAAGAACCAACGTCTCCATTTGGCACTATAAATTCATTGGAAAGTGTAATGCTTATTATCTGTTGCTTACCAAAAGTTTGTATAGTTAGTTATGCTTAGTCTATGGTATTATAAAGGCTGTATTTGATAGAAGGCTATGAATGAGTCGATTTTAAGTTGTTGAAATGTTTAGAATTCAAATTTGAAAATTAAACAAACAAACAATTGGAGATCTTGAAAATAAAATAGTTTTGAAAAGGAGATTGAAACAATAGGAGATAGATTTAACTAATGTTTGATGGACTTTTGAAGAAGAAAAGACAAATATTTTTCTCCAAAAAGATGAGGCCAAATATAAAATTAAAATTTAAATAAGTTAGGAACAATTTAAGAATAAAAAATTAAAAAAATTAAGGTAGATGGAAGATGGAAGGATGATAAAAATGATGATGGTGAGTTGAGGAATAAAGATATCCAATGGAATCCCTTGAAGAACAAGCTTTAATAAACTCCATTAATGACTTTAATAGCAAACTGAAGGGTTAAGAACTCGCACCAAAAATCTCAAAGAAGATTGAGTTGAAAACTCTTTTAAAAGAAATAAGAAAAGATTTCTTGCACAGGAGAAGAACTCAAAAAGTACTTCTATTCAAATTAAATTTGGGTGCTTTCTATGGTGGATGACTTCACCTTTTTATACAAGGAGGGGCTTGAAAGAAGGGAAACAAATCTGTGAAATGTAGCCTAAAAATATAGGTAGCTATGAATGGTAACTTTTTCTTCCCATAAAACTTATAGGAGGAAAAAAAGACTAAATGAATTTGGTCAGCTTTATGGGAGTTGTGCATGGACCAAATTTACAAGAAAATAAATTAACTTGGGCTTAAAAATAAACTTCTTAATTGGGCTATCGACAGATTAGACCAAAAAAATAATAAAGCAACTAAGTCTTCAAGCAATCCAAATAAGCTTCAAACGGGAGTTTTCAAAAGAGCATGCACTTAGGCTACTCACTTTAATACTTTAACTTTTCCAAGTTTAAAAATATTTTCCAATCAAGTTCAACTTTTAGGTTTGCATCCATGGGCCAAGTCTGTCTCAAAATGGAATCTTCAATGTTTAAGCCCTCAAAACTACTTCCTTGAAGTCCTCTTTCATGAACTCTTGGACCAATACATTCAATTGGATTTAATGTAGCACTTTAAACCCAACCCGATCGCCGGGTCCGAGCTACAGTATACAACATTCATTGCCTGAGCAACTAAGATAAATTTAGATATGAATACAAATCATTAATCATAAAAACATAAAGGTTATGAACAAAAAAAAAAACACAGTAAATATACATTCTTAGGCCTTAAACAAGCTTACAAAAGCTTTAAAGTTATCCCAATATCGAATTAGAATTGAATTATAAAAGTTACAAAATATCGGATCGACGTCGTGACGTGAGGGGTTTCCTCGTCGCAATCCGACATACTGACTTGGCCATTGTCACAACAATGGGTTGCTCATCGTGCTTTGGTCTAGAGCTACATCTCGTTGTGACGACATATGTGTGGCATTGCAATGTCACGCCCTAATACTACAATTTCCTTCCAAGAACCTACAATTTTAACAAAAGAAAAAGTTAGGTCACATTGTTTTGTGCAATGTAAATTATTTGTCACTTACTAAAATTGTGCTTAGTTCATCTATGGTACTATGGAAAATGTGTTTCAAAAAATCGATAATAGTTTGATGTTTAACCATCAATGATCTACTTAAATTTATTTTATTACGCATAAAAGATTGCAATGTTTGCATCAAATCACATGTAAGTAAAAATAAAATAGTTGTGCATTTAAATTGCGAAACTTAAAAAGTCATAAATTAATTAGAATTTATGTAAAATGTAAATTTGCAATGGGCTCCAAAACTTGAAACGTGGACCGACTAATCTCATTTCAAATGTAAGTCTAGAATTAATACTCACCTTTTGATTTTATACTTAGACCAATTAGAAGAAAGACTTTTGAATTCAAATTTAACCTTTTTTTTTTTCGCATTCAACTTCATTTCAAAATATGAAAGAAAGAGAAATAAAAGGAAAGTATAAGTGTATGGCTGGATAAAAAAATGATGTAACTATTTTCTAAAATAGGGATATTTTATTTTCCAAATATGATAGTAATAAAATCCAAATTATGGATCCTACCAAAAATAAAATTCAAAATATGAAAAAAAAAAAACAAGAAAGGGGAAGTATGAATTAAGTTATAGCTGGGTAAACAATGGAGTAACCATCTTCTAAAAAAATAGGATATTTTAGCACATTTCAGTGTAAAATTTTGGGCATTAATATGAATTATTGTGGATTGGTTTTTTAAATTATTTTATTGCAAAACTTTGTGTAAAAAATATAATAGCAGTCACTATATTATTTTTCAAAATGTATTTTTAATAAAGAGACAAAAATATAATTTAGAATATAGTACAACAAGCTGTTACAATAATTTTCTTGAAATATTTGAGGAATTATAAAGAAAATTGGTTTTTTTCCGAGAAAGAATAAATTAGTTCTTTTTATTACATGCAAATGAAAAGAAAAACAAAATGAACATTATAACTCAAGTTTGTTTTGATTTAATAAAATACACTCGTCAAAACTTATTTGGTCCATTGAAATTCTTAAAAAAGTCGCTTACGTCTCCTTTATCCATAAATATCGGGTTAGGTTTAAAAAATAATATAAATTTCTTATAAAATATTAGTGTTTAGATAATTTTTAAATTTAACTTTTGGATACTTAAGATAATTCAAAGTACTTTTATACATATTTGTAAACATGAAATTCATGTTTTTGTTAACACATTACAACTGTATATGATTAGATTTCGATTTAATTAGCTTACACATAATATAGAAGCATTTTATTATTGTAATTTATATAATAAATAAAATTCAAATCTCTAAATTCATGTTTTCAATAAGATAACATTTTCGATTTAATTCTTTTATTTTCTTAATGTTTCATAGAAAAATATAGCAATATTACATTTTTAAATACATTAAAACTTCCTTAAAATAGTTTGATTATATATTTATATGAAATATGTATTTTTCATGTTGTGATATTTTCTCTTGATTGTGTAATATGAAAACTTTTTAACAGTAAAATGAAAATGAAAAGTGTATTCACATATCAAAAGCAAATGTTGTGGCTTCAACTTATTTTGCTTAGTAGAAAAGTAAAATTATATTTGTAGCAAATAAAAGCAATAGAAATGGGATGATGCAAGGCTACTTTTATTAATCACAAGTTTATTGAAAATAGATAGATGAATTGATATTATTGGTGTACATGTACAATAATCGAAATGAAAATATGGCTAGCCCGGAGTTGTTAAGAAAAGTTTAAGTTGTTTAGAATTGTTGGTGATCATGGCCTTAATTTGGAGGAAATTTAGTGGAGACATCGTCAGCAAGACCTGTTGGAGCAAGCATTGATGAAGCGGATGCAAGCTTCTTGCTCCGAGAGATATGGAACAGGTCAAGAAGCTTTGAGAAATGGGAGTATCGTTCGTAGAGCTCCCTTGGGTTAAGTTGATCAAGAGGAGTTTCCCACCAATGAATAGAATCTATTTCGCTTGTGATATGTTGAGTAAGCACCTTTTGTGTCTCATTGGATGCATCCATTTGCCTCTGTACCTCATTGTAAAGTTGGATTAATTTATTGATTCTTACTATACGGTGAGCCTCAATAAGACTGTGAGTGTCATAAATCACAGGTATGTTTCTATTCAAAATACGGTTAGCAATAGATTCGATAGAGGGGTGACCAAATGTAAAAGGTTTTCCTGCGAGTGAAAAAATGATAAAAAAATCTCATTACCATATAAAGTGGAAAGCTCACCTATTCTTTTTATAGATTCCTAATCGACGTTTCAAGAATGTGATCAATCGATCATCCTCATTTTAAATCATTTTAATCTCAATCTTTTGTCTTCCCCTATTTTTCTTTCCAGTGTTTGCCATTGCCAAAAGATAAGAGGACAAAAGAAACAAGTAAAAACATTACAAACGAATGCTCTATTAGACTTTCGGAATATTATGGAATGAAAAATCTTATTGAATGGGATGCTATAACGCCCTGAATAATTTTGAGTATGTTTTTGTGAAATTTGACAAGAAAATATGCATCTACTTCAGTGGTTAAGTGTTCTGGGTGTGTATGTGAGGTCTTAGGTTCAAGTCTCACTTTTGGCAAATTTTGTTATTTTTAGACCCTAGCCCTATCTTTGGTGGGCTGGGTTATATTTTCTTGTTAGTAAACTCATATCAGAATGAGCTTGCTAGTTCAAGTTGTAAGGAGTTTGCCTGCTGGAGGTCTTGTGTTTGAATTCTCGCGTGAGTGTAGGTGTTAATTTTTGCCGAAAGTGGTTGATAGTGGTTCAGTGGTAGTGGGATTCTGAGTTAGTTGGGTGGTTATAGATGTGGATGTAGTGGGATTTGGATTAAACTTTTTTCTCTCTCTGTGTTTTCTTCATAACAAAAGTTCTTTTCTTTTTCCTTGTTCTGTCAATTACAGTGATACGATTTTTGAACTCTTCGTGTGCCTGGTAAGTGAGGGTAATGAGTTTTGTTTGAATTAGGGGTAGTTGTTTTAACTGTTCTATACCAATTCTGCTTATTTTGGTATGTGATTCTAGGTTGTTTGGCAACGAAACATGAGGAATGGAATTCTGCTCCTGCAAAATCGTAGTCGGGCTTGTTCGTGAAGTTGGGTAAGTAACGAGTGTTTGAATTTCACTGTTGAAGGTTTCATTGGTTCAGTTTAATTGTGGATTAAAAATTGATTTTCAGAGCGTGTAATATTGTTTGTAGGTTATGGTGGGCTTAGGATTGCTTATGCATCAAAATCAAACAAGGTGTGTACCCTTAATGCGAGAAAACAAGGTTCGAAGAAAGCCAAAAATTGGGTCTGTTGACGCCACACGAGCATGTGGCCGGCTATGTGTGGCTGGTCGTGTGCGAGACACAATTGTGTGACTGATGAAGGTCTGGCCGTGCACTTGACACGGCCGTGTGACGGTGTGAGTGTGGCTGTATAGGCCACATGGGCTATGCCAGGTTGGACGTATGGGCCACATAGGCGTGTGGGCCTACACGGGCATGCCACATGAGCATGTGGGTTTTGGGCCAGGTCGTGTGGGCCACACGGGCTAGGCCATTCTGGGCGTGTGGTCCCAGAATTCTAAAATTTTCTCTAGGGTCGTATAGGTCATTCCAATCGACTGTGGACCTACTATAGGGTCGGTAAGGGCTAACCAAACCCTATTTCATGTGATCTAATACTATGATAGTTTGATTTGAGTAGGAAGCTGATATGCATGCCTGACTGTACTGTTAATTATGTAATTATCTGTATACAAACAATTTAAGCATGTTTATTCTGTTATTGTTGCATCTGTATTCTATATCTATGTTTGGTTTGGGATTTGTATTTGTAGAGAAAGTGATCTGTACGGTGACCTTTTACCTATATTCCTATAGCTTGACTACATATTGTGTTATGTGTCGCATCGACACTATATGGTGTGTAGGGATGGATGGGTGTTTTTAACCCTACAATGTAACACCCCTAACCTGTATCCATCATCGGACTAGGGTTATGGGGCATTACCGGATATATTGGAACATTTCATAATCACTTTATAATCAAAAGTCAAACATTGTCAAATTATAATCAAACATAAGCATAAAGTCCCTTACTTAGGTCAATAAGACCATAAACATGCATTAAGGAGAGATCGGGACTAAACCAAACACATTCGTAAATTTCAGAACTTAGAAAATTTTTCAATTCTATTGAGGTCACACGCCCGTGTGTCCAGGCCGTGTGCCTCACACGGGCTTTAGACACACCCATGTGAGCCAGCCATGCCAAATCAGGGCAGGCATGCTGACTTTCACCCACGGTCATATGACACGCCCGTGTGTCAAGGCCGTGTAATTTTTAAGAGGTTACTTCCAAACAAACACGGCCACAAAGCACGCTCGTGGCCTTTGATCGTGTGGCACAATGCAGGCTTGGTCTAAGCCAACTTGCCACCCTATTCTGGGTCACCCTACAAACAAGGAATCAAGCATATATGTACAACCCAATCAACCATTCTTTATGCTAAAACATACATCATTCATACCATAATATTATCAATCATTTACATACTTATAAACCTTACCTTTTTATACTAAAACATAATGTAAGATTATATCAAAAACATCATCCATTCTCATACCATGAACTTCCCAAACTTACCTTTTCCTTTATCCAATTAAGACATGCTATAATTGCAAATTAACATCACATATCATAAGCCATTATCAAATATGAGTTCAAACACAAATTAGCCAAATCTCATGGCTAACTATATACATCACAAAACATACTTCACAACTACTAGCCTATACATGCCATACTTCAAATATTTACATTTTCAATAGTACCAAAACGAGATCAATAGTGTGGTGACGATCCTTGACTATCCCCGAGCCTTCAGTAGCTACGATAACTGTAAAATAGACAGTAATCACACAAAGTAAGCTTACAAAAGCTTAGTAAGCTCGTACTCAAAACATTCATAGTATATGAACATAAAATGATAACCTATGAGTAAGTGTACAATTTCAATCAATATAACTATATCAACTCAATGAGATTCATATTCATAACATCATCTACCACTTAGGCATTATACATACTTGAAGCTTCCCGTACTTATTCACTTTTGTACTTACCTCATATTGAATGTTATGAGACTTTCCATAAGTTATTCATATTTTATACATCAGCATACTTAGTGCTATAAGGTTAGCTAAAGCTAAATATTTCTGCACACTTAGTGCCATCTCAAATAATCGAGAGTAAGTCGGTATAGCACACTTAGTGCCTCAAGTAGCCGAAGCTAGTTAAATCGCACACTTAGTGCCAAAATTTCCATTTCATCACCATATTATCCAATTCAGTTATATACAACCTATGTATAATAAAGACATCAAAACATACTTAACATCATATTTTAAGTACAAACTTACCTCGTACTTGAAGGTGTCGACTCGAACGTTTATTCTATAATCTTCGATTTTCCTCGATCTAAATTCGAACTCTTCTTTTCTTGATCTATAAGTATGCAAAATTAATCCTTTTATTCACCAAATAATTCAATTCAATCCACAAACACATATTTAGGGTAATTTACAAACTAGCCATCATGTTTTCACATTTCGACACTTTAGTCCCTATTTCACAAAATCACAAAATACACATAGTTTGCATATACACAAGCTTAGCAAAATTCTCTTAGTACTCATACTAGTCCACACATTTCATTTATTTCACATCTTAGTCCCTCAAATTAACATTTTCACAAATTAGCTCAATTTACTCAAATCCAACTAAAATCTAAAGACAAAACATGTAAACTTAACATTAAGCTTTCATATTCACCATTTAGCAACACAAAATTCAGGAATTCATCCATGACACATTTTCAAATCATCAACAAAATTAGAAATTGAGGCATGGGCTTTATAGTACACTTAGCAACGATCACAAAAACGTAGAAATTATCAAAAACCGATGCAAAAACATACCTCAATCAAGGAACACAATGGCCGAACCCTAAGTATTCTTTTTTTTCTTTTATTTTCTTTGTTTTTTCGATTAAGAATGGACATGAAATGATCCATTTATATGCATTTGTTTTATTATTATCAACATAAAATCTAAATGATCATTTTGCCCTTTCATTAACCATTAAAAATTCACCTAACACATGCCCTTTTATGTCCATTCAAATCTCCAATGGTCAAATAACCACATAAGGACCTTTACTCCAGAAAGCCAACTCAAATAAGCACTTAAAAATCTAGCACACAACTTTTATATTTTATGCGATTAGGTCCTTTGTGCAAATTAAGCACACAAACAGTTAAATTTTCACACGAGACTTTCACGCATGTCAATTCACTTACCAAATAAACGGAAATTAATAGTAAAATATTTTTCTAACTTGGATTTGTTGTCTCGAAACCACTATTCCAACTAGGGTCAAAATCGAGCTGTCAGAATTCTCCCCCCTTAAGGATTTTTGTCCCCGAAAATCTTATCGTTAAACAGATTTGGATATTGTTGTTTTATAGCATCTTCAGGCTCCCACGTGGCCTCTTCAATACCGTGCCAATGCCACATCACTTTAACTAATGGAATTTTCTTATTACGTAACTCTTTAATCTCTCGAGCCAAGAATCAGATCGACATTTCTTCATAGGTCATATCAGACCGAATTTCAATCTCAGATGAAGGAATTACATGCGAAGGATCAAATTTGTACCATCGAAGCATCGATACATGAAACATATTATGAATCTTTTCTAATTCAGATGGTAGCCTCAATCTATAAGCAACTGGCCCAACTCGCTCAATGATTTCATACGGCCCGATGAACCTCGGACTCAATTTGCCTTTTCTACCAAATTGAAGTAATTTCTTCCACGGAGACACTTTCAAATACACTTTCTCACCGATATCAAACTCAATATCTTTTCTTTTCAAATTTGCATATGATTTCTGATGATCAGAAGCTGCTTTCAAACTATCTCGGATCACTTTCACTTTCTGTTCAGTTTCTTTTATCAAATTAACCACGTGAATCTTATTTTCACTGAGCTCTGTCCAATACAAAGGTGTACGGCATTTACGACTGTATAAAGCTTCATATGGTGTAACAGCCTAATTTTTAGTGGTATCGGGAATAGAGATTTGAGATCACCAAATCCGACGGGTGAGTTAAAAATTTAATAAATTAATACCTATGAGTCAAATGCGAATATAAAAGCATTTTTTAATTAGTGAATTTGGTGATTTAAAAGAATTAATTAGGTAAATTGGGTCGGGAATGAGGTATCGAGACCTCGACTTCATAAATCGAGCCATAAATATTTTTAGAAATATTTATGGAGTGTTGGTGAGGTAGTATTAAAATTTAGTCAGAAAATTTTGACGTTTGGGTGGTTAATTAAATAAAAAGGACTAAATTGAAAAGGGTGTAAAAGTTGCTAGAAGGATTAAATAGCTCAATTGTCAAATGAGGAAGGACCTAAAGTGAAAATAGTCCTAAAGGAGATATTTTGGGCTGCAATAGCTGAGAAAAATCAGGAAATGGATGAAATAAGGGCAAAATTGGAAAATTGCCAAAATTAGCTAAATAAAAATGGGACTAAATTGGAATATCTAGAATTCTCTTCATTTTCTCTTCATATTCATCAGCTGAAAAACAGCCATGGAGGAGGTTTCAAGCTGGTTTTCATACTCTAGCTTCATGTAAGTTTAATTCTTGCTTTCTCCTTGAAATTTTTATGTTTTTGTGACTTTTACAACTAGGTCCACTTGTTAAATTCATTAGTTTTTGATTCTATGAAAGAAATTGAAAGTTTCTATGAATATGTGCTGGAAGTATATGATGATTTGGCATGGAATTAGAGCTTTAAATTATTTATATGCTGATTTTATTGAAAGAATTGAATAGAAAGTGAATGTTTGGGACCTAATTGTAAAAGAGTTTGAAGTTAGAGTTTCATATGGAAATTATGAATTTCAATAGTTATGAAATAACTTATAATGTCTAGAAAAAGTATTAATTGAGAAAATTATCTTAATTGAGGGGTTAATTGAGCAAGGACTGAATTGTATGAATTGTGAAATTTGGGGCAAAATGGAAATCAATACTTTGCAATAAAACTGTTTTAGACAGTAGCAGTAGTCTAACTTTGAAAAATCACCAAAAATTATAGAAATCGAATTAGAGGATGAATAAAATATAAAATTAAATATTATTGAGTCTAGTTTCTTATAAAAGAAATTATGTAAGCAATGGAATTGTAAATCATGAGATACAATAACTTTTGTTAGACAAGGTCAGAATGATTTCGAGTTCCCCTGTTCTGACTTTGGAAAATCATAAAAAACTGGATAAAAATAATTATGGGCTTAAATTTATATGTTTAGAATCATGAATGAGTCTATTTTCAATAGAAACAAACGAGGACATCATTCGAATCTTGTACACGAAGATAATTAATTTTTAGTGAAGAAGGGTCGGAACTGTCAGACAGCAGAACAGGGGAAACTTTAATGAATAAACTGTATTAATTGGCCCAACAAAAAATTATGAAATTTTTATGGTAAGAAGGTATATGAGTCTAGTTTCAGGGAAAATTAGAGGATCTTAATTTGGAGTTCTTTAGCTCAAGATAAAAATAAGTTAGTGACTATGACACAGATGGACAGCTTGAATATTCACATAAGTAGATAGTGAAAATTATGGATAATGTTACCTACAAGTGTGTTGTTTATACTAAGGATGTGGAACGGAGAGGAGGAGGAGGAAAAATATGTATGAATATTCAGCTAGCATGGCTAATTTGTATGTTTTTGGCTCAAGGACTAAATTGAATAAAAGTAAAACTTTATGGGTAATTTTGTAAAAATGTCGAAAATGACTAAATTGAAGGGAATGAATTGTTTTATTATCTAATTTAATAAATTGATGAAATTATCAATTTAATATTGGGTGAAATTTGGGAATATGGTAAATTACCAATATGCCCCTAAATCTTGGTATTTCTGCAATTTAGTCAGGTAGGTTCGTATATCCTGCATGAGCATGTAAATATGAAAATTTAAGTATTGTATCGTATTTTATATGATATTTTGAATTGAATATATGAAAAGAATGTTACATGAAACATGAAAATGAATACTAAATAATATAAATTAATTGAAATTATTCTGAAAATCTCGGTAATGCCTCGTATCCTATCCCGGCCACAGGTATGGGTATGGGGTATTACATATGGTGCCATTTTGATGGTTGACTGAAAACTGTTATTATAAGCGAATTCAATCAAAGATAAATATTGTTCCCACGTACCTTCAAACTCAAGAATGCAACACCTCAACATATCCTCGAGTATCTGAATAATCCATTTAGATTGACCATCTGTTTCCAGATGATAAGCAGTGCTAAAATGCAATTTAGTACCCAGAGGCATCTTGCAATTTCTTTCAAAATCATGACGTGAATCTCAGATCTCTGTCTGACACTATATGTGACAGCCCTAATTTGACCCTAGTCGGAAAGCGGTTTCGGGACCACTAAACCGAATCACTGAAGTATTTGAATATGATATTTATTGTCTAAAACGTGTGAATGAATGTGTGGAAGTTTTAAGCTTCGATATAGTCGATTGCATGTGAATTCAGCTAATAGGACTTATGTATGACACTTTTAAAATGTGATAGTTTAATCTATAAGGATCAATTAATACATGTTATAAGAATGAAGGGTTTGCATGTCAAATATCCATTTATTATGAGTAGTGGCCGGCCATGGATGGGTCATAGATGATAATATGAATTTTCTATTAGCATTATGGGTTTAGAAAATAAAATAGTGAATTAAGAATGATAAAACATGAGGTGAGTGGGAGGAGAAACCAAAGTTGTCTCCCCCTTACTCCCCATTGTCGTGACTAGAGAAAGAGGAGGAAAAACAAAGTTCTTTCTTTGTTGTTCAACTTGGCCGAATAGAAGAAACAAAGGAGGGAAGAATTTGGTCACTTGAATCCTTAGGAAGGTTAGTATATTGTGTTGAAATTGTGAAATAATTACTTGTTTTAGGTACATTATCATGGTTCTTGCTTAGCCCATGCAAAAATTTCCACTATTGATGGGTGAATAGAGCCTTGGCTATGGTTATAAGGAAGGAATTTTGATTGTTTTACTTGAATCTTGATGATGAGCGTATTGAGGAAAGAACTTGGTCTTTCTAAAAATATGAATGGTTAAAGCTCATACTAGTAATAGCCGAATTAAAGAATGCTTGATGTCAAGAGTAAATGTTGTTCATGTTATTTGGATGAGAAAGGGTAGTTAGGTGAAGTAGAGTCTAGCAAATGAGCACATATGTGCACTAGTTGCTAAATGAAGAAAAATCGGCTAACAAGGGTGTACTAAGGCGAATATGATTTTGAACATTATTGAGTAATGTATGTGTTTTGAATCGATGGAATGGAGAGGATGCTTTAATTGTGTTATGAACAATTATATGTTAAATTAAGGTTTGCTAAGCTAGCTATTAAGGTGAAGTGCAAATGTTAGTATGTGATTACTAGTGTATATATGGTATTAGTGAGTTTTGAACTTGAAACAAAATGGTATTTAGTCAATACAAGTAACCATATTTGTAGAATGTATTAAGTATATAATTGGCCTCAACATAGACATGCATATTCGCCACATGAGATAGATTGGTGTTGCATGTATTCGGTTAGAGGCAAGCATATTGATGCTTTTATCTTCGCTTAGATAATCGGCTAAAAGAGAGTGTGGGCTAATATGTTGAGTTTGATTCATGATTTCATATATATGTGACTCTAATGTCTAATGTATATATGGGCTAAGTACCTTGAGTTTCTCTTTTTGATGTTCAAATGATTAAATCAATTTATTTGTTAAATTAAGCTCAAGAGCAAAGGGAACTAAATCCGATAAAGGGAAGGAAAAAGTGATCGAATAGCCGTTTAAATCGTTCGACAACATCCGAGGTAAGTTTTGAGTAATGGAACTTAGATTATGGTTCGATTAGATCATGTTATAAGCAAATCACAATCATGCTCTTGTATGTGGCTATTGAGCGAAAATGGTAATGCTTGATAAGTGACTTGTGTTTGAATTCTAATTATGAAAATGAAATATAGATGTGTCATGATTTATGGATATGTGCATGAATATTCAGATGATAACCGGCTAAGTCCGAAGGCATTTGTGCTAGTGACTAATTAGGGCTAAGCTGAAGGCATTTGTGCGAGTTACTATATTCGGGCTAAGTCCGAAGGTATTTGTCTTGAGTTACTATAAGCTGGGCTAAGTCCGAAGGCATTTGTGCGAGTTACTATAACCGGGCTAAGTCCGAAGGCATTTGAGCAAGTAGCTATATCCGGCTAAATTCCGAAGGTACTTGGTTTGGGAATGAGCGATCTTGCTGTAATAATTTCAATTAATACGCTCGTAAAATCCCAACGATGAGGTACGTTTTGTATATGCATTGGAATAGTTGATTCCTTTTAAATATTATTCGCTCAGACAATTAATGAGCTTCAGGCCTTTGGTTAAGTTGATCCCTTATGTGTGAATATAAGGGTTGGAAATGTAAGTAGGACTGATTTTTGAGAATATGTGTATATGAAATTATCCGTTTAGTTATATGAATGCTATACTTGATTGTGCCTAATTTCATTGCTCAAAACTTACTAAGCATTAAATGCTTACTCCGTTCTTTGAATCTCTATTTTATAGATTTTGGTTAAATCACTATCGGACTCGGGATTGTCGAAGTCGAAGTCGTCCACACTATCAAAACCCTTTTGGTACACTTTTGGTTGAACTCTGAAAATGGCATGTATAGGACTACCCTTTTGTTGTTGGTCATGTACCCTTTGGTTTTGTATAAATTTGGATAGCCATGCGAAAATGGCTTATATATACTTTGAGCATAGCATTATAATCGTTTTGTATGTTGTTCATTGAGAGGTATGGAAATGTTTGGTAATGATTAGCCATTGGAATGGTTAATCATGATCATTTTGGTGCTTTGTATGACAAATTCTAGTTGATTCATGGAAAACCATGAAATAGGTAAAGTTTACCTTAAAAACAGATGCTGACAGCAGCAGTGGTGTGGATTTGAAAAATCACTAAAAATAGTAGGAATGAAATTAAATATTGAATAAATTATGTAATCGAACCTTGATGAATCTATTTTCATATGAAAGTAACGAAACGATCATATGAGCCGTATTTTATGAGATGCTTAAGTTTTCGTGAAACAGGGCCAGAGCAATTTCTGGATCCCCTGTTCCGACTTTGGAAATTCACTATAAATTAACCAGAGATAATTAGAAGTCATGACCTATATTTACAGATTCCTTTTCGAGTCTAGTTTCTTTAGAAACAAACGGCATAAGTATTGAAGCCTTGTACAAGGAGATATCTAAGTCGTAATGCATGAAGGTCAGAGTAGTCGAACCCTGAAACAGGGGAGACTTTAACAAATAAACTGTACTAAATGGCTCTACCAAAAATTCTAGAAAACAATTTGTAGATGGATATATGAGTCTAGTTTCAGGAAAAATTTACGAAACTGGTTTTCAAGTTTTGGAACTCAAGATATGATTTTTAAGGTGACAGTGACGCAGTTAGCCAGCTTGTCTGGAAATTTTTAAAATGGACTGTGAAAATAAATGAATTAAGTCTGTTAGTACCTCGTGTCCGACTCCGGCAACGGTCTCGGGTACGGGGTGTTACACTATAGACATGGGCACACCATGCAATCACACTATATCAGATATGTATAACTCAGCTAATTTATCAAGTGAATAATCAGATCGAACTGGAATAAAATGAGCTGATTTTGTCAAACGATCAACTACAACCCAAATGACATCTTTCTTTCTCGGAGATAAAGGTAAACCCGACACAAAGTCAATGGTCACTCGATCCCATTTCCACTCTGGAATCATAATCAGTTGTAGTAACCTAGATGACACTTGATGCTCAGTTTTAACTTGTTGACAAATCAAACATTTGGAAACAAAGTTAGAAATATCTCTTTTCATTCCAGACCACCAATAGTGTTGTTTCAAGTCATTATACATTTTTCTAATACCCGGATGCACAGATAACCGCCTACTATGGGCTTCATTCAGAATCATTTGAATTAACTCTGGATTTCTCAGAATGCAAATCCTATCTCGAAATCTTAAACAATTATCATTATCAACTCTGAATTCTGAATTAGTCTTTACATTGCATTGAACTCGTTTAGCTAAAATCTCATTATCAATTTTTTGAGCTTCAACAATCTGTTGTAAACACAAAGGTCTTGCAAGCTAAAACTGAACCATCATCAGACAGAACTAAATGAGCATTCATCGCACACAGAGCAAATAACGATTTTCGAGTCAAAGCATCTACAACAACATTTGCTTTTCCCGGGTGATAATCAATTACAAGTTTGTAGTCTTTCAACAATTCTAACCATCTTCTCTGTCGCAAATTCAAATCTTTCTGAGTCATCAAATTCTTTAAACTCTTATGATCAGAAAACACATGACATTTTTCCCTAAACAGATAGTGATGCCAAATCTTCAAAGCAAGCACAATAGCAGCTAACTCGAGGTCGTGAGTTGGATAGTTCTTCTCATATGGCTTCAATTGTCTCGAAGCATAAGCAATAACTTTTCCCTCTTACATTAATACACAACCAAGTCCATTCAATGAAGCATCACTGTAAACAACAAATTTTTTACCTGATTCAGGTTTTACCAAAATCGGAGCTTCAGTTAACAGAGCTTTTAACCGATCAAAACTTTTCTGAGATTTCTCAGACCATTCAAATTTCACATCATTCTGAAGCAATTTTGTCAAAGGAGTTGCTATCACAGAGAAATCTTTTACAAATCTTCTGTAGTATCAAGTAAGTCCCAGAAAACTGCGGACTTTAGAAACATTTCTCGGAGGTTTCCTTTCCAAAATAGTTGAGATTTTACTCGGATACCAGAGGCTGACACAATATGACCCAAGTAACCAACTTCTCGCAACCAAAACTCACATTTGCTGCATTTTGCATAAACTATTTATCTCGCAAAGTTTGTAAAACTATTCTCAAATGCTTGGCATGTTCAGATTCATCACGTGAATAAATCAATATGTCATCAATGGATACTACAACAAATTGATTTAAATACAGCCTGAAAATTCTATTCATCAAATCCATAAAAATAGCAAGTGCATTCGTTAATCCAAAAGCATAACTAAAAATTCATAGTGGTCGTACCTCATTTTGAAAGCAGTCTTTGGAATATCTGAATCTTTCACTCGTAGCTGATAGTAGCCCGATCTCAAATCTATTTTCGAAAACACAGTAGCTCCTTTCAACTGATCAAATAAATCATCAATTCGGGGTAGGTGATACTTATTCTTGATGGTCACTTTATTCAACTGACAATAATCTATACACATTCTCATTGTACCGTCTTTCTTTTTCACAAACAGAATAGGAGCACCCCATGGTGAGAAACTCGGTCTAGCAAATCCTCGATCAGTCAATTCTTGCAACTGAGACTTTAATTCTTTTAGTTCAATCGGAGCCATTCTATATGGAGCTATCAAAATCGGAGTAGTACCAGGTATCAATTCTATGCCAAATTCTACCTCTCTAACTGGAGGCAATCCTGAAAGTTCTTCAAGAAACATATCAGGAAACTCACATATAACAGGTACAGATTCAACTTTCTTTTCTGACACTTTTGAATCAAAAACTCACATATAACAGGTACAGATTCAACTTTCTTTTCTGACACTTTTGAATCAATCACATAAGCAAAGTAGGCGTCACAACCCTTTCTCACAATACTTAAAGCTTTCATCAAAGATATTACAGCAAGTAATCCATTCAAATCACTAGATTCAATTCTAACTATTTCATCATTCTTGCATCTCAAATCGATAGTTTTCCGTTTGCAATTCACCACAGCATTATGCAAAGTTAACCAATCCATTCCTAGAATAATATCAAACTCATCAAAAGGTAATAGCATCAAATCAGCCGAAAAATAATTGTCTTAAAACATTAATGGACAATTCCTGCAGACTTTATCAACCAAGACACATCTGCCTAAGGGGTTTGAAACTCTAATTACAAATTCAGTAGACTCTACAGACAAAGTCTTACTGTTCACTAAGTTCATACATATATACGAATGTGTTGATCCAGGATTTACCAAAGCAATCACATAAGTATCATAGAGAGTAAATGTACCCGTAATCACATCTGGCGATGAAGCTTCCTCACGAGCTCGAATAGCATACGCTCTAGCAGGTGCACGAGCCTCAGATCTAACAGCTGTGTCTTTCGTTCCTCTTTGACTACCACTTATATTTTCCGTATTTCTGGGAGGTCTACCACGAGAAACATTATCACTCTGTCTCAGATTCTGAACATTATCTTTTCCAGCTAAATTTGGGCAGTCTTTAATAAAATGGTTTCTCGAACCATAACTATATCAAGCTCGATTATTACTTTTTCCCCAGCATTTACGAAAGTGTCATCTTCCACATTGCTCACATTCAGGCCTTTCATTCTTTGCATTAACAACACTACCAATAGACGTGGCTGAAGATTTGTAATTCGATTGCGATCTAACACGATCTCTGTTCAGATATCCTGCACTAGCCTTTGAACGGCTGTCATTATCTCTAAACTTTTTGGATGCAGACTGAAATGATTTACCCAATGATCTCTTTCGTACCTTTCTTGCTTCAAAATCAGCCTTTCTTTTCTCTTTCGCAAGATCTTCCGCTTTACATGCTCGTTCAACAAGCACCATGAATTCTTTGACTTCCAGAATCCCAACTAACAAGTGAATATCTTCGCTCAAGCCATCTTCAAATCTCTTGCACATTATTGCTTTCGAAGATACACATTCACAAGCATACTGACTCAACCGTAAAAATTCCCGCTTGTATTCTGTAACAGACATATGGCCTTGTTTAAGTTCAAGAAACTCTTTGCATTTCTGATCAATGAATATTTGGCTGATATATTTCTTCTGAAATTCAGCTTGGAAGAAATCCCATGTAACGCCCCGGTTTTTGGGCTTGGAAGTATTGGGCCTTGAGTCTGGGTTCGGGTAGAGGACGGCCCGAATAACTTGGATGTTATCATTATTTTTATTATTATTTCGTATGTCTAGTTTAGTAATTAAATAAATTACGAAAGATTTATGGTGTGGGAGAAAGGTCCGGGGCTCGGCCATAGCTTTAGCAAAATTCTTAAATTTTGCCTCTTAAGGGAATCTGGGCAGTAGACCTTATTAATAATTTGGGCTGAGTTTTAGCACAAGCAGGAATCTGGCCCAGTGGCTAAGGACGCTAGGAGGGCGTGGGAGGTGCCTGGGTTCAAGGCACGGCGCGCGCAAATTGGGTGTTTTTTTAATATTCAGGTTGTGGATGGAATAGGGGTTAAAAAGAGTTACGAGCATAATCCAACACAAGGAGCGCCTGTGGCGTAGTGGCAGCAACGTGCTGGGTACACGGAGAGGGCACAGGTTCAAATCCTTACGCGGGCAAATTCCATTTTATTTTTAAAGCGGGCCAGAACTAAAGTAGGTAAGGGTTATAAATTAATTGAGAGAGGATTATGTCATGAAAGGAACTTTGGTGCAGTGGCAAGCAACTTGTGTGTGGGTTTAAAAGGTCACAGGTTCGAGATGTACAACGGGCAAAATTTGCTTTTTATTTTGCAAGTAACCGGAGTTTCAGAAGGTAAGGTTTATAATTAATTGTGACCCTATAGTAGTAAAGAAGGAAGCATGGTGCAGTGGCCAGCAGCACGGGCGAAGGCACAACGACAGATGGAGGTCTGGGGTTTGAGCCTCACCTCGCGTACAGAACGCTTGGGTTTTTGCTGCACGCGTGGGGAAGAGTTGGAGTCTAATCAGAACTCCTGGTAGCATGCTGAAATAGTGCAAGGGGTGGATAAGGATGCTGCTAATCGGTGGAAGAGTTTGAGCTGATCAAGGGATTGGGTAAGGATGAGATAATGGAGGAAATTTAGAAGCTGATCAAGGAGCTTGGTGTTGGCCGAATGTTGGACTCTTGAGGAGTAAGATTTGGCCGGCGAAGGGTCTTTAATATAGGCAATTCGGCTAGTCTATGTGCCATTTTTTTTCCCTTGTCGAATATTATTTCCCTTCTCCCCTCTCTTTCATTCATCTTTTCTTTTCTTTTCTCCATAGCCGAACCCATACTCTTCTCTCTCTGTCTCTTCCCTTATTTTCTTTTCTTCATTATTTCGCAATAGCCGAATCTTATTTAGCCGAACCTCTATTCTTTTCTTCTTTAAAAAGCCGAAACCCTCATACCTGTAGTATAGAAAGCCGAATCTTTGGCTACTTGAACCTGCTTCTTCTCGTAACTACGGTGGATTGGAGTTAAGATCATAGATAGGAGCACTTTTCAGGGTCGAACAAAAATTGGTAAGTTTGTCAAATAACTTCCGTTAATTATTTATGATTTAAGATAAAAGCTGAAACCCCTTAAGGGTGGCTAGCGTTTGGACTAAGGGCATTGGTGCGTCTTTCTTTTTCATTGTGTAAGCATTAGCATGGACAAGGGAGCGTACAGTGAAGGGTTTGAAGACTGATTCAGATTGGATCTCTAGATCTAATCCATATTTCAGTAAAAAGGTAAGAACTCTAGGGTCTAAGGGAATGTTGGCCGAATATGGTAAGGGGGAGATAGTACGTAGCTTGTTTTTGGTTTGTAGACTAATGTTTAGTAACTCAATTGTAGGCAACTCGTGAGTGGATCTCGCCAGTGTACCGTTATAAGTCAGGTGTGTAAATGACACCCACTCATAGACTAGATCGGTAAAAGCCGAAATGCCGAAATGCTGAAAAGCCGGTATCTTGTGAATTTGCGAGCGTGCGAGCGCTCGTGAGGTGGTTTGTTTGTTAATTTTGGTAATCACAAGTGGTATGATTGCAGAGTGCATAAATTTGTGCACTTAGGTATATTTGGGCTTAATGGGCCGAAAACAGATTAATGGGCCAACGGGCCCAATTCGGTAAAAACGCTCGGTAATTGTTTCTGTTAATGCGTTAATGACTGTAACATGGAAGTAAACCCTAAAATAGTTGAACTTACTAAAATACCCCTAAGTATGAAAATTACTACTATACCCCTAGGTGCAAAATTACCATTATACCCCTAGGGTTAGTTTTAACTGAGATGCATGATATTCTAATTCTGTTTGTTGTATGCCATGAAATGTATATCTATTGCATGGGATATGGGTTATATTGATGGAGGAAACGTTCTGGTGGCTCTGCCACAAATATCTAATTCTGGTGGCACTGCCACAAATATCTGTATCTGGTGACTCTGTCACAATATCATGCAGCGACCATTTGCAAACTTGTGACGTGTAGCGGATGGGTGGGTCGAGTAGTCTCCTCACATGGTGTAAGGTTGGCACGGAGGTGTATACGGATGGATATGGGTTGGGTTTTCTACATACATGATATATCTGTTCTGTTTCTGTTATGGGCCTATGGGCTTCATTCTGAACTCTGTATAGGGCTAAGGCCTAACTTAATCTGTTTTTGTGGTTTGAATTGATCTGGACTATGGTTGGGTTATTTTACACACTGAGTTTCCCAAACTCACCCCTTAATTTTATCCATGCAGGTAACCCTCAACCATAGTGGACTTGGAGCTGTGAGGGATTCGGAGTGGCCACATGTTTTGCAAGCTCTATTTTCTTCTTATGACTTGATTGGTTTTTATTTACTTTAATTATTTTGGGTTTAAGTTGTAATAAGGCTGCTTTAATTATTTTTAATTGCTTTAGTATGATTATTAGCTTAGGCATGATATTGATTTAAATGTTTGGAATTGAATAGCTCTAGGGCACGTTTTAAAGAAATTACCTGATTTCAAAATATCGTGAAACAAGACAAAGCTTCCGTAACAAAAACGTTTTCAAAGATTAATAAGTGATTTCAAAAGCTTAAAACAAAATGGATTTTCCTGAACAATCATTCAGTTCAAGTGTGGCAATGGTCGTGTGCATGTCTAGGAGTGGATCCGTGGAGAGCTTGGTACTTAAGCAGTCTGATAGACTCACCTCCTCTTTTCTGGTATCCTACCTGGTGCACAGCTTCTATTCACTTTAACCTATAACGAAGATATTCTTTAAACACTAAGAAAGATTTTAGATAAAACATGAGTTTTACAACAACATTTCAATGTGACACGCCGGATTCGGCTGTAACATCTGGGTCGGGTTTGGGGTGTTACATCCCATGTAACTCATTCACTCGGAACTACAGATGTCAAAGTCTTCCACCAATGATACGTCGTGTTTCTCAGAATGTGAAACAGCGTATTTTATACATTCTTCAAGACTCAAGGATAATTCATCAAACACTCTTATTGTGTTCTCTAACCAGAACTCAGCCTTTTCCGCATCATCACTTGTTGTAGCTCGAAATTCTTCAGCTCTATATTTTCTAATCTTGTCAACTGGTGGTTACTCAACTGTACTGGATTCACTCGTGGCATATCAAAAGTTTGAGGGGGATTAACCGGGGATGGAGGTTGTTGTACAGCCGGATTGGTTCTAATATATTGGGTGAACCAATCATTCATCATCTAATAGAAGCCTTGCTTAGCCTCACCATCACAGCTACTCGTAGCTAATCGGGAATTAACTTGTACCGTCTCTTGTGCAGGAGCAAGCGCATTACTTTCAACATCGTCAGCTACAGCTCTATCGGGATCCATTGCTATACAAAAGCACATTTCAATGTCAGGATTCATCACACTATCGTAGTTTCAGATATATGGCATGTATAGCTAGACTTACTTATGCTATGGTAGTCCTAGAACTGACTAAACTATAGCTCTGATACCAACCAAATGTAACACCCCTAACCCGTATCCATCACCGGACTAGGGTTACGGGGAATTATTGGATATATTGGAACATTTCATAATCACTTTATAATCAAAAGTCAAACATTGTCATATTATAATCAAACATAAGCATAAAGTCCCTTACTTAGGTCAATGAGACCATAAACATGCATTAAGGAGAGGTCATGACTAAACCAAACACACTCGTAATTTTCAGAACTTAGAAAATTTTTCAATTCTATTGAGGTCACAAGCCCGTGTGTCCAGGCCGTGTCCCTCACACGGGCACTAGACACACCCATGTGAACCAGCCGTGTCAGATCAGGGTAAGCATACTGACTTTCACCCACGGTCATATGACACGCTCGTGTGTCAAGGCCGTGTATTTTTTAAGAGGTTACTGCCAAACAAACATGGCCACAAAGCACGCCCGTAGCCTTTGATCGTGTGGCACAATGCAGGCTTGGTTTAAGCCAATTTGCCACCCCGTTTTAGGTCACCCTACAAACAAGGAATCAAGCATATATGTACAACCCAATCAACCATTCTTTATGCTAAAACATACATCATTCATACCATAATATTATCAATCATTTACATACTTATAAACCTTACCTTTTTATACTAAAACATAATGTAATATTATATCAAAAACATCATCCATTCTCATACCATGAACTTCCCAAACTTACCTTTTCCTTTATCCAAGTAAGACATGCTATAATTGAAAATTAACATCACATATCATAAGCCATTATCAAATATGAGTTCAAACACAAATTAGCCAGATCTCATGGCTAACTATATACATCACAAAACATACTACAGAACTACTAGCCTAAACATGCTATACTTCAAATATTTACATTTTCAATAGTGCCAAAATGAGATCGATAGTGTGGTGACGATCCTCGACAATCCTCGAGCCTTCAGTAGCTATGATAACTGTAAAACAGATAGTAATCACATAGAGTAAGCTTTCAAAAGCTTAGTAAGCTCGTACTCAAAACATTCATAGTATATGAACATAAAATGATAACCTATGAGTATTTGTACAATTTCAATCCATATAACTATATCAACTCAATGAGATTCATATTCATAACATCATCTATCACTAAGGCATTATACATACCTAAAGCTTCCCGTACTTATTCACTTTTGTACTTACCTCATGTTGAATGTTATGAGACTTTCCATAAGTTATTCACATTTTATACATCAGCACACTTAGTGCTATAAGGTTAGCTGAAGCTAAATATTTCCGCACATTTAGTGCCATATCAAATAACAGAGACTAAGTCGGTATCGCACACTTAGTGCCAAAACTTCCATTTCATCACCATATTATCCAATTCAAATATATACAACCTATGTATAATAAAGACATCAAAACATACTTAACATCATATTTTAAGTACGAGGGAACTTACCTCGTACTTGAAGGTGTCGACTCGAACGTTTCTTCTATAATCTTTGATTTTCCTCGATCTAAATCCGAACTCTTCTTTTCTTAATCTATAAGTATTCAAAATTAATACTTTTATTCACCAAATTATTCAATTCAATCCATAAATACATATTTAGGGCAATTTGAAAACTAGCCCTCATGTTTTCACATTTCGACACTTTAGTCCCTATTTCACAAAATCACAAAATACACATAATTTGTATATACACAAGCTTAACCGAATTCTTTTAGTACTCATACTAGTCCACACATTTCATTTATTTCACATCTTAGTCCCTCAAAATAACATTTTCACAAATTAGCTCAATTTACTCAAATCCTGTAACACCCCGAACCCGAGACCATCGCCGGTGTCGGACACGAGGGGTTAACAAGCCAAGTTCACATGTTTTGCCCACCAATTTGACATTTCCAGTCAGGCTGGAAAACTGCATCACTGTCGCCTTAAAAATCATATCTCGAGTTTCAAAACTCGGAAACTGGTTTCGTAAATTTTCCCTGAATTTAGACTCATATATCCATCCATGGATTTATTTCTAGAATTTTTGGTCAGGCCAATTGGTACAGTTTATTAGTTAAAGTCACCCATGTTACAGGGATCGACTGCTCTGACCTTCGCGCATTATAACTTGAATATCTCTCTGTACAGGGCTTTAACACTGGTGTCGTTTGTTCCTAATGAAACTAGACTCAAAATGGAATCTGTACATATAAGGCATGACTCCTAATTCTTTCTGGATAATTTATAGTAAATTTTTAAAGTTGCAACAGGGGACCCAGAAACCGTTCTGGCCCTGTCTCACAATAGCCTTAATATCTCTTAACATGTAACTCCTATGACCATTTCGTTTCTTCCATATGAAAATAGACTCATCAAGGTTCATTTACATATCTTATTCACTATTTAATACCATTCCTACAAATTTTGGTGATTTTTCACATTCACGTCACTGCGGCTGGCAGCATCTGTTTTAAGGTAGGTCTTACCTATTTGGTAGTCTCCATGAACCAACTAGTCTTGCCATACATAGGTTCATATATGATCATTTTAACCATGCCAATGGCTGATCATGTGACCAACATTCCCATTTCCAATCCATAGCCACATCATGACACCAAATATATACATACAAACCACAAATAGTCTAAGTTCATGCTTCCTTTTTGAGCCATTTTCGCATGGCCGTACATATATACATCACAACATATTTAACCAACAAGGGTAGTCCTATACATGCCATCTCAAGTTCAACCAAAATTTATACCAAAATGGAGGCTTGATAGTGTGGATGACTTGACTTCAACGATCCCAAATCCGATTGCTTGAGCGAAATCTAGAAAAGCGAGAGCCAAAGCAACGGGTAAGCATTTTATGCTTAGTAAGTCTCAAGGAATATAATCAACTCTAATTACAGCAATACATTCACATAACCAAATGCATCATTTCATTAATACACATTCTTACTTCACACTTCATCATTATATAATTTCACAAAGTATCAATCAATTCAATAACTGAAGTTCATTAGTCGATTGAGCGAATGTTGCTCAAACATGTCGACTTTCCAATGCACATATATACGTACCTCATTCTTTGGGCTTTTGAGTGTACTCATTGAATTTATTACAGCAACCAACACTCACCTCCAGCCCAAGATTCTTGAATATAACCGGATATAACCATGTGCACAAATGCCTTGGTCTTAGCCGGATAGAATGTCTCGCACGAATGCCTTGGTCTTAGCCGGATGTAGCCACTAGCACAATTGCCTTGGTCTTAACCGGATATAATTTCCAGCATAATTGTCTTCGGATTTAGCCGGATATCATTCAATTTCCCATGAACACATACATCAATTATCATTGGACATACATAATTCATTTTCGTTACTAAGGCTCAAACGCAATTATAGTCACAAGCATATTCGCCTTGGGACTTAGCCGGGTAGAATTCAAATACTCATGCACACATAATCAATAATCAATACACATCCATACTTTATTTCACACAATTCAAGTAGGGTCACTTCTTGAGGACTTACCTCGGATGTTGTCGAACGGCTTTTTCGGCTATTCGATCACTTTCTCCTTCCCTTGTCCAATTGTGGCCCTCTAAGCTCTTGAGCTAATTCAAACAAATTCAATTTATTAAAACCTCATTGTGCTAGCTTATGGCGAATATGACAAGGAGTTTAAATGGTCATATGGCCACCCTTTAGCTTGAATACACAATGGTCATGCACATTTTATACTACATCAAGCAATTCAATACAATTTATTCGAGCATCAAGGAAATACTAAGGCCTTCAATAGGCTACCCAAGGCGAATATTCATGTACATATTGAGGCCAATTATGCACTTAATACCTCACAAAAACAGCATGCATTTTACTAGTTAATGCTTTGCATATTGTGGCTCAAAACTTATAATATAGCATCAAGCACTTATATGTGTGCTAGGCGAATTGTGCTTGCAAATTTCACAATTATTCTTCAACATCTTCTTCTTTAAACAAACTTATTCATCACTTCCTTCATAACCAAAACATCATGTGCAAACATATATATACATATATGAGCATGGCGAATTTCAAGGTGTCCATAGCCATCCAAAACACAAATTTTAACTAACATGCAAGAAGCATGAACCATGCTCATGAATGCATCATGGCGAATATGACAATCATGCTCCTTTTCAACTTCAATCATGATAAAACAAAAGAAAGCTCAAAATCTTACTCAAGAGTAGACAATCCATCATTGCATGCATCATCATCAAGCTTCACACTTAGCATGCAATGGCTTTATCACCATAACAACTTTGGCCAAATACCATTTCCATGGCTTAACAAAGATTTGAGCCATGGCTAACATGCACATCAAGTTAGCAACCAAAACATGCATGAAACTCCTAACACAACCTCATACATACCTTACTCTTGATGCAAACTTGGCCAAATCTCCTTCTAGATCTCTTCCAAACCAAGCATGAAGCAAAAATCCTCCTTCTTCCTTAGTTTTGGCTCAAAGAAAGGATGAACAAAATTTTTTTCTTTCCTTCTCTACAATTCACGGCAATGGGGGAATACCTCACTCACACATTTTTTTTCATTCTTTTCTTACCCATACACCTTTGTTTATTATTTCTCCCTAATGCACCAACAAAACATGTTTCATGACATGTTTTGCCCATCCTCTCTTGCCATGGCCGGCCACTTCATGTTGGGGGAAATTTGACATGCAAATCCCTTATTTTTGCATGCATGAGCAACTAGTCATCACACATTTCCCCATCATACTTTCAAAGTTCACTACTAGGTCCTTTCTAGTGAAATTCGCATTTATAACATTAAATCGAAACATCAAAAATGTCACACACAAATTAACACATATCATAGGCATCAAAATAAATTTTAAATTATTTTTATGCCTCGGTTTTGTGGTCCCGAAACCACATCTCGACTAGGGTCAATTTTGGGCTGTCACAAATCCAACTAAAATCCAAAGACAAAACATGTAAACTCAACATTAAGCTTTCATATTTCACCATTTAGCAACACAAAATTCATGAATTCATCCATGACACATTTTCAAATCATCAAAAAAATCATAAATTGAGGCATGGGCTTTATAGTACACTTAGCAACGATCACAAAAACGTAGAATTATCAAAAATCGAAGTAAAAAATACCTCAATCAAAGAACACAATGGCCGAACCCTAAGTGTTCTTTTTTTTTCTTCTTTTATTTTATTTGTATTTTCAGTTAAGAATGGACATAAAATGATCCATTTACATGCATTTGTTTTATTATTATTAACATAAAATCTAAATGACCATTTTACCCTTTCATTCAACCATTAAAAATTCACCTAACACATGCCCGTTTATGTCCATTCAAATCTCCAATGGTCAAATAACCACATAAGGACCTTTACTCTAGAAAGCCAACTCAAATAAGCACTTAAACATCTAGCACACAGCTTTTATATTTTATGCGATTAGGTCCTTTTTGCAAATTAAGCACACAAATAGTTAAATTTTCACACGAGACTTTCACACATGTCAATTCACTTACCAAATACACAAAAATTAATATTAAAATATTTTTCTAACTCAGATTTGTGGTCTCGAAACCACTATTCTAACTAGGGTCAAAACTGAGCTGTTACATACAAGGTGTGATGGGATGGGCAGAGATGGTGTGTAGAGGATAGGGGTAGGATTCTGTACACTTGATCTGTTATCTGATTCTGATGTCTGTTTCTATTATGGGCTTAGGTTCGAATCAGTATCTGACTGTGTATGAAATTTTGTATATGTTGCATGACTATCTCTATTAGGTTACATACTAATTTTACGAAAACTCACATCTGGTTGTCTGATCTGTATAGGTAACCCACAGTCATATGCGGGTTGGTGCGACGGAGGCTCAGCGGTGACCACTCGTTGGGAAACTATTTTCCCATTACCATTAGTTTTGGTTTTAATTTCGGTAACCCTCTCTGGACTGTATGGTTTTAACTGTTGGTTTTGGTTTGGTTGTGTTTAAGTTTTATTTTTAAATTATGATGATCAACAAATTGCTTTTTTTTTTCCGAATAAATGTTTTGAAAACATGAGCGAATGGTTTTTGAAGACAAAAATGATTTTTCATATTTCTGCTGCAAGTTAATCAAATACTTTAAAGGATAATGTATAATTGTTTTTATTAAGATTATAAAAACTAGTTTCTTCGAAATATATAGACTCTGTTTGGTATTAAATAACGCGATCTATTTTAACTAAAAAGACGTGTTTTAAAACCCTTCTTTGTAACACTTTCTAATTCGGCCATAACGTCTTGACCGAGTTTGAGGTGTTAAAGATGCATATATATAGGGGACAGAAACTGAAGAATTGAATGCCCAAACTAATGAAATTAGACCTATAGGTTATCCCCTTTCACTCTAAATTCTTACATTAGTATGTGTAATACAAATTATCTGTCACTTTCTAAATTTGTCTTTAGTTAGTCTATGGTACTTTGGAAAATGTGTTTCAACAAGTTGATAATAGTTTGATGTTTAACCATCGATGATCTACTTAAACTTATTTTATTACACATGAAAGATTACAATGTTCGCATCAAACTACATGTAAGTGAAAATAAAATAAAATAGCACTAAAAAGTTCACAATTTAATTAGAATTTATGTAAAATGTCAATTTGTAATGGGCTCCAAAATTAATACTCACTTTTGATTTTAAACTTAACCCAATTGGAAGAAAGACTTTTGAGCTTAAATTTGGCCTTTTTTTTTTTTTTTGAATTCTACTTCAATTCAAAATATGGAAAAAGAACAAAAAAGGAAAGTATAAATTAGTGTATGGCTGGATAAAAATGATGTAACCATTTTCTAAAATAGGGATATTTTATATTCCTAATATGATAGTAATAAAATCCAAAATATGGATTCTACCAAAAGAAATTTCAAAATATGGAAAAGGAACAATAAAAGGGAAGTATAAATTAGTTTATAGCTGGATAAAAATGGTCTAACCCTTTTAAAAATGATATTTTATTTTCCTAATAATAGAAATTTTATTTTTTTCTTTTTTGAATCTGCTCATCATTACAATGTAAATCAATTTTGAGCACATTTTAATGTAACGTTTTGGGCACTAATATGAATTATCATGGATTAGTTTTTTCTATTTATCTTATTGTAAAATTTTGTGTAAAAAATCATAGCAATCATTGTACTATGTTTTAAATCTTATTTTTCTAGTAAAGAGATAAAATACAATTTAAAATATAATACAACGACTATTATAATAATTTTATCAAAATATTCGAGGAATTATAAAGAAAATCATTTTCTTTTTCTTAAGAGAACAAGTTAGTTCTCTTTTAATACAAGCAAATTAGAAAAATAAAATAAAATGCACCTTAGAACTCAATTTTGTCTTAATTTAATAAAATATACTTGTCAAAGCTTAATTGGTCCATTAAAATTCTTAAAAAGTTGCTTACATCTCCCTTTATCAATAAATATTGAGTTAGGTTTTAATATATATATATATATAGTTTCCTCATAAAATAAGTGTTTAGATAAATTTAAACTTTAATTTTTGGATAATTATTATAATTCAAAGTACTTATATTTGTAAACATAAAATTCATGTTTTCATTAACAAATTGCAAGTGTATATAATTAGATTTTGTTTTAATTAACTTACACGTAATATACAAGCATTTTATTATTGTAATGTATATAATAAATCAAATTCAAATCTCTAAATTCATGTTCTCAATAAGATAACATTGTGAATTTAATTCTTTTCTTTTCTTAATGTTTCATAAAAAAATAATATTATATTTTTAAATAAATTAAAAATGTAACACCCTTTTCCCGACCTGATTGTCGAGTTCAAGCTATAGGATGTCACATCCGTATTTTTTTATTGTTTGATTATATATCCATATGAAACACGTATTTTTCATGTTGTGATATTTTTTATTGATTATGTAATATGAAAACCTTTCAACGGTAAACTAAAAGTAAAAGGACATGTAAAACTATATTTGTACAACAAAAGTAGTAAAAACGGGATGATACAAGGATACTTTTATTAATCACCAATTTATTGAAAGTAAATATATGAATTGATACTACTAGTGTACATGTACAAGAATCGAAATGGAAATATGGCTAGCCCCTGAGTAGTCAAGGAAAGTTTAACTTGTTATTGGAAACCATGGCTTTAACTAGGAGGAAAGTTAGTAGGGGCATCCTCAGGAGAACCAATTGGAGCAAGCATTAAAGAAGTGGTTGCAATCTTCTCGCTCCGAGACATATGGAACAGGTTGAGAAGCTTCGAGAAATGGGAGTATCGTTCGTAGAGCTCCCTTGGGTTAAGATGATCAAGGGGAGATTCCTACCGATGATTAGAATCTGTCCCACTTGTGACCTGTTGAGCAAGCACCTTTTGTGTTTCATTCGATGCACCCATTTGGCTCTGCACCTCACTATAAAGCTAGATTAGCTTATTGATTGTTACCATATGGTGAGCCTCAATAAGAGCGTGAGTTTCGTAAATAGTAGGTATGTTTTCGTTCAAAAAGCAGTTCGTAATGGATTGGATGGAAGGGTGACCAAACGTAAAAGGTTTCCCTGCAGGTGAAGAAATGATAATAAAAAAAATCCCATTACCACATAAAGTGAAGAGCTCACCTATTTTTTATATATTTTTTGAAGTTTCGAGAATGTGATCAACCGATCATCATCATTTTCAATCAATTTAATCTCAATATTTTGTCTTCCCTTAATTTTCTTTTCAATGTTTGCCATTGCCAAAAAATGAGAGGACAAAAGAAACAAGCAAAAAGGTTACAAAGGAATGCTCTATTAGACTTTTGGAATATTATGGAATGAAAATCTTATTGAATGGGATGCATATATATAGGGGATAGAACACTCAAGAATTGAAGGCCCAAACTAATGAAACTAGGCCTCTAAGTTATCCCTTTTCTCTCTAAATTCTCACATTGGTATGTGTAATACAAATTATTGGTCACTTTCCAAAATTGTGTTTAGTTAGTCTATAGTACTATGGAGAATGTGTTTCAACAAACCAGTAGTAGTTTGATGTTAACGGTCGATGATCATGTTAGTAATTAAGCCTAATCTTGGATTATGTAAGTAAATGTGTTTCTTGATCGTAATAGTTATAAATTTGTCTTATCAATCACTCATTTTTAAATCTTATCTAATTAATTATGATTTTAAAGACTCGATTATTGTCATATAACGTGCTAGGATAGCACATTGTCTACAAACATATTGCATTGTATTACCATTTGTATAGCAGTTAAGTTAGTGCGAAAACAAGATCAATATGTTGAAAAGTACTAAAAATTAATACTATTACTCGGTAAAGCTAAATGCACACCCTGGAATAACTGATTGAATGTTTGTAAGGGAGATTCCTTATAAAGAAATGAAGAAAAAAAATACCCAAAATGCATAGAAGGAAATGATAGCTATGTAATTGATTACATTGCTGATTATAGCACAGTCTAAAATAGGTCAGGCTATGTAAGCATGACTTGCCCTTCCAATCCAATTAGATGATTTTGTCAATAGATAGCTTTTGAAATCGACCTAGTTTTGCTCCTCTACTTGGTTTTGTTTTACCATGCATGAAAGACTAGAATGTTTGCATCGAAGTTATATAGAATAGATGAAGGAAACCAATTTGCTTTATGTTCTACTTAATTAAATCATAGTGGTGCTGAAAATTATTATAGGTTATTGAAGGAAAACATTGTATTAGTGAACAAAAGCTGAACCACAACACAATAAACAAGATAACACACTACACAGAATAAGGTTATCTAGTTCAGCCTTTCCTATGTGCAAGAACTGAAAACCATGAACAACAATGGAGTGCCAACTTATTTTACAATCAGTGGTAGCCTATTTTTCATAGAGTTCATTGGTTGAAGCTATAAGGAGAGGGTTGAATGTTATTCGGTTTCACTTCATGGAGTTGTTCATGCCATAGTCCAAAGTTTATTTGCAATAGCTATTTACATTTTCATGTTTATTGTATCAATAAGAACCCAAGTGAATTTGACTAATTCTAATTTACTACTTGCAGGAACTATGCCATTTCCATCGTGTTGATTTGACATTTTATACTTTTGTTGGGTTGTTTTAATTTAAAGGAGAAATGAATCATTTTCTTATTATAAATTTGAAATATGTTTGCTTCCATACAAGGTTAAGCAATGGAATCAACTATGAGGAAAAGAAAAATTAAAACAAGAAAAAGAAAAACATGAACATGAACATGGCACAAATAAAGGAATGTTCTAAAATATATAAAAAAAATCAGGAATATGTGTAATGCCCCAATATTCTTAAGTTGGATTTATTAAATTTTGTCATAGTTGAGTGCTTGATTCGAGGGTTACAGGTGTTAGGTGTAAGGTGTAGGATGCAGGTTTGAGTCTTGCTAAAGTTGTTCTATTGTTTTTGTTAATTGTGGCTTTTGGTGTAGTGTTTGAGTCAAACTTTAAGAGATGGTTGGATGGAGAGAGAAGTTAGGGGGTAGTGGGTTAGTGGTTGGTTAGGATTAGATTTTACTTTTAATTAATTAATTAATTATTTTATTTAAAAAATAAATAAATCTGATAAACCCAAATTCCCTCCCCTTTTTCCCTCATGTTTCTTTTTGTTTCCCCATTGTACTATTTCCTTTTTCTTTTCTTTTTCCATTCTTCACGTAAGTTTTGAGAAGAATTGGCGAATTGTTCTTTTGAAGTAATTGGTCTGTAGTGCTTTGCTTTCATTAATTCTTGATGTTCAATTCGATAAGGGGTGTTCAATTATTTAGGCTTTCACGTGATTAGTAGGCTCGTTTTTTTTATTTGAGGGTTATAGAACGGTTCTTCTTTTATTTTCATTTTTGTTAAAAGATGGTGGTTAAAATGTAATCGATTGATTGGCCTTTAGGTGGGGTTCACGAGACGGACAATCTACCAGGCAAGTTAGGAGTCATGGGGCGCTGTTCACTCAAGGGTAGGTGTTTCCTATCAATTTGGGGAGTTGTTAAGTGTTGGAAATAGGTTGGGTTACTTGTAACGTTTTTGTGAATCAAATTTGGTATTGATTTAATTATCAAATTTAGTGATCTAATAGTCGTTCTTAAGTTCTAGATGACTCGTGGAAGTTTTGGCATAAAAAACGAACTAGGTGTGTAAAGAAAATGCGAGAAAACAACGATTAGTGAACGCTAAAAATTGGGCCTGTTGAGGCCACATGGCCGTGTGCCTGGCCGTGTGGCCGACACGGTCGTGTGATGAGCATGTGTGAGGCCGTTGTGACACACACCCTAGGCCATTTTGGGCTGTGTGTGCCACATGGGCATGTAGGCCCAAATTTCAAAATTTTTCCTTAGGGTCGTACATGTTGTCTCCATCAATTGTGGGCTTTTCATAGGGTCAGTATGAGTGGTATAAGCCTTAAAGCATGAAATCTGCTACTTTGTTAGATTGAAATGGATGTAAATAACATTAATATGAGTATTATGAAATACAGTTTGTATGATCTGTTTTGTTATGTGTAAGGATGTGTAATATCTGTTATACAAGCATGCATGATATGTTAATCCTGATATCTGTTAATCTGTTTTATCTGATATTCTGACTATATCTGGCTATGGGGAAGGATTTGTATTATGAGGAGGAAGTGTTCTATGTGAGGTGATATCTTGCCATTATACTAGCAGCATTTTTGCTATTATTCTAGAAAGTGTCGTGTAGACACTATGCGATGTGTAAGGCTGGGTGGGTGTTTTATACCTTACGTAGTGTGATGGGATTGTCGAATTTGGTGTATAGAGGATAGAGGTAGGATTTTACATATTTGTATCTATATAATTCTGATTCTGTACAAGGTTTACATCTGTATTTGTTTTGCATGAGATTGAATCTGAATCTCTGTTTAAATACACGTTACATACTGAGTTTCAAAACTCACTCTCTGTTTGTTCGTTCTGTTCAAGTAAGCCTCAGATTTAGGCGGGCCGGTGTGGCAGAAGCTTAGTGGTGACCACATATCCATAAAATTTCATTCTTTTAAAATTAATTTAAACTTTTCTAGTTTTTTGAAAGTTTTGTAATTTTGGAGACTCTCCGAACTTTTTGGGATTGTTTTTGGTTTTAGATTTCATTTTGGTTTTCTAAGCGTAACAACTGATAAAACGATTTTTCTGAAAATGATAACTTTTCTGAAATAACGGTTTTCAAGAAACAATATGATTTGCCAAAATATGACATTTTAAAAAAACTCTGCTGCAAAACTTTCAGTTTAATAGAAAGTCCTAAACGAGCAATGATTTTAAATCAAATAAGTATATCAATAAGTTTTCCAAACAAATCAGACATAATAAGTAACAATGGTTACTATGATTTGTGAATAATAATTTTTTTTTTAAATTTTCTTTGTAACACTTCCAGATCCGGCCATAACGTCTATGTTGGGTTTGGTGTGTCACGTTTAATGGTACCAGAGTTAGGTTGCAAAACTCGGGCTATGAAATTTTGGGTTCAAAATTTTATTTGTAAAAATTGGTTTTCGAGCAAAGTTTATTTTTGGTATCTGAAAAGTAAATATGTGGTACAATGGGTCTTCGGCGCCGATCCTGTAAGTACTTCTAAATTTAGAAATACTGTAGTTAGAAAACTCTGAACTGTTTAAAACTACATATAGTCAGAGACTGAAAATTCTAAACTTTCTGAAACTACTTCTGATAATTATTTGAAGCATTAAATATTATTAATAAACACTGAAACTGATTCATAAAACTTTGTAATGTAGATAAAACTTTGAATATGATAAGTACTCGTGGAATGCGTGATCGTGGTACTCGTGAGCGCAACAGGCCGTAGGGAGACTCGAGCGGAGTTATCCTTGATGGGCAGTATGCCTAATTTGGATACGAGCGAGACACTGGCGACACCTTCAGCTAAGACCGGGTCTCAAAGCCACTTGGCTGGGGACGACGCATTGTCTCAAGCCATGCTGAGACTGTTAGAGAGGGTCATTGGGCCTTATTCTGGTTTTGAGAGCCGTGGGTTGATAATTGAACGACTCCAATCTAATGTTGCTGAGCTGTTTAGGGGCATCACTAGAGTCGCTCCATTGCCCTGATTGTGGCTGAATACTAGTTGGAGGCCACCCAGAGGATAATGAATAACATTGATTGAACCCCTAAGTAGAAATTGAAGGGTGCAGTATCTCTACTTCGCGATGAGGCATACCAGTGATGGTTACCGGTTGAGGAGTGTACTTAGCCAGATCGGGTTAGTTAGGAATATTTTAAGACCACCTTCCAAAGGAAATATGTGGAGGCGAGTTATGTTGATGCTCACAGATTGAGTCATTTTGAGGATGGTATGAGAGACAATCTAAGAGTTCTGATAGCTTCGCAGAAGGAGCAAGAGTTCACCGTTTTAGTGGGCAAGGCAAAGATCACTGAGGAGGTTAAGCGCGTGGAGTACCAGAATAGAGACAGGGAGAGAGGTAAGAATAAAAGGGATTTGGAGCCCTCTAGTTCTGTTCAGAGGCCTAAGAAATGGGCTACACCTGATGGGCCTTCTAAGGTTGGAGTTCCAATTGCTTCTACTGTGGCTCAATCATTCAGTGCTGTGGTAGACGTCACTCGAGTGAGTGTTGGAGGAGGTTAGAGCATGTCTATGACGTGGGTTGATGGAGCAAAGTATTAGAGACTGCCCGCAGTGTTCTGATCAGATGCAAGCTCTATCTTCGTGTTTTGTTGAGCCTGAAAGGGCAGTTCAGCAGTCACCTAGGGGCCATAGTCTGGCCAGGGGTGGTAATGGTATGGGTAGAAGAAATAGAACACCGGGTAGAGGTGCTAATCAGACAGAGGTGGGGCAGCTTGCGTTTGTATATGCTGCTTAACGCCGTGAGGACAAGGACGTCGTTGATGTGATTACGGGTACATTTTTTATTTTTGATAGCCCTTATTATGCACTGATAGACATAGGGTCAGCACACTCCTATGTAGCTAGTTCTGTTTCTATAAACTTGGGGATTACTGTTGAGAGTACTTTTGGTGAGATTTTTGTATTGAGTCCATTAGGTCAATCTTTTGGGTAAATAGATTGTATAGGAATGTACCATTGGCAGTACAAGGGGTTGTGTTTCTAACTAATCTGATGGAGCTACCGTTTGAGGAATTTGATTTAATTTTGGGTATGGATTGGCTTGTGGAGCATCGAGTCAATTTGGATTGTGTGACTAAGAGGGTAGTTCTGAGATTCGAGAACAATGTGGAGGTGGTTATGATCGACGAGAGTCGGAATTACTTACCCAATGTGATCTCCGCTCTTGTGGCCGAAAAATTGGTTCGGAAAATGTGTGAAGCGTATCTAGCTTTTGTAAGTGATTCAGTTCCACTTCTATTGGGAACATTCAAACAGTTAAGGAATTCAGTTCCTATGGACTCTTCTGTTGGGAACATTTGAACAGTTAAGGAATTTTTGAATTTTATTCTGAGGAATTACTGGGTTTACCTCCGATATAGAAGTTGAGTTCAGTATTGAGCTGTTACCGAGTGCAACTCTGGTGTCTATCGCTCCTTATCATATGGCATTAAAGGAGCTTATGGAACTAAAGGCTCAGCTTCAGGAACTCTTGGATCGTGGATTCATCCATCCTAGTGTGTCTTCGTAGGGGCACCAATTTTGTTCGTAAAGAAAAAAGATGGTACCATGAGAATGTACATTGACTACCGATAGTTGAATAAGCTAACTGTGAAGGATAAATACCCACTTTCAAGGACCGATGACCTGTTTGATCAGTTTCGTGGGGCTTCAATATTTCCAAGATAGATCTCCATTCTAGGTATCATCAGCTTAAGGTTAAGTAACTTGATGTCCATAAGACTACTTTCAGCACTAGTTATGGTCATTATGAGTTTTTAGCCATGCCTTTTGGTTTGACAGATGCTCCAGTTGCATTCATGGATCTGATGAATCGAGTTTTTCAGTCGTATTTTGATCAGTTTATTGTAATCTTCATCGATGACATTCTGGTATACTCTAAGACCGAAGATGATCATGATGAACATCTTAGAGTAGTTCTTCAGATACTTCGGCAGAAACAACTCTTTGCTAAGTTGAGCAAGTGTGAATTTTAGTTAAAAGAAGTAACGTTTCTAGGGCATCTAGTTTTTGTAGAGGGGATCTGAGTTGACCTTAGAAAGATTGAGGCTGTACTTGATTGGAGACAGCCTAAGAATGTTTTTGAGATCCGCAGTTTTTTGGGTCTTGCAGGCTATTACCGTAGGTTTGTCGAAGGTTCTCGTTAATTGTATCTCCTCTGACTCAGCTTTTGCATAAGAAGGCTCCTTTGTTCTAGATTGATGAGCAACAATCGAGCTTTGAGAAGCTCAAATCCATTTTGATTCAGGCTTATGTTCTAATACAGCTTGAATCTGGTAAATAGTTCATGGTATATAGTGATGTGTCGCATGTCAATTTCGGATGTGTTCTGCTGCAAGATGGTAAGATTGTTGTAACAACCTTTTTTAGTGAAATCGAAATAGTGGTTTCAGGACCATAAATTCGAAGTCAAAATTTATTTATTTTTATTTTATGGTCTACAACATGATAGTATTATCGTATAAAAAGTTTGTTAAGAAAATTTACCGTTTACATGTTCAATTTGATAAAAAGAGCTAAATCACGTAAAGTGAAAAAGTTGAGTTCTTATAGCAAAAGGTATTAAATAGCTATAGGGCTTTTAAGTGGAAGTCCTTATATGGTAGTTAGACCATTTATGAGTTAGTGGAAGATGTTGGCTTGGCAATTTTGAAATTTGGTTTATATTAAGGTTAATTTTGGAAATTAGTAATTATATGTTATAATAAATAAAACAAATGAAAAATCCATCATCTTTAATTTTTTTCAACGAAATTTAGAAGGGAAGAAGCCACTGTTGAAGCTTAACTTTCTACAACCCTAATTTCTTCAATTAGGTATGTAGTTTTAATCTGTTTTTAATGATTTCTATGTTTTCAGTTCGTTGTAGCTTAATCTAGCAAGCCCAGGTGTGAAACTGTTAAACTGTTAGGGTTTTACCATTGATGAACATGCTTGAATTTTGAAGTTTGATAGAAAATGAATGGTTTTTGTTAGATAAACAACTTTTCTAAATGATTTTTTAGTAAAATTGTCAAATAGGGACTAAATTGAAAAATAGGAAATATTACGTGGTGAAATTGTGAAATAATTAAAGTATAGTACATGCTAAGGACCTATTTGATATTCGGCCATGGTGGGTAAGAGTTAAATTAGATGAATTTCATTTTTCGAGCCTAGGGGTTAAATTGCAAAGAAATTAAAAGTATAGAGGCAAAATGGTAATTTTTCCAAAAATATGTGTTGGACTAAATTGAATGATAAATATATTGAATTGGGTTAAATTTATCCGTATAGATCCAGTCAAACCTTGTACGGAGTTAGATCGAGGTAAAGAGAAAATCTCGGATTAATAGCCTCCATATCTACATATACTCATTGAGGTAAGTTCGTATAAGTAAATTGAGTATTTTTATGTTTTAATTTAATTATATGTGTGTATTTGTATAATTGCCATGTATAAATACCGATTGCATATCTGATGACGTACGGTGGTTATCGAGCCCCGTTTGAACCTTAGGAATTAGTAAGATACAAATGACATGTCATTAGGGTTACCGTTTTGGTTGAGGTCCTGCATGTGTTGTAGACACACCACAACTCGTATGAGCTTACCGATTTTAGCTTGTGAGAGCTTACTGATTTTCAGCTCGTATGAGCTTACCAATTTCCAGCTCGTGAGAGCATACCGATTCATAGCTCGTATGAGCATACATGTACAAGAATTGATGAATTATAGTTTAGCACACTATGTGTGAGCTATCCTGAGTATCCAATGATATTCTACATGGATTAATGGGCAATGTTTTGTAACGAGATGATATGATTTCGATACGAACTATTACAACTATATACATGAAATACAGAGAAGGGTTATTACATGATATATAGTTGAATGAAATGGATGATACATGTATATGGAAATTTGATTATTTATTGGGCTCATCCATGATTTGGTTTATATGTGATTTTACATGGCTAACATGTTGGTGAATATGTGTTTAGGCACATGGCCACGTTGTGTTGAGATATGTATTGTTTACTTACCTTATATGTGAATAAATGGTAAGTTAATTCTATGTTATACAAACTTATTAAGCTTAAATGCTTACTCAGTGTATTTTTCGTGTTTTTAGTGAATCAAGAGCTCTTTCGAGTTGAAAGCTTGTTGAAGCTAATCACACTATACATGGCTCTTTTGGTACTTTCAGTTGGTTTAAAATTTGGTTATCATGGCATGTATAGGTTATTTTGGCTAATCTTGGCCTATATGTTTTGTTGTGATTATAGGCATTTGAGTTGGCTTATGTTTTGGTATATTTTGGTATGTATATATGTAACCTTAATTTGGTTGATGTGTGGCTTGATTGGTTGTTGCATGATGAAAGGTAAAATGATAGTTATATGTGCATTTTGTATAAGTGTTTTGTGAGTTGGTGAATTGGTACCTTTTTGTGTAAGACATATATGTCTAATTATGTTAGAAATTGAAGGGCATGTTTAACATCAATTGGTATGTTTTGGTAAAGTGATCTACATGATATGTAATGATGCAATTATGCATATAAGTTAGTTTGAACATTTGGTTATATTGAATACATGGTTAAACATGTTTATATTTGTCATTTGAGTTGCCTAAGGGCATATTGGTTGTATGTGATCATACCATTTGTATAAGGCTTGATTATGCTTTTGGATCCCTTATTATAGCTTGTGTATATGTGCATTTTTGGGTGTAAGGTTATACCAAATTGGGTGAGAAATATGGCTAGTAAAATGGCCTATTTTCGTCCACACGAGAAGAGACATGGGTGTCTATCTCAGCCATGTGTGACACATGACCAGGTGACACAGCCATGTGTCCCTTGTAGCTTTCAAAGGGTTGCATGTTAGGCTATTACACGGCCTGGCACATGGGCGTGTGAGGTTACTTCGAAGGGTACATTGCCTAGCACACGGGCGTATGGCTTGGCCGCATGGCCCAAGTTAATTAGTTACATGGGCTAGGACACCGTCATGTGTCCCTATATCAAATGCCCACATGGCCTAAGACACGGGCATACCTCTTGGTCATGTGAGTAACACAACTTGGCCACACGGCCGTGTGACCCCTGCAACTCTGAAAATTTTCAATGTTTTTCAAAAAATTCTCTGAGTTTTCGATTTAGTCCCAACTTATTTTTAATGTATATTTGGGGCCTCGAGGGCTGGTATATTGGACAATATGAATGATTTTAATTGGTTTTTGTTATGAATATTGATATGTTTTTGAAATGTTGAAATTTATGTCTGTTTGATCTACAAACTCTAGTAATGCTCCATAACCCTGTTCCAGTGATGGATACAGGTTCGGGGTGTTATAGTTATGGCTTATACGTCCTGAAAGCTTAAGTCACACAAGGGGAATTTTCCAACACATGATCTCAAGTTAGCTGTCGTGGTTTTTCCCTGAAAGATTTGGAGGCACTATCTGTATGGTGAGAGGTGTATCATCTACACCGATCACAAGAGTCTTAGGTACCTCCTTACCCAAAAGGAGTTGAACTTTAGGTAGCATAGATGGATTAAACTGCTTAAAAATTATGACCGATAAGGCCAATGTGGTGGCCGACGCTCTTAATCATAGAACAATTTTTGATTTAAGGGGGATGTTTGCTCCCCTAAGTCTGTTTGGTGATGGGAGTTTACTAGCCGATTTGTAAGTTAAGCTGAATTGGATTGATCAGATACGGGATAAATAGTTAAGGGATGAATTTCTAGTTCTATGTTTCCATTAGGTAGTGGATGGTAGTACGTATAACTTAGGGCTAATTAGTGGTTGGGTTCTACGTTTTTTAGGACAGTTTTGTGTATTGGACAACTCTGATTTGAGACAGTCTATTCTGAGGGAAGTGCATAGTAGCCCATATGTTATGCATCCTGGTGGAAATGAGATGTATTGGGATCTTTTGGAACTGTATTGGTGGTCAGTTTTGAAACGAGAGGTAACGGATTTTGTTTTTCCTTGTCTAATGTGCCAGCAAGTTAAGGCTAAGCATCGGTTTCCTTTGGGTTTGCTTTAACCCGTTAATATTCTCTTATGGAAATAGGAATGTATGACTATGGACTTCGTTAATAGTGGACCATTTAGTCTGCTCACTTCATTCCAGTTCAGACAGATTATTCTCTTTAAAAGTTGGCCAGGCTATACATTTTTGAGATTGTGAGACTTAATGAGGTTTCGGTTTCGATAATTTCAGATAGAGATCTTCACTTCACATCTTGGTCTTGGAGGAAGCTTCATGAGGCTCTGGGTTCAAGATTGGATTTCAGCACTGCATTCTATCCTCAGAAAGATGGTCAATATGAGAGGGTGATTCAGATAGTGGAGGATATGCTTAGGAGTTGTGTGATTGATTTCTGGGGTAATTGGGAGGACTTTTTGCCATTAGCCGAGTTTTCCTACAATAACAATTTTCATTCTAGCATTCAGATGGCACCTTACGAGGCTCTATATGGTCGTAAGTGTTGTACCCCCACTATGTTGGACTAAATTAGATAAACGACGGATTTTGGGTCTTGAGTTGATTTATGAGACTGAAGAGAAAGTCAGACTAATTTGGGATCGTCTTAAGGTGGCTTCTGATAGGTAGAAGTCTTATGTGGATTTGAAAACAAGGGACATCGAGTACTCTATGAGGGAATTTACGTTTCTCAAGGTATCGCCATGGAAGAAGGTTTTGTGGTTTAAACGTAAGGGCAAGTTGAGCCCTAGGTTCATTGGGCCGTATCAGATTCTAAAACATGTGGGACCAGTTGCTTATCAGTTAAAGCTACCTTTAAAGTTAAACCATATCCATGATGTGTTTCACAACTCCAATTGAGGTGGTATCAATTAGACCCATCTTATGTTGTTCCTGTAACACCCCTAACCCGTATTCGTCATCGAAATAGGGTTTCAAAGCATTACCAGAACTTTTAAAACATTTTAAAAATAATTTATGTAAATTACTATTCATCTACCAAGATTATTCAAACGTCCCTTAATTAGACCTTTGACGCCCAATACGAGCATTAGAATCGAGTCTGGACTTAATCGGGAGCTCTAAGAATTTTTTGTGAAATTACAAAAAAGTTCCATGGTGTAGGGCTCATACACCCGTGTGGTCCAAGAGACACGCCCATGTGACCCTGGGACATGCCCATGCTAGAGGTTGTGTTTGACCCTGAGTAACTCTCTAACTTGTGCACACAGCCATGCCACACGGCCGTGTGCTAGGCCGTGTGGTTAATTAATTTAATTCAAATTTAGGTGCAAGTTTCACACAGCCAAGACACACGCCCGTGTCTCTACCCGTGTACCCAATTCTGAGCATTCTGTTTCTTAAAATTAAGGTGCAAGGGACACATGGCCTAACCACATGCCCATGTTACCAGGCTGTGTGTCATACACGGTTTAGACACATGCCCATTTGTCTACCCGTGTGGACAAAATGAAGCCATTTCTAGTTTCATTTCTCACCCAAAATTTCACTCAAGACCTGCACTTGAAACACACAACTAATACCAACCATTCTAAGCATAAAAAATAAACAAACTTCATCATTCAACAAGGCATATCTTTTAATGCATATGTGTTTATAAACTTACCTTGGATTAACTTAGGCATTAGCATCATTTGATCACATATACATAACATATCACATATGAATATATCATCATAACCTACTTAATCATACCAAAATAAGCCATTACTAGCCATTCCAATGGTTAGGTTACAAAACATAATTATCAAGCTACTAATGGTCAAGTTGTCCTATACATGCCATTATACCAAAATGCTTTTACTAAGTATACCCAAAATGACTAGTTGGTAGTGTGACGATGCTCCAGTGATCTCCAACCTTTGCGAGCTTCCGAGCACTATAAAACAGGGGAAAAATAAATGGAGTCAGCATTACATGCTTAGTAAGTTCGTATAACGGAAACTAAACTTACCAATCTCGTTTATTAATTCTAAGTATACAATAACAAGTTTTCCATCCATTTGGCTAAATTGCCTAAACACATGCATCCAATCAAATATGTTAGTCACAAAGTTTACATATACATCAAGTAAGAATAAATGAGCTCATCATGCAATACTCTTTCAAGTCATCATCATTTCATCTTATAATTCTCATGCCATGTCAAGAGTTTTGTGTCTGTCGAATCATTAAAATTTCGATGGATACTCAAGTAATACACTCGAGGTGTACGATTCCATAATCCGTCAATTCTTATTCAATGATACCCATTAGGGCACTTAATCAAGGAACACACTCTCGAGCCACATATTATATAATAGGATTACCAATCTAGGCTAAATCCTTTATATAATGTATGCTCAAAGAGTTCAATTAGGGTTGCCAGTCCAGGCTAAACCCTAATCATAATGTATACTCGAGAGGTATTATATCAAGATTACCTGTCTGGGCTAAATCCATTCTAAACAAGATCGATAGGATTACTCATCCGAGCTAAATCTTGTCCGCAACAAATGTAGGACCTTATTCATTTCGGGTAAGCGTATATATTCATCGGAATTCAATATTCAATCGAGACTTAACCCCTTTTTCACTATATCAAGCATGCATTAATTCTCTCATTATAGCATTCAAGTAATGTACATCAATATAAGTCACATTCCATATAATACAACATTCAATTAAACATATTACATGCCCGATTAAGTTACACAAACTTACCTCGACACTTGTTTGCGTTAGAAATCTACTAATCCGAAACCTTTTCTTTTCCTTGATCTAACCTCGAATTAGTGTTTTCCGGATCCAATTAGGCCTTGAAAGTTTCTTCTCTCTCTCTCCTAGGGTTTCCATGTGTTTTTAGGTTGAAGATGATGAGAAAATAAGATGATATTTTCTTTTCATCTTTTAATTAATTAAGTATTTTGTAATTTCCAATTTAGTCCTTGCCCTTTTTTTATATTTCCATGGATAAGTCACCAAGAATATACATACTTTTCTTTAATGGTCTAGTTACCATATAAGGACCTCTAAATTTGAATTCCATAGCTATTTAATACTTATAGCTACTATTATTCAACTTTCACATTTTATGTGATTTAGTCCTTCTCGTAATTAAGCACTTAATCTATAAAATTTTCGTATCAAAATTTTCACACGACATGCCTATTATAATACGGGCCATATAATGAAATAAAAATAAACCTTATTTTCGGATCAAATTTGTGGTCTCGAAACCATTGTTCCTCTTTCACTAAAAAAATAGGCTGTTACAGTTCCTGTTGAGAAGATTGAGGTTAGACTAGATTTGACTTTGAAGAGGAGTTGATTCAGATTCTGAATTAAGACATTAAAATTTTGAGGAGGAAACCTATTCCGTTAGTGAAGGTTTTGTGGCAGAATCATGGCACTGAAGAAGCCACATGGGAACCTGAGGACTCAATTTATTAGCAATATCTGCATTTATTTGAAACAGGTAAATTTCGAGGTTGAAATTTCTTTTAAGGGGTAAAGTTTTAACGCCTGAATAATCTTAAGTTGTATTTGATAAATTCAATCGTACTTGAGTGCTTGATTCAGTAGCTAGAGGTTTTGGGTGTAAGGTATGGGTTGTAGGTTTGAGTCTTGCTAAAGTTGTTCTATAGTTTTTTGTTATTTGTGGCTTCTAGTGTAGTGTTTGAGTCAAACTTTAAGAGGTGGTTGGATGGAGAGAGAAGTTAAGGGGTAGTGGGTTAGTAGTTGGTCAGGATTAGATTTTAATTTTATTTTTGTTATTTTTTTATTTGAAAAAAATAAATAAATCTGATAAACCCAAAATCCCTCCCATTTTTCCCTTACGTTGCTTTTTGTTTCCCTATAGTCCTATTTCCTTTTTCTTTTCTTTTTTCATTCTTCACGTGAGTTTTGAGAAGAATTGGCGAATTGTTCTCTTAAAGTACTTGGTCTGTAGTGCTTTGCTTTCTTTAATTATTTATATTTAATTCAGTAAGGGGTGTTCAATTGTTTAGGCTTCCACGTGATTGGTAAGCTCATTTTTTTGTTTGAGGGTTATAGAACGATTCTTCTTTTGTTTTCATTTTTGTTAAGAGATGATGGTTAAAGTGTAATCAATTGATTGGCTTTTAGGTGGGGTTTCCGAGACAGATGATCTATCGACAAGTTAGGAGTCGTGAGGTGCTATTTGTTCAAGGGTAAGTGCTTTCTATCAATTAGGGGAGTTGTTAAGGTTTGGAAATATGTTGGATTGATTGTAACGTTTTTACGAGTCAAATTTGGTATTGATTTAAGTGTCTGATTTGGTGATCTAATGGCCATTCTTAGGTTCTAGACGACTCGAGGAAGTTTTGTCATCAAAATTAAAGCAGGTGTGTAACGAAAACACGAGAAAATAGTGATCGACGAAAGCTAAAATTTGGGCCTGCCAATGCCACATGGCCGTGTGGTAGGCTGCGTACGACACACTACCGTTTGATGGGCGTGTGTGAGGCTGGGGCCATTTTGGGCCGTGTGGGCCACAAGGGCAAGGCCATTTTGGGCCATGTAGGCCACACGGGTATGTGGGCCCAAATTTTAAATTTTTTTCCTAGGGTCGTACATGTTGTCTCGATCAACTAGGGGCCTTTCTAGGGTCGATATGTGTGGTATAAGCTTTAAAGCATGAAATCTGCTACTCTGTTAGATTGAAATGGACGTAAATAACGTTAATATAAGTATTATGAAATACGGTATGTATGATCTGCTCTATTATGTGTAAGCATGTGTAATATTTGTTATACTAGCATGCATGATATGTTAATCCTGATATCTGTTAATCTATTTTATCTAATATTCTGTCTATATATGGTTATGAGGCGGGATTTGTGTTATGAGGAGGAAATGTTCTGTGTCAGGCGATATCTCGCCATTATACTGGCAGCATTGCTGTGATGATTCTAGAAAGTGACGTATAAACTACGCAGGTGTAGGGCTGGGTGGGTGTCTTATACCCCACGTGGTGTGATAGGATGGTCGGAGTTGGTATATAGAGGATGGGGGTAGGATTTTGCATATTTGTATCTGTATAATTCTAATTTTGTAAAAGGTTTACATTTGCATCTGTCCTACATGAGATTGAATCTGAATCTATCACTGAGTTTCAAAACTCACTCTCTGTTTGTTTAGTCTGTTCAAGTAACCCTCAGATTTAGGCGGGTCAGTCTATGGAAGCTCAGTGGTGACCACATATTTGTAAAATTTCATTCTTTTAAAATTTGTTTAAACTTTTCTGTTTTTTTTTTGAGAGTTTTGTAATTTTGGGAACTTTCTGAACATTTTGGGATAGTTTTTGGTTTTGGAGGAAAGTCAATAGAGACATCTTCAACAAGACCTGTTGGAGCAAGCATTGAAGAAGAGGCTGTAAATCTTCTTGCTCCGAGAAATGTGGAACAGGTTAAGAAGCTTTGAGAAACAGGAGTATTTCTCTAGAGCTCCCTTGGTTTAGAAGGGAGTTTCCCGCCAACGATTAGAATTTGTTTCGCTGGTGATCAGTTGAGCAAGCAACTTTTATTGCTCATTGGATGCATCCATTTGACTCTGCACCTCATTGTAAAGTTGGATTATATTATTGATTCTCACCCTACGGTAAGTCTCAATAAAAGTGCAAGTGTTGTCAATCACAGGTATGTTACCAGTCAAATTTAGTAATAATTTCGTTCGAAAATTTTGATGTTTGGGCACTCAATTTAGTAAAAAGAACTAATTTGTAAAAAGTGCAAAAGTTGAGTTTTACATGTTAGAGGTGTCTAATTGTCATGAATTTTTAAATGGGAGGTACTTAAATGATAATTAAACCATTGTATAACTTGTTGGACAAAAATGGTCTTGGTTGGGTAAATTTTGAAAGAATAGTAAAAAGGGCATTTTGGTCATTTAGGGGTAAAATGAATTAAAAGACAAATTTTAAACCCCAAATGTGTCCCTTTCTTCTTGCTACAGCAAAATGTACCAAGAGCAGCCATGGTTAGGGTTTGGCCAAGCTTCCAAGCTTAATAGTAAGTGATTCCGAGCTCCGTTTTTAATGTTCTATGTATTTTTGAAATCCCAGTAACATGATCTGCTCATTTCTATCATTATTTTGAGCTAGGATTTATGTTTAAAAATTTACCCATGAAGATATGCATGTATTTTGATGTTTAATGGTAGAATATGAAGCTTGAAATTGTGTTGAACAACTTTTGCTAAGCAATTTTACGTGAAAATGAGTAAAACGACATAATCGGTAAAAATACCTAATGTTCATAATTACATGTTAGAGTGAGAATTTGATGTTGCTATAGAAGGGAAAAATGATCAGCATGTCATAAAACATAAGAAAATAGGAAGAAGTTTAATTTCCGAACCTTGGGGAAAAAGTGCAACTATGCAAAAGTTTAGGGGTCAAAATGAAAATTTATAAAAATTTGATTTTTAGACCCATATGAATAGTGTGACTAATTAGTAGGCTAAATGTGATATTATAGATCAAGGAAATCGAGATTTGGGCTTAAATCAAAAAAATACAAGGTTATAGACTAGAATGGTAAATTGCCATTTCTGGATCCGAGGTAAGTTTGCATGATTTAATAAGCCTATTATTCATGTTATTATTGATATAAATGAAATATAATTTGTTATAATTGTATTGAATTTAATTTTAATATAAATTTGATGGAATATGATATTTAAAAGAAATGGGTGATTGCCGAGAATATGAGATCTTGAATGTGATTGTCCTGTTTGCATGAGTGGTTGTGCTAAGAGATAGCACAGGTACGTACTTGAAACTCATGAGTATATGTTTGACGTGTGAAATAAAATGGACTTTTGAAGAGAGTGTAAATGAAATAAGTTTTTGTATTGTTCAATTAATGGACACAAACGGTGATTTGTGGTTGATGAATTGAGATTAAATGAGGAAATCTCGGTTGAACCTTTAGAATGAAAAAAACGTGGTGCTAAGTGGATATACCACGATTACACATATTGATACATGTAACGTGGTGCTGAGTGGATATGCCACGGTTACATATATTGATTCGTTAACATGGTGCTAAATGGATATACCACAGTTAAACATGTAACGTGGTGCTAAGTGGATATGCCACGGTTACATATATTGATTCATTAACGTGGTGCTAAGTGGATATACCACGGTTAAACATGTAACGTGGTGCTAAGTGGATATGCCACAGTTATACATGTTAATTTGAAAAGTGGCGCTAAGTGCGTATGCCACAATTACATGTTAGCCCAATAGTGTGGAGCTATGCGCTAAAACCATTGGATATTGTTACTTTCCGAAGTGTTCATCGGCAGAAACAAGTTTGCTAAATGAAATTTAACGTGAAAAAAAAAATTGGGATAATACCGAAATATGAATATATGAGTTTTGAATTATGAGTTAAATATGTGATTGAATTTTTGATAAGATGAGTATGGATAAGTATTATCTTGAAAGTTGATAATAAGAAATTTTAGTGAAGGAATGAAATTTGGAATAAACAGTCTAAAACAGCAGCAGGGGAGTGACTTTGAAAAATCACCAAAAATAGTAGAAGTTGAACTAGAAGTGGAATGAGATATGAAATTAAAGCTTATTGAATCTATTTTCATATAAAAGAAATAGAGAACACAAAGGATGTGACAGCCCTAAATTGACCCTAGTCGGAAGCGGTTTCGGGACCGCTAAACCGAGTCACCAAAGTATTTGAATATGATATTTATTGTCTAAAATATGTGAATATGAATGTATGAAAGTTTTAAGCTTCGATTTAGTCGATTGCATGTGAATTTAGTTAATAGGACTTATGTGTGACACTTTTGAAATGTGATAGGTTAATCTATAAGGACCTATTAATGCATGTTGTATAAATGATGGGTTTGCATGTCAAATTACCCAAGTTTTAGGTAGTGGTCGGCCATGCTATGGGTTAAAGCATATTATAAACATTTTGTGTTAATGTTTAGTGTTAGAAATAATAAAATAAAAGGTTAGTAGTAAAGTAATGGAAATTGGGGGGTGATGAAAACAAAGTTCTCTTTTTGTTCAACTTGGCCGAATTGAAGAAAGAAAGAAGAGGAGGTTTCGGTCACTTGAGCTTAAGGGAGGTTAGTCATTTGTGTTAGATTTTCTTTAAACTTTAAGCTTGTTTCTAGTTAATTAGCTAGTTTCTTACATAACCCATGTCAAAAATTTGAAAATCTTGGTGATGGTTTGAGCATTCGGTTTTAGTTATTAAGGATGAGATTGGGTTATGGTTTTTATGTTTTATGAAGAATTGTTGAAGAGAAGGGTTTTAGTTAGTCAAATGATAAATTCTAATGTTCATGAGTACAATGGCCAAACATAGATTTGTCTAATGAATTGAACAAATGCCGTGTGAGTGATTGAAATGAATGAGTTTGAGGTTGGATCATATTAAGATTCGGCTTTGCACATAAATATTATGAGTTTGATATTTTTATGATTTTTGGAAGGTAAATAAGGTTATGCACGAGTTAAATACAAGATTATGGCTGATTTGTGTTTAGTGAGTTTCGGCCAAGGACTTTATGTGCATTCGGTTCAAGTAGAGTAAACGTGACGGGTAGAAAATGGAAGAGATATATGGTTGTTTTCATGTTTAATGAATAAGTTACAAATGGTGTGACATCCCTAATTTGACCCTAGTCAGAAAGTGGTTTCGGGACCACTAAACCGAGTCTTATAAGTAATTAAAAGTTATATTCTATGTTTATGATGTTAGTAAATGCATGTGTGAAAGTTTCATGCATTAATTTGATCATTTCTATGTGAATTTATTTAAAATGGACTTGTATGAAACATTGTTGAAAGGTGATAGGCTAATCTTACAATGGTCTAATAGTACATGCATGCAAAAGAGTGGTTTTGCATGTCAATTTGCCCAAAAAAGGGAAGAGTGGCCGCCATGACAAGTTATGGGCAAGGGAAACATGTTTCAAACATGTCTAGTTAATGGATTATGTAAGGAGGAATAAAAAAAAAAAGGAAGCATGGGAAATAAACTAATGAAAAATTAAAGGAAGAAAACAAAGAAAAAAAATGTGTCCATCATTCTCATACATGAAAAAAAAAAAAAGGGGAGAAGGAAAAGGCTTCATACTTTGGTTCTTCTTAGCCGTGTAGAAGAGGGAAAAAGAGGAAGAAATTTAGCCACTTTGAGCTGGAAATTAAGGTAAGAATTCAAGTTAGCTCTTTAAATCTTAGCATGGTTTTAAGCTAGATTCTAAGCCCCTTATTTAACCATGCCGAAATCTTTGAAAATTATGGTGATATGAACGTTCGGCCATGGTAGATGTTAAAGAAGATGGTGGAAATGTTGTACACATTTGATTAGTAAGTTAGATGGATGAGATTTGAACTAGTTACCAAGTTCTTTAGGTAACCCATGTTGAAATCTTGGTTTTGAATAAGTGAGGTTTTCGGCTAGGGTGACTAACAAGGGTGATGATTGTTGTTTCATGCTGAATCTAGATGAACAATAGTTTAAGAGGAGCACTCGGCCATGATATGAGATTGTGATGTTAGTGCGAATATGAAGATGATGAACTTGAATAAGAAATATTCGCTAACATGATAAGTATGAATTATCAAGTAGTTGTGATAATTGATGAGTGAAGTGGCTAATGGGGACTCTTAATGAAATTATGCTAAGGCGAATGTATCAAATGCTAAATGTGCTTATATGTGTGTGTGTCGTTAGTAGCTAATGGCATTCGGCATTGTTTAACTAAAATTAGAAATGAATGCTTGAAAGTTAAATATGGTCGCCCTAGTGACCAAATCGTTAAAAGCTAATATATGAACAAATGATCTGAATAAATTGACCTTTGAAATGTATATGGTTTCCGTGTGTTTGTGTCGATTGAGAAGTAAATTTGTTTGATTTAGCTCAAGATCTTAAAGGAGAGGCGTCTAACAAGGGAAATCGAAGGTCATCGAGTAGCCGACTTGGAACTATTTTACCTAACACAAGGTAAGTCATAAGCACATATGTTTGATATTGCTTAAATGATTGTAAAATCTATGCAATTGTGTTTAATGGGATGCTATATATATATAAATGAAATTGTATGTGTATGGAGTGATGACAATTGTTGAATGTAAAAGAAATAGTGAAATGTGTAGAAAGTTTGCTTTCGGCACTAAGTGTCTTGGGCAATACGTGTGTACGGTGACGAGATTGGCACTAAGTGTGCGTGCTGGAAATATATGGCACTAAGTGTGCATGCTGGAAATATATGGCACTAAGTGTGCGAGCTCAAGGGTATGGCACTATGTGTGCGGGCTTAAATCGCATGGCACTAAGTGTGCGAAATCGAGTATTAAGCACTATGTGTGCGCACTCTATATATATATATATATATATATATCTCCGATCGAACAATTATATGGAGGGTGTGTCTCCACCGAGTTGAGTATGGACAGCGGATCGGGTAAGTACCTTGAGCTCATGACGACTAGGTAATATGTTCATGCTCGGGGTTGAGCTTGGTAAGCTTTAAATCTATGTGATGATTGCAATTGTATGATTGTGGTGAAAATGAGTTGGTGTGTAAAATGCCTCAAATATCTTATTGTATAGAATATGAAATGTGGATGTATGACTTGGTATGAGATTGAACCGAAGGTCCAAGGAACTATGATATAGTTCGATATGGATGGAGTACTTAGCCTCGTTCATTATTTCATGTTGTAATAATTTTGTTAATGGATGGTTGTGGAATGCTTATGACTTACTGAGTTGTAAACTCACTCGGTGTTTTCTTGTCACCCATTTTAGGTCTCTTGGACTCGTATTGTTGCGTGCTTTCGGAACCGTCGTTGAAGTCATCACACCGGCTGAAATCTTGTGGTATTGTTTTTGTTGTTGAAGAACATTTGGCATGTATAGGCTATTATATTTTGTCGAATTGTGGGTTGTAAACTTTAAGCCATGTGAAAATGGCCTATGTGGTCGTCGAGTGGGATGCTAGAACCTATAGCCACGAGTCTTAGAAACTCAAATTTTGATAAGGTGGCCATAATTTGTGTCATGTATGATGGATGATTAAGGCCAAGGAAAACTTCATGATATTGGCATAGTCTACTGCAGTAACTGTTGCGGATAGCAGCAGTGGGATGAGATTGAAAAATCACTAAAAATAGTAGAAGTAGAACTAAATAGTGAGTAAATTATGGAACTGAACCTTGATGAATCTATTTTTATATGGACGAAACGAAACGACCATATGAGCAGTATACTGAGAAATATTAAAGTTCTCGTGAGACAGGGCCAGAACGGTTTCTGGGTCCCCTGTCGCGACTTTGAAAATTTACCATAAATTATCCAGAAAGAATTAGGAGTCATGCCTTATATGTACAGATTCCATTTTGAGTCTAGTTTCATTAGAAACAAACGGCACCAGTATTAAAGCCCTGTACAGAGAGATATTCAAGTTGTAACGCGCGAAGGTCAGAGCAGTCGATCCCTGTAACATGGGTGACTTTAACTAATAAACTGTACCAATTGGCCCAACCAAAAATTCTAAAAATAAATCCATGGATGGGTATATGAGTCTAAATTCAGGGAAAATTTACGAAACCAGTTTCCGAGTTTTGAAACTCGAGATATGATTTTTAAGGCGACGGTGATGCAGTTTTCCAGCCTGTCCAGAAATGCCAAATTGGTCGGTACTTTAAGAGGATTTGTCTCGTTAACCCCTCGTGTCCGACACCGGCGATGGTCTCGGGTTTGGGGTGTTACAAATGGTTGTTAATTGAGATAGTTTAAGGTATTTGTAAGTAGTTTGAATAAATGAACAATAATAATAATAAATCATCTAGTGAATTGGTGTAATTGCCGAATTTGAACTAGAAAGTTATTGAGTAATGTTTGTATGTTAAGTGATAGAATAGAGCGAATGCTTGGAATGTGATATGTATGCATTATAAGTTGGATTAAAGGCTGTTATATTGCCTTATCATTTGCGGGAATGTGCTATGTCAAAGAAATTGAGGGTTGATGTTTAGGTAAGGTAAGTATAGGTATATTCGGCTTGTAGTTTTATAAATGTGATATGAGTATTTTGTTTTTTAAATGAGTAGTAAGTATGTTAAGAATGGTTCTAAAATGTATATGGATGCCGTATGATTGTGTTTGATTGGGAAGTAAATTGTTTGATTTAGCTCAAGAGCTTAGAGGATCAAAGTTGGATAAGGGAAAGGAAAAGTGGTCGAATAGCCGCTGAAATCGTTCGACAACATCCGAGGTAAGTCTTTGAGTAATGGAACTTAGTTTATGATTTGATTAAGTTATGACATATAAGCATAACAAATAAACGGTGATATAATGATTCTACTAGCATTATATGTCGAAGTAATTAGTTTATACTTATGACGGGTAGCCGAATGTGTATAGAGATCATGTCATAAAGCAAACCAAAATCATGCTCTTTGTATGTGGCTATTGAGCCGAAAAGGGGAATGGTTGATAAGTGTCTTGTGTTTGAGTTCTAGTAATGAAAATGAAATATAGATGTGTTATGATTATTGATATATGTACATGATTATTCGAACGATAAACGGACTAAGATCCGAAGGCATTTGTGCTAGTGACTACATTCGGACTAAGATCCGAAGGCATTTGTGCGAGTTGCTATATCCGGGCTAAGTCCCGAAGGCATTTGTGCGAGTTGCTATATCCGGGCTAAGTCCCGAAGGCATTTGTACGAGTTGCTATATCCGGCTAAATCCCGAAGGTACTTGGGTTTGGGAATGAGCGATCTTGCTGTAATAATTTCAATTAATACGCTCGTAAAATCCAAACGATGAGGTATGTTTCGTATATGCATTGGAATAGTTGATTCCTTTTAAATAAGTATTCGCTCAATTGATTAACAAGCTTCCGGCCTTTAGCTAAGTTGATTCCCTGTGTATGAATATAAGGGTTGAAATGTGAAGTAAGTATGATTTTGGGAATATGTGTATATGCAATTATTCATTTAGTCATATGAACGCTATACTTTAGTCGTAAATAATTTCATTACTTAAACTTACTAAGCATTAAAATGCTTACTCTATTGCTTCGATTCTCTGTTTTATAGATTTTGTTCGTCAGCTATCGGACTCGGGAGTGTCAAAGTCGAAGTCATCCACACTATCAAAGCCCTTTTGGTACTCTTTTGGTTGAACTCTGATAATGGCATGTATAGGACTGCCCTTTGTTGTTAATCAAGTACCTTTTGGTAATGTATATATTCGGATAGCTATGCGAAAATGGCTTACATATATTTTGAGCATAGCATTATAATCATTTTGTATATTGTTCATTGAGTGGTATGGAAATGTTGGTAACGATTAGCCATTGGAATGGTTAATCACGATCATTTTGGTGCTATGTATGACAAATGGCTAGTTGATTCATGGAAAACTATGAAATAGGTGAAATTTACCTTAAACCAGATGCTGACAGCAGCAGTGATGTGAGTTTGAAAAATCACTAAAAAAAAATTATGTAATCGAATCTTGATGAGTCTATTTTCATATGAAAGAAACGGAACGACCATATGAGCTGTATTGTATGAGATGTTTAAGTTTTCGTAAAACAGGGCCAGAGCAATTTCTGGATCCCCTGTTCTGAATTTGGAAATTCACTATAAATTAACCAGAGATAATTAGAAGTCATTCTTTATATGTACTGATTCCATTTTGAGTCTAGTTTCATTAGAAATAAACATCATAAGTATTGAAGCACTGTACAGGGAGATATCTAAGTCGTAATGCATGAAGGTCAGAGTAATCAAACCCTGAAATAGGGGAGACTTTAACTAATAAACTGTACTAATTGGCCCAACCAAAAATTCTAGAAACAAATTTGTAGATGGATATATGAGTCTAGTTTCAGGAAAAATTTACAGAATTGGTTTTCGAGTTTTAGAACTCGAGATATGATTTTTAAAGTGACTGTGATGTAGTTAGCCAGCTTGTCTGGAAATTTAAAAAAAAAATGAACTGTGTAAGTAAATGAATTAAGTCCGTTAACACCTCGTGTTCGACTCCGGAAACGGTCTCGGGTACGGGGCGTTACAAAGGAATTCTGTATTTTGAGATATTTATATTTTTGTAAGACTGGTTTAGACTGATTTCGTGATCCCCTGTTCTGAATTGTAAAAATCATTAAAAATTGTAAAAAAAATAGTCAGGGAACATAATTTATATGGTTGGATTTATTATTGAATTTATTTTCATAATAAAGAAACTATAATCTCATTTGAATTTTTTAGCAAAAGATAATTAAATTTTAGTGAAGAGTGGTCGAAGCTATCAAACACCAAAATAGGGGATACTTTAGATAATAAAATATACTTATTTGAAGGACCAAAAATTTTGAAAATTTTATGGTGGAAATATATATGGGTCTAGTTTCTAGAAAAATTTATGGATCTTAATTTGAAATTCCGTATCTCCAGATATAAATGATTTAGTGACTGTGACTCAAGAAAACAACCTAACCAGAACATGTGTAAATGTACAATTGGGATACTTTTACTATGGAAAGCATGTTAGTAAATTGCTTATTATTTTCATGCGAGCTTACTAAGCGTAAAGCGTACCCCCTCCTTTCCATTTCTTTTAGTGTTGTCAGGTTAACTCGGGGTTGGAGATCGTCGGAGGCAGCATCACACTATCAAGCCAACACCTTGACAGTATAAACACATATGCTAGAATTATCAAGTGAGTGGCATGTATAAGGACCTAGTTTTATAACATGTGCTATTATAATTTGGCCAAATATATTGGTCTTTAGTGAGCTAATGATTCTGACTTATAAATCTAGCTATTCATGCTATGTCTGGTATTGGTGATGTGCATATGCTTGTTTGCCATGCATGGTTGGTAATATGTTATGTGTTGTTGTAAGAATGTCATACTTGTGTCTTGATTGTGAATATATAATTACTCAAATATACCATGTCAATTGCTATGAAAATGTTTAAGTGTATGTAGATAATTAAGGGTGACAATTGGCTTGGAAAATAGCCTTGAAATTGACCACACGGGCGTGTGACTCTCCGAAGCAAGAAAATTAGTTAAGTTGCCCAAAGATTTTCAAAGTTCTTGGTTTAGTCCCGAACCACCCCAATGTATGTTATAGATTTTGAAGACCTATTTAAGGGACGATATGCATGTGTTCGAGATGTTTTAATTTTTGGTGAAATTTTGTGGCCCGATTTTGCATGTGGTGTTACATTTAGTTCAAAAGTAGTTAACAATAGATTCAAAAAGGGGTGAGCATATGTAAAAGGTTTTCCTACAAATGAATAGATGATTAAAAAAAATCTCATTACCACATAAAGTGTGACAGCCCTAATTTGACCTTAGACGAAATGTGGTTTCGGGACCACAAAACCGAGTCAAAAGTGATTTAAAAAAAAAAATCTAATTTGCATATCTTTATGTGTGGAAGTGCATGTGTGACAATTTGAGATTGTTAATTTAGCCTCAGGAATGTGAATTTCATTTGATTGACTTAGTTGAGAACTTAAGAAAATATGATAGGTGAAAATGTAAGGACCAAATAGTATTAAAATAGGGAGGTTTGGGTTTGCATGTCAAAATGCCAAGTTTATACAAAGTGGCCGGCCAAGTAAGGATTTTCTCCACTAAGTTTATATTATTTATAATTAAATATTGGTAAGCAAGTTAAAATAGATGAAAAATAAAGATTAATAAAAGAGAAAATAGATTTTAAATGATTGCTAACCGAAAATGAACTTAGCTACTAAAATATGAAAACGTGAGTTACCGAAGTTGATCTTGTAATGCATCGAATTATTAGAATAGATGAAAAGTATGTTTGGATATGCATTAAGTTAAAAGTTAAATTTTAAATTATGTATGGGAAAATATCGAATCTCTGTGTGTGTGACTATGAGAAAGAAGTATAAATTAGGGTTATGATGATTGAGTTATTTTATTTGCTTAGCTGGAGTTGAAGCTCAAGATCAGAGGGAGCCAAGTTCGTTCAAAGGGAAAGTGAAAGCGGTGGAGTAGCCGATCGAAGTTGTTCATCCAATTAAAAAGGTAAGTCATTAGGCAAATTAAGTTAGATAAGATATCATAGTATGTATGAGTTATTGGGAATAGAATGTGAAATTTTTGATCAATTTATGTCAATAGGATGATTAGAGGTAAGAAAATACAGCACTATGTGTGCCAGATTATGTGGCACTATGTGTGCGAGAAAACATTGCACTATGTGTGCGAATAAGTAAGAGCACTATGTGTGCGGGCTTTCAAATCGAGCACTAAGTGTGCAATGTTGATTATGGAGTATTATTTGTGGAAATCTAAAATGCACTTGGAAATTTAATTGGAATTTGATTGATAGATGGAGTGATTTGGCTTACGCTAATTTTTTTTTGGTTTGTATATTATATATAATTACACATATATATATACATCAATGGTAGTATATGACAATTGCCATGGTATTTTAATTATGTATAATTAGATTAGGAGTACATGGTGAATTCGGGTAGGTATGTACCAAATGCATAAGGTACGTTTGTGACCTAATGTTTCCTTGTGATATCATGGTTAAATTCGGATAATATGGAGTTAATTATTTAGTTTATAGATAATTGAATTATTATAGTATTAAATTTTCTTGGGACTTGCTGAGTTAACAACTCACTCGGTGTGTTTTTTTTTTTGTTTTTACATAGATCATCTTATCAAGGAGAGCTTGGGAACCATCACGAAGTCATCACAACTTTTGTCAACCTTTTTGGTACTTTTGTTTTAAACCTTCGTAGACATTATGGCATGTATAGGATAAATTTTTTTGGGAGGTTTGCTATTTTGGTATAATTGTATATAAAGCCATACGAATATGGCTAAAGTTCTATGTATGAAATTAAAAATGTTTGGTTTCAAATCTCACAACGTAAATTAACTTGATTTAGAACTTCTTAATTGTGATAGGATTGAATCATATATTTTTACATTATGTATGTGTATTCGGTCAATAGGGGATAAATCATTAAATGAACAGAAGGGTTTTAATCTGGTAATATTATTCATTAGATTTAAGGTTTCACTATTAAATATTTTTATTATTTTATTTTTTTATCTTAAGTGTTCCATTGAAGAGTTGAGCAGGTTATGTTATATGACCCTATTTTAGTAATCGACTCGGATGTTGGAGTGTTACATTTTATTGGTATCAGAGCTACGGTTTAGTCGGTTCTAGGACTACCGCAGTGCGTATGAGTCTAGCTATACATGCCTTAATGTTAGTATATGATAGTGTGATGACTTCTGACGGTTGAAATTATTGTTTTGATTAGTAAATGGAACCCAATTTAGAGAGAGCCTTAGCGAATGACGTTGAGAGTGTAGCGGCTGCTCCTGCGGAAGGGACACCGCCTGTGGAACTTAATCATCTGCGAATAATCAAGATGATGGGGCAAAACAAGCTTTCTTTACTATGATGAACGAGTGGGTCGCACAATATGCCTGAACTAACTCGGCTGCTTAACCATTCCCGAATTTAAATAATCCACCTCAAGTGCCTATAGTACCAGCAACTACTGATCCTTTGAGGCCGAGCAAACCTCCTGTGGATTTGATTAGGAAGCGCGGGGCCGAAGAATTCCGAGCCACAGCTAATGATGATGCTGAAAGAGCCCTGTTTTGGCTTGATAACACTATCCGTATCTTTGAAGAGCTGTCGTGCACGCTTGATGAGTGTTTAAAGTGTGGCGTATCCTTGTTACGGGACTCGACCTACTATTGGTGGAGAACACTGATTTCTATTGTTCCAAAGGAACGAGTTACTTGGGATTTCTTTCAGGTGGAGTTTCGTAAGAAGTATATTAGTCAACAATTTATGGATCAAAAGCGTAAAGAATTTTTAGAGCTCAAACAAGGTCGTTTGACAGTATCAGAATAGGAACGTGAGTTTGTAAGAATCAGTAGATATGCTCGAGAGTGTGTAGCTGATGAAATTGCCATGTGTAAAAGATTCGAAGAAGGATTGAATGAAGATTTAAAGCTACTGGTGGGTATTTTAGAAATAAAAGAATTTGTAACACTAGTCGAACGGGCTTGCAAGGCTGAAGAGCTAGGAAAGGAGAAAAAGAAAGTTGAATCGGAAGCCAGAGACTTTCGTAAAGAATCGGCGGGTAAAACTTCTTTCTCAGCTGGAAAGAAATTCAGAGACGATACTAATAAATCGAAGACGACTGCAGGAATTTCTATTAGGGAGCGACCATCAACGGAATCTCGAGCTACTTCGGTTGCTAGTGTTGGTAACAATCGACAAGAAAAACCTGAATGTTCACAATGTGGAAGGCGACATGTAGGTGAATGTTGGGGTAAATCTATTAATAGAGCCTGTTATAGATGCAGTTCGAGGGATCATTTCATTCGAGATTGTACAGAATCTGACGAGAAAAATAAGATGCAAGATGTGAGATCGAGTGGTACAGCGACTAGAGGTAGACCACCGAGAAACACAGAGAGGTAGAGGCGATGGTCGAGAGGATTTACGTCTGGTATTCGATCTGAAACTCGTGCTCCTGCCAGAACTTATGCCATCCGTGCGCGAGAGGAGGCATCCTCCCCTGACGTTATCACTAGTACTTTCATTTTTTTGATACTGATGTGATTGCATTGATTGGCCCTGGCTCTACTCATTCTTATGTATGTGAGCCTTTAGCATCCAGTAAGACTCTACCTGTTGAGTCTACTGAGTTTGTAATTCAAGTGTCGAATCCCCTAGGTCGATATGTACTTTTCGACAGAGTGTGTAAGAAATGCCCCTTGATAATCCGAGATTCCTGTTTTTCGGCTGATTTGATGCTTTTACCGTTTGATGAATTTGATGTTATCCTTGGTATGGATTGGTTAACCGTACATGATGCAGTTGTGAATTACAAAAGAAAGACCATTGATTTAAGGGGTGCAAATAATGAGATAGTACGAGTTGAGTCTACTGACTTGAACAGAATGACAGCAATAATATCCTCGATGACCACTCAGAAATATGTGAAAAAGGGGTGTGAAGCATATCTTACGTACGTACTTGATAACAAGGAGTCAGAAAAGAAAATTGAATCGATACCGATGGTTTGTGAGTATTGGATGTTTTTCCGAGGAGTTCTGGGATTACCACCCGTTCGAGAGGTAGAATTCGGCATCGAACTGGCACCTGGTACCACACCAATTTCGATAGCTCTGTATCGTATGGCACCAACGAAATTGAAGGAATTGAAAACTCAATTGCAAGAGTTGATGGATAGAGGTTTCGTTAGACCGAGTTTCTCACCTTGGGGTGCACCAGTATTGTTTGTGAAAAAGAAAGACGGAACCATGAGAATGTGCATCGACTATCGTCAATTGAACAAAGTGACAATAAAGAATAAATATCCGTTACCACGTATTGATGATTTGTTTGATCAGCTAAAGGGAGCCTCAGTGTTTTCAAAGATAGATTTGAGATCAGGCTACTATCAGTTGCGTGTTCGAGGATCAGATATACCTAAGACTGCCTTCAGAACGAGATAAGGTCACTACGAGTTCTTAGTAATGCCGTTTGGGCTCACAATACCCCTGCGGTATTTATGGACTTGATGAATCAAATCTTTAGACAGTATCTAGATCGGTTTGTGGTGGTGTTTATAGATGACATCTTGATTTATTCACGCAATGAATCTGAACATACTGAGCATTTGAAATTGGTATTACAGATTTTACGAGACAAGCAGTTATACCCAAAATTCAGTAAATGTGAATTCTGGTTGAGAGAAGTTAGCTTTTTAGGACATGTGGTATCCGCATCGGGTATTCGAGTTGATTTGAACAAAATTTCGGCCATAATTGATTGGAAGCCTCCGAGAAATGTTACTGAAGTTAGGAGCTTTTTGGGACTTGTCGGTTACTACAGATGGTTTGTAAAGGGTTTCTCGATGATAGCCACACCGATGACAAAACTACTTCAAAAAGATGTTAAGTTTGAATGGTCAGAACAATGTTAGAAAAGTTTCGACCGATTGAAAACCTGTTTAACTGAAGCTCCGGTGCTAGTATAGCCAGAATCCGGTAAAGAGTTTGTTATTTACAGTGATGCATCCTTACTTGGGCTGGGTTGTGTGTTGATGCAAGAAAGTCGAGTTGTGGCTTACGCGCCGAGGCAATTAAAACCGCATGAGAAAAACTATCCGACTCATGATCTTGAATTAGCGGCCATTGTTTTTGCTTTGAAAATATGGAGACACTACTTGTTTGGAGAGAGGTGTCATGTTTATTCTGACCACAAAAGGCTCAAATATTTGACGACTCAAAGAGATTTGAATCTGCGACAAAGACGTTGGGTTGAGTTGTTGAAAGATTATGAACTCGTCATTGATTATCACTCGGGAAAGGCTAACGTGGTTGTCGATGCTTTAAGTCGTAAATCGCTATTTGCCTTGAGAGCGATGAATGTTCACCTGTCCATTTCATCCGATAATGTGTTAGTAGCTGAATTAAAGGCCAAACCATTATTAATTCATCAAATACTTGAATCCCAAAAAGTCGACGATGAATTGGTCGCTAAACGAGCTGAATGTGAATCAAATGAAGAATCAGAGTTTTGGATTGACGACAATGATTGCTTGACATTTAAGAGTCGATTATGTGTTCCAAGAAATTCGAAACTTATTTCGATGATTTTAAGCGAGGCTCATAGTAGTCGAATGTCAGTTCACCCGGGAAGTACGAAAATGTACCACGATCTAAAACGTCAATTTTGGTGGCCTAGTATGATACGAGACATTTCTAACTTTGTTTCGAAGTGTTTGATATGTCAACAAGTGAAACCAGAACATCAAGTGCCTTCGGGATTACTTCAGCTGATCATGATACCCGAATGGAAATGGGATCGAGTCGCGATGGATTTTGTATCTGGTTTGCCATTGACGCAGAGTAAGAAAGACTCAATTTGGGTTATTGTTGATAAATTGACGAAGTCTGCTTATTTTATCCCTGTCCGTACGGATTTCTCACTCGATAAATTGGCAGAATTATATGTCTCCCAAATTGTTCGATTACATGGAATACCTATTTCTATTGTATTGGATAGAGACCCGAGATTCACATCACGATTTTGGAAGAAATTACAAGAAGCATTGGGTACCAAGTTGCACTTTAGCACCGCTTTTCATCCCCAGACTGATGGTCAATCTGAGTGGATAATTCAGATACTCGAAGACATGTTGAGATGTTGTATCCTAGAGTTTTGTGGTTCATGGGAAAGATATTTGCCTTTGGTTGAATTCGCTTACAACAATAGTTTTCAATCAAGCATTAAGATGGCACCTTATGAGGCTTTGTACGGTCGTAAATGTCGTACGGCATTGTTTTGGACCGAACTAAGTGAAAGAAAAATCTTCGGGGTTGATTTGATTAAGGATGCTGAGCAGAAAGTTCAAGTGATTCGTGAAATTTTGAAAGCCGCTTCAGATCGTCAGAAGTCGTATGCAGATTTAAAAAGAAAAGACATTGAATATCAGGTTGGAGACAAAGTGTTTCTTAAAGTCTTACCTTGGAAAAAGGTGCTGAGATTTGGCCTTAAGGTCAAATTGAGTCCAAGGTTCATCGGGCCGTATGAAATATCTGAACGAATTGGGCCAGTTGCATACCGATTGATTTTACCCCCTGAACTTGAAAAGATTCACAACGTTTTTCATGTCTCGATGCTTCGACGTTATAGATCTGATCCATCGCATATAATTAATTTATCTGAGGTGGAGATTCAATCTAATTTGAGTTATGAAGAAGAATCGGTTCGTATTTTAGCACGTGAAGTAAAGGAACTGAGAAACAAGAAAATCCCATTAGTGAAAGTACTATGGCTTAAGCACGGGGTCGAAGAAGCTACTTGGGAACTTGAAGACACTATAAAGGATCGATATCACTTATTTGCAGGTAAGATTTTCGGGGACAAAAATTCCTTATGTGAGGGAGAGTTGTGACAGCCCTAATTTGACCTTAGACGGAATGTGGTTTCGAGACCACAAAACCGAGTCAAAAGTGATTTTAAAAAAAAAATCTAATTTGCATATCTTTATGTGTGGAAGTGCATGTGTGAAAAGTTGAGATTGTTAATTTAGCCTCATGAATGTGAATTTCATTTGATTGACTTAGTTGAGAACTTAAGAAAATATGATAGGTGAAAATGTAAGGACCAAATATTATTAAAATAGGGAGGTTTGGGTTTGCATGTCAAAATGCCAAGTTTATACAAAGTGGCCGGCCAAGTAAGGATTTTCTCCACTAAGTTTATATTATTTATAATTAAATATTGGTAAGTAAGTTAAAATAGATGAAAAATAAAGATTAATAAAAGAGAAAATAGAAGAGGGGTGTTCATCTTCTTCTCCACCTTGCCAAAACCGAAACAAAAAGGAAGGAAATAGGGAAGTTTTCATTAAGGAAATTTGGCAACCCTTTTTCTAGTTGGAGGTAAGTTTTGAAATGTTGGTTTTAACTTCCTTTATATGTTGAGCTAATTGTTAAAATGCATTTCGGCAATGTCATGAAAAAAAAAATCAAACTTTCATGGTGGTTTGGGCATTAAGCCGTATATCAAGAGGTTAGGAGTAGAGGTTGTTTCATGTTGTATTGAATTAGTAGAGATTATTATGAGGTTGAAATTTGTGGAATTTTAGTTAAGTAATGCTTGGTACATTCGGCCATAGGGGTTAATGGAATGTTTATTTTATTTGTTAATTTCTTTTATGAGAAATGGGTAATTGTTAAAGCCGAATGAGTTAGGATGGATAGGAGAGTACAAAATTTATGTTAGGTGATAATTTAAGTAGTTGACAGAGACATGGAAGAATGAATAAATTGATATTCTTATGTTTTGAGAGTGAAAGGTCTAATGAAGATATAATAAATTTAAATGCATATTTTAGTTTAAATGTTAAGTAGAATTTGGTTAAAATAGCTTGATATATGTGTGTTTGCCGATTATTTTGTTTATCAAGATAATTGAGTGACCTAATTTTTGAATTTGAAATTTTGTTTGATTAATTAAAATGGGCATTAAGATGTCGAATTCATGAAATTAGAAGTTTATGAGCTTGATAGATTTTAAATGATTGCTAACCAAAAATGAACTTAGCTACTAAAATATGAAAACATGAGTTACCGAAGTTGATCTTGTAATGCGTCGAATTATTAGAATAGATGAAAAGTATGTTTGGATATGCATTAAGTTAAAAGTTAAATTTTAAATTATGTATGGGCAAATACCGAATCTCTGTGTGTGTGACTATGAGAAAGAAGTATAAATTAGGGTTATGATGATTGAGTTATTTTATTTGCTTAGCTGGAGTTGAAGCTCAAGATCAGAGGGAGCCAAGTTCGTTCAAAGGGAAAGCGAAAGCGGTGGAGTAGCCGATCGGAGTTGTTCATCCGATTAAAAAGGTCAGTCATTAGGCAAACTAAGTTAGATAAGATATCATAGTATGTATGAGTTATTGGGAATAGAATGTGAAATTTTTGATCAATCTATATCAATAGGATGATTAGAGGTAAGAAAATATAGCACTATGTGTGCTAGATTATGTGGCACTATGTGTGCGAGAAAACATTGCACTATGTGTGCGAATAAGTTAGAGCACTATGTGTGCGGGCTTTCAAATCGAGCACTAAGTGTGCAATGTTGATTATGGAGTATTATTTGTGGAAATCTAAAATGCACTTGGAAATTTAATTGGAATTTGATTGATAGATGGAGTGACTTGGCTTACGCTTTAATTTTTTTTTGGTTTGTATATTATATATAATTACACACATATATATACGTCAATGGTAGTATATGACAATTGCCATGGTATTTTAATTATGTATAATTAGATTAGGAGTACATGGTGAATTTGGGTAGGTATGTACCAAATGCATAAGGTACGTTTGTGACCTAATGTTTCCTTGTGATATCATGGTTAAATTCGGATAATATGGAGTTAATTATTTAGTTTATAGATAATTGAATTATTATAGTATTAAATTTTCTTGGGACTTACTGAGTTAACAACTCACTCGGTGTGTTTTTTTTTTTTTGTTTTTACACAGATCATCTTATCAAGGAGAGCTTGGGAACCATCACGAAGTCATCACAACTTTTGTCAACCTTTTTGGTACTTTTGTTTTAAACCTTAGTAGACATCATGGCATGTATAGGATAAAAATTTTTGGGAGGTTTGCTATTTTGGTATAATTGTATATAAAGCCATACGAATATGGCTAAAGTTCTATGTATGAAATTAAAAATGTTTGGTTTCAAATCTCACAACGTAAATTAACTTGATTTAGAACTTCTTAATTGTGATAGGATTGAATCATATATTTTTACATTATGTATGTGTATTCGGTCAATAGGGGATAAATCATTAAACGAACAGAAGGGTTTTAATCTGGTAATATTATTCATTAGATTTAAGGTTTCACTATTAAATATTTTTTTTATCTCAAGTGTTCCATGAAGAGTTGAGCAGGTTATGTTATATGACCCTATTTTAGTAATCGACTCAGATGTTGGAGTGTTACATAAAGTGCAGAGCTCACTTTTTTTTATAGATTCCTAATTGACGTTTTGAGAATGTGATCAACTCTTCATTTTCAATCATTTTAATCTCAATCTTTTGTCTTCCCCTTCTTTCCTATGTTTGCCATTACCGAAAGATGGGGGGACGAAAGAAACAATCAAAAAGATTACAAAGGAATACTCTTTTAAACTTTTGTGATATTATGGAATAAAAATCTTATTGAATGAGATGCATATATATAGGGGATGGAAAACTTAAGAATTGAAGGCTCAAACAAATGAAATTAGGCCTCAAGTTATCTCCTTTCACTATAGATTCTCACATTGTTATGTATAATACAAATTACTTGTCACTTACTAAAATTGTGCTTAGTTTGTCTATAATACTATGAAGAATGTGTTTCAACAAATTAATAAGAGTTTGATGTTTAACCATTGATGATCTACTTAATTTTATTTTATTACGCATGAAGGATTGCAATGTTTGCATCAAACCACATGTAAGTGAAAATAAAATAAAATAGTTGTGCATTTAAATTGCGAAACTCGAAAAAAATTCACAAATTAATTAGAATTTATGTAAAATATCAATTTTCAATGGTCTCCAAAACTTGAAACATAGGCCAAATAATCCCATTTCAAATGTAAGTCTAGAATTTATACTCACCTGTTGATTTTAGACTTAACACAATTGGAAGAAAGACTTTTGAGCTCAAATTAAACCTCTCTCTCTTTTCTTTTTCTTTTTCCTTTTTTATTTTTTGCATTCAAATTCTATTCAAAATATGGGAAAAAAAAGAACAATAAAAGAAAGTATAAATTAGTGTATGGCTGGATAAAAAATGATGTAACCATTTATTAAAAAGAGATATTTTATTTTCCTACTAATAAAATTCAAAGATGGAAAAACATAAAAGGGAAGTGTGAATTAGTTTCTAGCTGGATAAACAATGGTGTAACCATTTTCTAAAAAGAATGATATTTTATTTTTGTCCAAAATATTGGAAAAAAATAATAAACGGGAAGTATATATTAGTTTACAGCTAGATGAAAAATGGTCCAACCATTTTCTATAAAAAACAATATTTTATTTTCCTAGTATGATAAAAATTTAATTATTTCTCCTTATTTGGATATTTTCATCATTACAATGTAAATCAATTTTGAGCACATTTCAAGGTAATGTTTTGGCCACTAATATGAACTAGCATGGAGTGATTTTCTTGATTTACTTTATTACAAAATTGTGTGGAAAAAATATAATAGTAGTCACTATATCACCTTTCAAATTGTATTTTCTAATAAAGAGATAAAAATACAATTTAGAATATAATACAACGGTTGTTACAATAATTTTACCGAAATATTTGAGGAATTATAATGAAAATTGGTTTTCTTTTTCTTGAGAAAGAATTTATTACATGCAAATGAAAGAAAAAATAAAATGATTCTTAATTTAATAAAATACACTCGTCAAAACTTAATTGGTCCATAGAAATTCTTAAAAAAGTCGCTACGTCTCCTTTATTCATAAATATCAGGTTAGGTTTAAAAAATAATATAATTTTCTTATAAAATATTAGTGTTTAGATAATTTTTAAATTTAATTTTGGATACTTATGACAATTCAAAGTACTCATACATATTTGTCAACATGAAATTCATGTTTCAATTAACACATTGCAAGTGTAAATTCTCCTATATATTAATCACCAATTTATTAATAACCAATTTATTGAAGGTAAATATTAGTTATTCCTATCGAGTTACATTTAAAGTACTTTAATTAATCACCAATTTATTGAAAGTAAATATATGAACTGATACTACTGGTGTACATGTACAAGAACCGAAAAGGAAATATGGCTAGCCCTTGAGTAGTCAAGGAAAGTTTAACTTGTTTAGAACTATTAATGACCATGGCTGTAACTAAGAGTTGGGACATCCTCAGTAGGACCTGTTGGAGCAAGAATAGAAGAAGCGGTTTCAATCTTCTTGCTCCGAGAGATATGGAACAAGTCGAGAAGCTCCGAGAAATGGAAGTATCGTTTATAGAGCTCCCTTGGGTTAAGTTGATCAAGGGGAGTTTCCCGATAATGATTAGAATCTATCCCACTTGTAATCTATTGAGCAAGCATCTTTTGTGTCTCATTCGATGCATCCATTTAGCTTTGCACCTCATTGTAAAGATGGATTACCTTATTGATTCTTACCATACGGTGAGCCTCAATAAGAGCGTGAGTGTCGTCAATCACAGTTATGTTTCTATAACACCCCAAATTTTGTATAATTGTTTCGTGTAATTGTGACACAAATATCTGTCTGCTTCAATGGTTATGTGTTCTGGGAGTGTCTAAGAAGTCTTGGGTTCAAGCCTTAGCTTGGGAAAAATTTTGTTTTTAAGTGAATAAATCCCTATCTATAATCAGTAAGCTTATAAATAAATGCTGGTAAAATATGACAAAATGGATTTGCTGGTCTGGTGGTTAGGTGGAGTGTTGAAATGTTGGTGGTCATGAGTTCGAGTCCCTGTGCGTGCAAGGGAGTGTTTTTTTTACTATTTATGCCGTGAGGAAGTTTGAATTGAAGTAAAATATGTAGTGTTTGAGTGAAGTTTGAATTCGGTTGTTGAGGGGATGTGATGGACGATTTTAGGGGTGAAATTAGGGATATAGGGAGAAAATTGAAGAATAAGAGAGTTAGAAGTTTAATTGGAAATCATTCGGTCTGTAAACCACTATTTTTCTTCTCTTTTCTTGCGACTTCTTACCTCCTTTCTCTACCATTTTCTTTTGTGTTCCTTCTGTTTTCTTTCTATTTTCTTCTAACGCCACCCTTGCTTTTCCCATCTCAATTTTTTTTACCGTTTCAGTTGCTGGTTACCTTTCTTGGTTCGTTCAGTTTACTTTGCTGAATTGTATTCTGCTCTGTTCTATCGGGTAAGTGGTCTTCTTCAACCCTTTTTTTCATTTTCTTCGTTCTAGTAAAACAATTGCGATACTTAGCCGTGGGTGAAGCGATCGGTAAGTGCTATTAATACATCTTTATTTTTGGGTTGTCGAATCATTGACTAAACAAATTTTTTCATGTTTAGGAGATCATTAGACGACTGTAGGAATTTCGACTAGTGCTGTTGAAGTGTGAATTCACCAGTGTTCGTTCAAGTAAAGGGTTTAACGATTTGGGGTTGAAATACCTTTACAAGTTTTTCAATTGAATAACATTTTAAATGACTTAATTGATGTGTTAATGATCAATAATAGGTGCTAGAGTACTCATGGTTGTGCTACCTTTGAACCAATACCAGGTGTGTAAACACGTCTCTGGGAATGGAAATTGATAAAAAGCTGAAAAACGTGAAAGTCGATGCCACACGGGCGTGCAGCCGCCAGTGTGGTAGGCCATGTGATTGGACACAGGTGTGTGGGCCCCACACGGGTGAACCACATAGGCGTGTGGGATTATTGGGCCAGGCCATGTGATCTATACGGCTAAGGCCATTTTGGGCTTTGTGGGCCCACATGGGCAATTTACATAGGCTTATGGGACTATTTTCACTGTTTGACTGCTAAGGTTGCACGGATCGCCCGAGTCGACTGTGGACCTACTGTAGGGTCTGTAAGATTATCCAGATCCCTAATTGACTGAACGACTGTTATATCCATGTATTTTATGTATATACATGTACAACTGTATTTTTGAGCATGCTGTTAAAACTGTACTGAATACATATATGATACCATGATTTGCCCTGACATGATTGTATGATGCATTACATGGGGATGGGTTTATCTGGATTGGAGGAAGTGTACTAAAAGGCTTCGAGCCTAACTTACTGGCAGCTCAGCTACAAACTATTATTTAGTGCCACATTCGGTACTTTTTGGAGTGGAGGGATGGGTGGGTTGATTATATCCCCACATGGAGTGTAGGTTTGGATGGAGATGGAGTGTAAAGGCTAGCTGGGTAGGACTTGTATACTGCATAGTTTGATATTATACTGATTACTGGTGTTGTAATGGGCCAAGGCCCAAATGCATGACTGCCTCTGTACTAAGATGGGTTAAGGCCCAAACTGATACTGTCACTGATTCTGAAAAGGGCTTAGGCACAGATTGTGGTTGCCTTCTGTCTTTCTGTTTGTTCTATATGGGATTACACACTGAGTTTTTGTAAACTCACCCTTCTGTTCTAACTGTACAGGTAATCCCCAAACATAGGCGGATAGGTGCGGCAGAGGACTCAACAGTAGCTACACGACTCATTTCATTCTATATTAGTAATTAATTATAATTTTGATTTTATTTTGGGGTATTTATTGTAATAATGGCCTCTTTAGATTTTCATGGATTATTTGGGATTTTTTTTATTGTTTTGATTTATAACTGCTAGTAGTAGGGACAATCGAGTTTTCAAAAAATCAGACTTTTTTTAACAAATTACACACGAATACGCAAACTATTTTTAAAGCTTCTATGATAAGTGACGTTTTGAAAATAAATAACGTTCTGAAAGTAAATAACTTTTTAATGATGATTCATGTTTTGAAAATGAAAGAGACATCTTAGAATCAATGAAAGGTAATAAAAAGAGGACTAATAGGAAAGAGGGTTTTTCTTTAATAACAACTTGTTTTATGAAAAACACTTCAATGTGACATCGCCAGATTTGGCCATAACGTCCAGGCTGGGTTTGAGGTGCTACAGTTTCTATTCAAAAATCGGTTAGCAATATATTCAATAGAGGGGTGACCAAATGTAAAAGCTTTTCCTATGGGTAAAAAAATGATAAAAAAAAATATCATTAACACATAAAGTGGAGAGCTTTCTAGGAGAGCTTTGTACAACCCATTTTCGGTAAAATCGAAATAATAGTTTCGAAACCACAAATCTGAAGTTGAAAAATTTATTTTAATATTATTTTGAGGTCTACAGCATGATAATATTATAGTATAAAAATTTCATTAAGAAATTTTACCGTTTGCATGTTCAATTTGATGAAAAGGACTAAATTGCGTAAAGTGTGAAAGTTGTGTTCTATTAGTAAAGGCATTAAATAGCTATAGAACTATAAAATGGATATCCTTATTTGGTAATTAGCCCATTAAAGAGTTATTGGAATATGATGGCTTGACATTTTATGTAATAAATAATTTGTATAAAGGTTAATTATGTAAATTGGTTAAAAATGACAAAACAAATAAAACAAAAATTTTAAAAGATTCATCTTTCTTTTTACTCTTCAACCGAAAATGGAAGAAGAAAAGAGCCATGAGAGCTTGTTGTTTCGGCCACCCTATTTTTGCTTGCATGTGAGTATCGTTTGTCCCGTTTTTAATGATTTTTATGTTTTCATGATCGTTGTAGCGTAACTTAACTAGCCTGAGGATTAATTTGTAAAATTATTAAATTGTTTAAGTTTTTCCATTGATGAAAATGATAGGGTTTTGAAGTTTAATAGAAGAAAATGAATCTTTGTTGTTAGTTAAACAATTTTGTTAAGTGATTTTTTTGAAATTACCAATTAGAGGTTAATTTGTGAAATATGAAAAATGTGTGGTAACAGTATGAATTGGTGAATTATATGCGCTGCTATAAGCACATACAAAATTTGGCTAGGCTTAGTTAGTAGTGAAATTTCATGAATTTAATTTTACGAGCCTAGGGACTAAATTGTAAAAAAAAGTCAAATGTTTAAGGGCAAAATGGTAATTTTTCCATAACATGAAATTGGATTAAATTGAGTAGAATAATGATTAAATGAGCTAATTTTGATTATATAGATCAAGAAAAATGACGTACGGAATTAGATCGAGGGAAGATAAAGTTATTGTTTAAACAATCATTTTTCATCGTACGAGTTCGAGGTAAGTTGTATGTTAATAAACATTAAATTATATGTTTCTTAAATGCTTTTTTATTATAATTGTGATCATATGAATCTACGGAATTATTCGACGAAGATTCGATAAAGTATGGATCCCGGTTGAACCTTGGAATATATAGGATACAAATGTCATGTCATTATGGGTTACCGTGTTTTGGGTGCTGGTCCCGTACGTTCTACCAGTGGCTAAGTTTTTCGGCATGTGTTTCGGTTACTCGTCCACTTGCGTAAGCAGCACTGTGTAGCTACATCTTGACCGTCAGCTTGTGTGAGTAGACCCAGTGATAGCTTGAGAGTGAGCATATATATATGAGATATGAGATAGAGGTGGTTTCGACCACGTATTGGCACTTAGGTGCGAGATACCCAAGTATCCAATAGTATTCCAAATGGTTCAGCGAGCATAGTTCAGTTATGAGGTTATATGAGTTCGATACGAACTAGTACAGGTATGTACACGAAGTACATGGAAATGGTATATATATTTATGATATATGAACCCATGGTAAACTTGGTTGATGATTATGTGTTAGGCTTTTGGACTAAATTGAGTTGTGATATGCTTCATTTTACTCACTTAAATTGTGGTCTAACAGATTTGAGGAAAAGGTAAAGATCGACAAATTCTTCAATTGGAATTGCTATAAAAGCATGGAAAAGTATGAGTTTTTGAATGATTGAAATATATTTAGCCATATGTTTGTTATATGAATGCACATAAGTAATGTAAACTTATGTTATAATGTTTTGTAATAATTTGCTAGTTCATATGATATCTAAAATTGAAAAGCTAATGTTGTTTAGGCTAAGGCCAAGACATGTTGGAGTGACTTAAATGGATTATACTTATAAATTGAAGTTATAAGCTTTATTTCTTTGAATTACAAACTTACTAAGCATTTTATACTTACTTTGTGTCAATTTCTTTGTGTATCTAGATATCGGAAGATTGTTAGGGTTGGAAGTTGTCGGAGACATCATCACACTATCTATCGGCTATTCTGGTTAGGTTTAAAAATAATATAATTTTATTATAAAATATTAGTGTTTAGATAATTCTTAAATTTAATTTTTGGATACTTATGACAATTCAAAGTACTTATATATATTTGTAAACATGAAATTCATGTTTTTGTTAACACATTGTAAATTCTCCTATATATTAATCACCAATTTATTAATAACCAATTTATTGAAAGTAAATATTAGTGTATATTTTTATCAGGTTAGGTTTAAAGTATAATTAATCATCAATTTAATGAAAGTAAATATATGAAGATACTACTAGTGTACAAGTACAAGAATCGAAAAGGAAATATGGCTATCCCTTGAGTAGTCAAGGAAAGTTTAACTTGTTTACTACTGTAGGTGACCATGGCTGTAACTAAGAGTAGGGGCATCCTCAGCAGGACCTGTTGGAGCAAGCATAGAAGAAGCGGTTGCAATCTTCTTGCTCCGATAGATATGGAACAGGTCGAGAAACTTTGAGAAATGGGAGTATCGTTTGTAAAATTCCCTTGGGTTAAGTTGATCAAGGGGAGGTTCCCACCAACAATTAGAATCTGTCCACTTGTGATCTGTTAAGCAAGCACCTTTTGAGTTTCATTGGATGCATCCATTTGGCTTTGGGTCTGCACCTCATTGTAAAGTTAGATTACCTTATTGGTTCTTACCATACGGTGAGCCTCAATAAGAGCGCGAGTGTCGTCAATCACAGGTATGTTTTCGTTCAAAAAGCGATTAGCAATGGATTCGATGGAGGGGTGACCAAATGTAAAAGGTTTTCCTACAGGTGAAAAAAATGAAAAAAAATCTTATTACCACATAAAGTGGAGAGCTCACCTTTATTTTTTTATAGATTCCGGATCAATATTTCGAGAATGTGATCAACCAGTCGTCATCATTTTCAATCATTTTAATCTCAATCTTTTTTTTTCCCCTAGTTTTCTTTCCAGTGTTTGCCATTGCCAAAATATGGGAGGACAAAAGAAACAAGTAACAAGGTTACAAAGGAATGCTCTATTAGACTTTTGGGATATTATGGAATGAAAATCTTATTGAATGGGATGCATATATATAGGGGACAGAAAACTCAAGAATGGAAGGCCCAAACTAATTAAATTAGGCCTCTAAGTTATCTCCTTTGACTCTAAATTCTCACATTCGTATGTGTAGTACAAATTATTTGTCACTTTCCAAATTTGTGTTTAGTTTGTCTATAGTACTATAGAGAATGTGTTTCAACAAATTGGTAGTAGTTTGATGTTAACGGTCGATGATCATGTTAATAATTAAGCCTAATCTTGGATTAGATAAGTAAATGTGTTTCTTGATTATAGTAGTTATAAATTCGTCTTAACGATCACTCATATTTAAATCTTATCTAATTAATTGTGATTTTAAAGAATCGATTATTGTCATATAATGTGCTAGGATAGCACGTTGTTTACAAACATATTGCATTGTATTGCTATTTGTATAGCTGTTAAGTTGGTGCAAAAACAAGATCAATATGCTGAAAAGTAGTGAAAATCAATACCATTAAAACTAAATGCGCACCCTGGAATAACTGATTGAATGTTTGAAAGGGAGATTCCTTGTAAAGAAATGAAGAAAAAAATACCCAAAATGCATAGAAGGAAATGATAGCTATGTAATTTATTACATTGCTAATTATAGCACATTCTAAAACAGGTCAGGCTGTGTAACTATGACCTGTCCTACCTTTCCAATTTGATGATGCTATCAATAGATAGCATTTGAAAAGGACCTGGATTTTCTCCTCTACTTGGTTTTGTTTTACCATGCATGAAAGATTACAATGTTTGCATCGAAGTTATATAGAATAAATGAAGTAAACCAATTTGTTTTATGTTCTAAGAATTCAACTCATAGGGTTGCTAAAAATTATTACAGGTTCTTGGAGGCAAACATTGTACTGAACAAAAGCTTAAACACAACATAATAAACAAGATAACACACTACACAGAAGAGGGTTATCTAGTTCAACCTTTCTCATGTGCAAAAGACAAAAACCATGAACAACGATGGAGTGCCAACTTGTTCTACAATTGGTGGTAGCCTATTTTTCACAGAGTTCATTAGTTGAAACTATAAGAATGAGGGTTGAATGTTAACTTGTTTCACTTCATGGAGTTGTTATTGTCATAGTCCAATGTTTACTTGTCAGAGCTATTTTCATTTTCATGTTTATTGTATCAATAAGAACGCAAATGAATGTGACTGATTCTAATTTACTATTTGCAGGAACTATGCTATTTCAATCTTATTGATGTGACGTTTTACACTTTGTTGGGTTGCTTGAATTTGAAGAATAAATGAATTTTTTTTTTCAAATTTGAAATATGTTTGCTGCCATACAAGGTTAAGTAATAAGTAATGGAATCAAATATCAAGAAAAGAAAAAATAAAACAAGGAAAAGAAAAACATGAACATGACACACATAAAGAAATGTTCCAAAATATAAAAATGTGTTATTAATGTATCAAAATTTATATAATTATAAAATAATTTACACAATTAGGAAACGCTAAAATACATGAACACAATAAGAAAATACAAATTGCTAGTATACACAGTCATTATCAAGTAATAAGTAAGTATCGAGTTATTGTCTCCACAGGGATTGTATTTGTGCTAAGTCACTTAATTTGTAAAAGTATATGAATGATAAATAAAAACAATATAATTGAGAAGTCATGAAAAATTAAGTATATGAAACTAGATGCAATGATCCCTAATGCAATTTATCCTAAGTATGCAAACTATGTGAATGAGACAGGCTTTAGCAGAATTAAAATAATAACCAACAATTATAACATAAATAAGCTAGGACAATTACTTTAATTAAACTCAAATTATTATCAACATGCTTATCAATATTCAAAAAAACATTCCATGGCAACTCGATCTTTCATGAGTTTGGAAACCAATAATGGTTTCTTAGTATTCGTGCGAGGTAATAGGGACGTGTTAGGTTTGAAACAATTTAATCACACAAATCTAAAAACTATGTAGATAACAGAGCCTGGTTAGGGATGTTATGCAACCTACAATTTAATCGAGTTAAGATCTAAATTGAGTATGCACATTTCAATTATGCATCCATTATCCGTCGTCTGGTTAGGATCACTCAGCTAATTCAGGTGCATTTCAATCACATATAAACAAAATAAAGACGTGATCTTAATTGAAAACATGATCGATTGAGGCACAAATATTATAAGCATGAATCAAATAATTATTAATAAATCAAAGCAATCATCCTAGCTTAAATAAAATTAAGCTATCATTGTTGTAAACAAGAACAAAGAACACATAGCAAACATTCTTGAATTAAATTAAAGTAAGAAAGATTAAACCTAATTCAGAGTGGCTGTCACCAAGACTCGGACTAATGAGGGCTCCTTCGTTCCTTCGCTTTGCTTCTTTGCTGATGGCTCTCTGAGGTGGCCGACCAAGGGTTCTTTAAGAGGCTAATTTGCTCAAAATCTTTATGCAAAGATGATGATAGGTGTGAGGGCTAAGAAAGCTAAAAGAATTGAGAGAGGAGAGAATAATGAATGAGTAAGGGATGAATGAGGGATGAGGGATGATTGAAAAAGTGAGAAAGGGGCTCTTATTTATAAGTGAGGCAAGGGAGCTAGTTTGCTAAAAATAGGAGTGTCCATCTTTTAAAACTCCTTCCAAGGGTGGTCGGCCATGAATTGAGGGAATGTGGCTAATTTTGCTTGATTCTTGGTCAATTTTAGTGCCACAACAACTCAGGACTAAGACTCGGTCACCAGCAAATCTTCAGGAAAATCTCTAATTTATTTAACTCTTCAAGGACCTTGAGTAATTAAACCAAAAGTGTAAGCAGCATCAATCATTTCCCCATAATAATGTATTAATAAATTCATGCTCATCGATCTTCTTCATTAACAAGTAATTCATATGCAACCATTTTGAAAATTTTATACTAAGTTTTAAGGTAAGCCAACATGAATCATAGTATGTATATATGTCACAGCCATAGATAATATTCTTTCATTCAACATAATTTCTCATCAATCAAGCAAAACTATCATAAGGCTTATTTATAATCTTCATATGTTGAACTTAGGACTTCCTCTCCACTAATGTAGGTGACATAATCATCAAATCAATAGGTCTTTTATAAGGTTGTAATGGGGCTCGGTCAAAGGCAGGGATTTTAAGAGATGGGATATTTCAGTTTCAAGATCTTAACCTTTAACTTTGTCTTGGTTTTCTCGTAATACAACCTTTTTCTTTACGTGAAACTTTGGAACACCCCCAAACTTATTTTGAACTTAAGCTCATACATTTTTTTTTTTACTTTTTGAAGACTAAGCAAACTTTTCTTTGCCCTATTATTATTATTATTATTTTTTATAAGCATGAGCACATACATCTTTATGAAAATTTCCTCAAATGTTGATTACCAAGACAACTTAAGTTAAGATAGGTGCACAAAATTAAGATAACTTACAAAAATGGTAATGTGGCTTGTAATGTAGGTTCATTGCAATAAACAGGCCTTTAAGCTTAAAATTATAGTTTCAAGGGTCTAATATCATAAGGTGGGCTTGAAAAGGCTCAAACGATCCAAAGAAAATGGTGCCTATATCATTTTAGATTTTTATGACTCCTAGGATTTCGCCTCAAGAAAGTTGCTAAGTCAATTCTAAAGATATAAACGTTCATGCATGTCTAATCTCAAAAGAAACTAAGTTTTCATGGAAAAAATTACCGAAGACTAAGATCATACAATCATTTCGTTCTTCATGATAACATACAGTCATTTAGATAAATCATCATTCATGCTTGCATACAAGCTATCTTATTAACAAAGAATTTCTCTAAACATTCATTTATTAAAACATACTCATGAAAGAATAATTGAAACATACTTGAAAATTTGAGCAGCAATTATTTGCCTTACCTCCTCTTTAAAAAGAAGCAATGTCCTCATTGTAAGAACAAAGTAATGAATGAAAACTGAACACCAGGTCGGGTTAAAAAGAAAGAGAGGTGAGTCATTAAGACTGCTTAAATACCTAGTTTTTCCTCATAATCCAATCCTAGACATGTTCATTCCTATTACCACATCACTTAGTCTTTTTCTTTCTAAAGGAAGCATTTATTCATTCTTGCTATGTTTTATTTTGTAGAAATTAAATCCTAGTTACTAAAGAAACAAATTCCTAAAGACTTAAAATAAATAAATAAAAAGACAAGAATTCGCCCTTTTATTCTTTTGACTCATTCCTCTTGTCTTTTTTAGCTCCTTCTCCGCTTGTATAATCAGTATCGTCCATCCATGTCTCAAAAATTGCATCTGGGAACTTAGGAACAAAAGTGTTAGAGATATTCTTAAAAGTATTTCGAATTGAATCATCTCTAATTTTTACTTATTTCCAGTAAGTTTGTTGTTGATTGTACATGAACTTGCACATATCCATCAACATTGATAACTCTGATTTCCTTGAAGTACTTGCAGAAGTTGGCAAGGGAGTTGTATATTTAGGTTCAACACTTAGCTTGACTGGTTCTTCTTCTGGCTCAACCCTTGGTTCAGGGTCTTCAACTAGTTACTTATCAGATTCTTCTTCTTCAGTGTTTGAAACTGATTCAGTTTCAGTTTCATTCGTTGACTCCTCAGTACTTGGCTCAGTTGGTTCTTCTTGCTCACCTTGATTCAGCTCATGCACCTTATCTATTAACCTTTCTAGATCATGACTTGTAATGCACCCTCGGACATATTGCCCCTTCAAATTTGCTTGTGTTTTAACACGAGCCCTTAAGCAAAGTAATTTGCTTGTGTTTTAACAAGAACCCTTAAGCAAAATGAAGTGATTAATGATGGGAAATAAACACTTCTTGTCTTCTTTTTAGCACATTCATAAATCTCCTTGAGAATAATTTTCTCAACATTAATGGACTTTTCTATCAATATTTCATATAACAAGAGCATTTGTTCCATCGAAATGGTGGAACTATATGATATAGGCATAAAACTGTAGCGAATAAAATAAAACCATACCTTTGCTACTGGTTTTAGGTATTCCTTTAAGCAAGAATGGCTCCCATACTTTCTTATAATCCATTGGGATCCCAGATTTGTTACAACATCAAGCATGTGTTGAAGAAAATCCCAATTGATGTTTTTCATCAAAGGGTAGTAGTCATCTTCTTCAACATCAGGTAAGTTAAACAAATCATTGATGGACTTAGAGGTAAGAGGTACCTTTTTCTTCCAAACGATGACCTCAGTGGCATCTTGTGTGGTCAAACTTGCATAGAACTCTCGAACTAGTTCATCATTGGGAAGTGAACGAGCATCACAAAATCATTCCCACTTGAGAGCATTGATTGTCTTTCTAATTGGCACAGGACAACCATCAAATCATTACCCTTCAAGTTAAAACCTTTTTTCGGCATCATAGGTTGATGCTTGAAAATTGAATTAAATTCTTTTTCACTTCTTCATCGATCATAATCGGGTTTTCAGGAGTAGTTTTTTACGATCTAGTTCTTTTACGAGACATGGTATTTTCCCAAAAATTTGGCAAAGTTCTGCTCACAAGGGAAGAAGAGAAATCCGCAAGGGGGTAGGACTTGCTCGGAAAACATTGCGACGACGAAGAGGTTCTGGCGAAGGCAACATCTGGCGATAATGGTGGTGTCTGACAACGATAATGACTACGTCTGACGATGGCGTTGATGCCCCAAATGATCTTTTGAAGCAGCAATAGGAGATTTTGGCAAAGGGGAAAAGAACTAGGGTTTCGTTCGGGATTTGAAGTTAACGGCACAAGAGAAAAGTTTAGGTATTTTTTGGGGTTTAAGCAAATTGCTTTGAGGGATATGAAAAATAGTAGAATGAAGAAGGGGTTATATAAGGAAAATTTAGGGCAACATGTAGAAAAACTTAACTACATTAGGGTTACTTGGGCGGCAAGCAATGGAGTGGCGGCAATAGGTGTGGAATTTTCCTCTTTTTGCTGTCTTGGGCCCCAAATTCATACTGTATCTTACTAAAGAAATTGATTAGTACTTGGGCCAAATTTGACCCCTTTTATGAACATAAAAATTTAAAATTTAAACAAAACAAATAAAACTCAAAGAAATTTTAAATCTTAATTAGAAAATTTCTTCTCACTAAATTACATTAAATTAATTCCCAGGAAAGGTTGAAGGGGTCATAGCGGTCCCGCTTAAGTTCCAATCTCCTTAGATAGAATAAATTAAATGTACTAAATTTGTAATGCCCCAAATTTTAGGCCTAGAAGAAATGGGCTTCAAGTATCGGAGGAATTGGAATTTAGTTGTGCAAGTGAATGACACAAATAAGTGATTGCTTCAGTGGTTAAGTGTCCTGGGAAGTGCTTTAGAAGTCTTGGGTTCAAGCCTTGGCTCTTGCAAAATTTTGGTTTTTAAGGGATGAACCATGGCTCTGGCATGTAGGCTTTATAAATAATTGGGGATGATTTATGACACAGAAAGAGCCTGTGGTGGAGTGGCAAGGTGGCGTGTTGTGTAACTATGAGGTCTGAGGTTCAAGTCTTGGGATGTGCAATGGAGTATTTATTTTTTTGTTTAAGCTGTGTAGGAGGTGGAGTTGGATTGAGACTTTGAGGTTGAATTGGTCATGAGAGTTTGAATGAGAGGTAGGAGTGATTTATGGAGTGTATCATGGAGAGATATTAGGAGAAAATCAAGGAGTGATTTATGGAGAGATTTAAGGAGGAAAATATGGGATTTTATGTGGGTTATTGTTATCTTGTGTTCAAAGAATTCAATTCCCATTCTTTTCCCAAAAGAAATATTGACGATAGTTTTCCTCTGCTTCTCAATTCTGCCATTTTGTTCTTTGACAATTTTTGCTAGATGGCTCTTTGCGATTTCTTTCAATTCCCTTTTTGTTCTGTTCTTTCCTATGGCAACATTTGCGCCTCCTCCTCCCTTGTCAATTTTTCATTGTCTTCTTTTGTTTCTACCAATTACCTGTTGAACTTTCTTTTTCTTTCTTCTCACAGCTTTGGATTTTCCTTATAAATCATTCCTTCCTTAATCCTTGGTTTTCATTGCCGCAACTTGCCACCTTTATTTTGGGTTCTTGCATTATTGGTAAGTTCCACAATTGTGAAGTATTCTTTTCATTTATGAATTTTTGGTGAATCGATCGACTGTTCTATTTACGGAGGTTAAGGGTTGGAACGACTCGGTTAGCGTTGGAGTAATGCAACTCTACTGTTACGTGGTTAGTAGGTAAAGTAGCTATATTTTGGTGATGTTAAAGGAAAGTTTTTCTTTTTCCCTTGGATATGAAATGTGAATTGATGTTGGTATTGGGGCTTTACAGAATTGTCCGCGGTGAATTGTGGAGTAGTGAACTATCTTGTTTGGATTTGTAGGTCCCGAAGTGCTCGATAGTGTTTTGCAACAAATCGCATTAGGTGTGTAGTAGACCGTATTTGATAATCGGTCAAAAGCCAAAAGGGTGTCTAAATTTACACACATTGATTTGACCATAGGTCGGCAAATGTCGAAATGCCAAAATACCGAGAAGTTGAAAAGTCGAAAGGAGGGGCTTAGAGCTTACGATCGTAGGCACGGTAAACCGAGCCCACGAAACGTGTGGGTACAGTAGAAAAGGCTGCCATGAACGAATTCATGGGCTTAGCCATAATGGGCCGAATAGGCCTGATGGGCTTGTGGGCCCGCTTGTGTAAATCTGACTATTAGGTGGAAAATAGTGGGGCTTGTCATGTCGCGCATATGGCATAGGCCATTTTGGGCCTCAATAAGCTAAAGTGGGCTGTGTGGGCCCTATAGGCTCGTAAGCCCCGTATGGATAAAATCCTCGATAAGTGACAAACTTTAGACTGGGCTGTGTAGTATGCATAGCTGTGGCTAATCCTAGGCTAATTGTGCCGCACGAGCGTGTGGGCCCATTTGGGCCGAATAATGAGCCTTGGGCCTATTTTCACCTATAGGACCGTTAGGGTTGTAAAAGTCGTTTGAGGCAACTGTAAACCTTCGGATGGGCCGATAAGCATGTTTAGGCCAAACTATTTAAAATTACCGAAATACCCTTGAATTGTAAAATTATCGAAATACCCTCGAATTGTAAAATTATTAAAATACCCCTAGTTTGTAAAATTACCGAAATACCCTCAAATTGAAAAATTACCGATATACCCCCAGTTTGTAAAGTTATCGAAATACCCTTGTAGTGTAAAATTATCGAAATACCCCTGTAGGGTAAAATGACTGTTTTGCCCTTGTGGGTAAATGACTGACTTAGACTATGAATTTGGTGATTTGGTGTGATTGTATGGTGTGTTTTAACTTACTTGAGTGTGGTTGTAAAACTAATATGCTTTTAATATATGTTTAATTGACTGTTACTGAGCATGGCCATTCTGCATACACGTGTGATGATTGAGCATGACATACACGACATATTGCATGAGGTTGGGACATTGATATGGAGGAAGTACTACTCTGATAGGATCGTAAGGGTCACATGAGACGACTGTGGATCGATGAACGGCTTAGTGCTGCTTAATTTGATTATGGCTCTATGCCAACCTAAATATGGCTCTGTGCTATGTTGATTATGGCTTTGTGCAAATCTTATTTACCAATGGCTATATGCCTATCATATTTATCGATGACTCTGTGTCGATCATATTTACCCATGGCTGTGTGCCGATTATATTATCATCGCTGATGGCTATGTGCTAGACTTATTACAGTTATCGATGGCTTTGTTCCAATTATAATACTGCTACTGAAGGCTTAAAGCCGTATATGTACTAGCAGCTTTGCTACGATTTCGATTAGTGCTGTAACCGTTGCTAACATTGTAAGTGTAGGGATGGCATGGGTGAGTTACTCCCCACAGGTAGTGCAGGGTTGGACAGAGGCAAGTGCAGGGTTGGATGGGATAGCATGCATCCATGCATTCACACTTTCTGTTTTGTTACTAAGATGGGCTAGGCCCAATTGATTCTGTTATGGGCTGTGACCCAAATGATAATGTAATGGGCTTTGGCCCACTTATGCTCTGAACTGGGTATCTTATTCTTGTTAAAGGGCTCGCCCAGGCATTTACATTTACGTATATTTTTGTTACTCTACTAAGGGGATTACACATTGAGTTTTCGTAAACTCACCCCATTTTTAACTATACAGGTAGTCCCCAGCATTAGGCGGATTGGTGCTGCGAGGGACTCGAAGATGGCCACACGACTGCTCCTACTGTTACGTTAAATTGCTTACTCGTATTTTTTATTTTGGATTTCTGGTTTGTAATAAGACCATTTGTGGGATTTACTTTTAATTGGGCTTTTGATTACTCACTTTAAACTGCTAGTCTAGGAAATGACGAGTTTTCAAACCAATTATGTTTCCAAAAACTTATGTTTTAAACTTCTTTAATTTAAATTAGCTTCCGCAACTGTAAGAGATTTTCAACAAAATTAATAACATTTTTTAAAAGTGAATAACTTTCCAATGAACCATGTTTTGAAATTAAATGAACACAAACTGAGACTTTACACAAGTTTTAAATAGTAAGAAGGGTTTTTCAATGAAATCACGGCTTCAAAAAACACTTCAATGTGACACTGCCAGATTCGGCCATAATGTCTAGGCCGGGTTTGGGGTGTTACAAAATTAAGAAAATAATTCTTAATTATTTATTTATTTACAAAACAAGTTTGTGAAAAACGAAGGGTCTGTTAATTTGAACGAGGATTCAACTTGCTCAACTTTACCATCCCAATAATGTTTGAGATGTTGACCATTAACTTTAAACGTACCTCTGTGATTGTCGTATAATTCAACAGCTCCATAAGGATAAACTCGATAGATGGTATAACATCTTTCTCATCGGGATTTTAGCTTCCTAGGAAATAACTTCAACCTTGAATTGAACAATAAAACCTTCTGACCTTCTTTAAACTCGCGAGGTCGTATATGACTATCATGCCATCTTTTTTATCTTTCTTTACACATTTTGGCATTCTCATAGGAAAAGAACCTCAACTCTTCCAATTCATCCAGTTGTAACATCCTTCTCTCACCGGCTTGCTTAAGATCAAAGTTCAATTTCTTCAAAGCCCAGTGAGCTCTATTCTCTAACTCTAATGGCAAATGACATGCCTTCCCAAAAACCAACCGATAAGGAGTCATTCCTAACGGTGTTTTAAATGTTGTTCGATAGGCCCATAATGCATCATCGAGCCTTCGCGACCACTCTTTTCTACTAGGCCATACTACCTTTTCAAGGATACCTTTGATCTCACAGTTCACTCTTTCAACTTACTCATTAGACTGAAGGTGATAAGCAGTAGCAATCTTGTGTTTCACATCATATTTGTCAAGCAACCACTTAAGCCATTTGTTCACAAAGTGAGAACATTCATCACTAATAATAGCTCTTGGTGTCCCAAATCGTGTAAACACATGCTTATGTAGGAATCGCATGACTACCTTAGCATCATTTGTAGGGTATGCTTCAACTTCAACCCACTTAGACACATAATCCACAGCAACTAAGATGTATTTGCTCCCATATGAAGAAAGAAACGGTCCTAAGAATTCAATGCCCCATAAGTTAAATAATTCAATCTCCAAAATGTTTGTTAAGGGCATCTTATTCCTCCGTGATATGTTTCTACTCCTTTGGCATCTATCACAGTTCTTCACATAAGCATAAGCATCTTTAAATAGTGTAGGCCAAAAGAAACTCGCTTACAAAATCTTTGCTGTGGTACGTGTACCACCAAAGTGTCCCCCACTTGGAGATGAATGCCAATGATGTAAGATCTCAGCAATCTCACTTTCAACTATACACTTTCGGATTATATTATCTGCACACTATTTAAACAAGAACAGGTCCTCCCAAAAATAATACTGACTATCATGAAGGAATTTCTTCCTTTGTTGGTATGTCAATTCTCGAGGAATTATTCCACATGCAAGATAATTAGCAAAATCAACAAACCAAGGTGTTTCATGAATTCGACTCACCTCAAATAAGTGCTCATCTGGGAAATTCTAGTTGATAGGCACATGTGATCGAGTTACCTCATCTTGTTCCAACCTCGACAGATGATCAGCTACTTGATTTTCAACACCTTTTTTGTCTTGGATCTAAAGGTCAAATTCTTGGAGTAAAAGTATCCAACGAATTAACCTCGATTTCGCATCTTTCTTCGTGAGCAAGTATTTAATGGCCGCATGGTCAGTAAATACTGCAACTTTGGTACCAATAAGATACATGCGAAATTTTTCAAAAGCAAAAACTATAGCAAATAGTTCCTTTTCAGTTATTCTATAATTGAGTTGGGCTCCCGTCAAGGTTCTACTTGCATAGTAAATGGGGTGGAACACTTTATTCCTTCTTTAACCCATCAAAGCTCTAACAATATAATCACTTGCATCACATATCAACTCAAAAGGTGTGCTCCAATCGTGTGTAATGATTATTGGGGCTGAGATTAACCATTTTTTTAGCTCTTTAAAAGCTTCTAAACATGCTTTTTTGAAATCGAACACTGTATCTTTCTCCAACAACGAGTACAGTGGTTTAGAAATTTTTGAAAAATCTTTGATAAACCTTTGGTAAAAACTGGCATGGCCTAAGAAACTTCTGACTTCTTTCACATTCATTAGGGCCAGTAATCTTTCAATTACGTCCACCTTTGGTTTGTCAACTTCAATTCCTTTCTTTGAAATTCTATGCCCTAAGGCAATCCCTTCCTTAACCATAAAGTCGCATTTCTTCCAGTTAAGGACTAGATTCATCTCTTCGCATCTCTTTAGTACCTTAGCTAAATTACTCAAACAAATATCATAAGTGTTACCAAAAATAGAAAAATCATCCATGAAAACCTCAATAAAATTTTCAACCATATCAGTGAATATTAACATCATGTATCGTTAGAATGTTGTAGGTGCATTACATAAACCAAAAGGCATTCGCCTAAAAGAAAACGTACAGTACGTACAAGTAAAGGTTGTTTTATGCTAGTCTTCCAGAGTGACAACTATTTGGTTATATCACGAATAACCATCTAAAAAACAATATAATTTTTTACCTGCTAGTCGATCTAACATCTGATCCATAAAAGGCAATGGAAAATGGTCCTTCCAGTGGCTTTATTCAACTTTCTGTAGTCAACATGAATTCTCCAACCAGTAACAGTTTTTGTTGGGATCAATTCATTATGCTCATTCTCAACAATCATAATTCCACCTTTCTTCGGCACACACTGTACCGAACTTACCCACGAACTATTTGAAATAGGATAGATGATTCTTGTATCTAGCCATTTGATCATTTCCTTTACCATAACTTCCTTCATAATAGGATTAAGCCTCCTTTCCCTATCAATTCGAGCTTTTCACCTTCCTCTAGAATAATTTTGTGCATGCAAAATGAAGGCTTATACCTCGAATATCAGCTATAGTCCAACCAATTGCTTTCTTAAATTTCTTTAGAACAGAAATTAATTGCTCTTCTTGATCTTTTGTCAGTTCAACTGAAATAATCACAGGCAAAGTAGAATAATTACCTAAATAAACGTATTTCAAATGGGAAGGAAGTACCTTTAGTTCGAGTGTAGGTGGTTCTTCGATTGACAATTTGGGTTGCACAAATTCTCTGACTTCCAACTCCAATGGTTCAAACCGTGTGGATTGAATAAAATTCCTCGGGTTGGCTTCCATCACAGCCATGTTTTCTTCACCTTCTTTATCCTCCAAAAGGTCAAACCCTAAGGCTTTCTCCAATGGATCTTCTTCAAGATGGCTTTCCATAGAAATCAAGGTTTCTATTTCTTCCATAACTGAGCACTCTTCTGTTGGATCGGGAAATTTCATTGCTTTAAGAATGTTAAAAGTTACCTGATCGTCTTGAACTCGCATGGTGAGTTCGCCTTTCTGTACATCAATTAACATTCCTCTCGTGGCTAGGAAAGGTCTCCCAAGGATAATCGGCACTTCCTTATCTGCTTCAAAATCTAGAATAATGAAATCAGCATGAAAAATAAATTTATTGACTCTTGCCAAAACATCTTTCCTTTGGGGTATGCTAAAGATCGATCTGCTAGGTAGAGCGTCACAGTTGTAGGTTTTACTTCTCCTATCCCTAGCATCTTGAAAATAGAATTAGGCATCAAGTTGATACTTGCTCCTAAGTCACACAAAGCTTTACCACAATAAGATTCACCAATGTTACAGAGTATCGTAAAGCTTCCTAGATCCTTCAATTTCGGTGGCAGCTTGTTCTGCAAGAACGTACTGCACTCCTTTGTCAGAGCGACAGTCTCATATTCACTCAATCTTTTCTTCTTGGATAGTACATCCTTCATAAACTTTACATAATTTGGCATTTGTTCTAGAGCCTCCACCAATGGAATATTGATGTGTAATTGCTTCAGAACATCCAAAAACTTCTTGAATTGCACCTCCTATTTTTGCTTCTGTTGCTACAATCTTTGTGGATATGTAGGTGATGAAACTTTCGGTTGAACCAGACAACTCTTCTTAGTAGGTAAATCTGCATCCAAAGAAGATGTTAAAGTATCTGAATTCACTAAGTTAGGATTTACCATCTTTGCAGATCCTAACTCTTTTGGTGTAGGGACTTCAGCAGCTGGTTGACTTTCCTCCTTTTCAACAGGCTCGTCCTCAACATCAATCAATCGGGGCTCCAGAATTTTACCACTTCGCAATGCCACTACCTTGATATGTTTTTTACCCAAATTTCTTGGATTCATAGTATCACTTGGCAAGGTTCCTTGTAGTCTATTACGAAGCTCCATAGTTAACTGACCCATTTGGTTTTCCAAATTTTTCAGTGTTGCTGCTTGACTCTGGATCAAAGCATCATTCTTCGCCATGTATGCTTTCAACTAGTTCTCCAAACGATTTGATGATTCAGCTTGAGGTGGTTTTGGAGCTTGCTAATTAAACCCATGAGATTGGTTGGGTCTATGCTGCATAAAGTTGTTGTTTGGTCCATTTCCTTGTTTGCTCCAAGAAAAGCTGGGGTGATTACGCCATAAAGGATTATAAAAGTTGGACTGAGGTCCTTGTCCACTACTATTTGATGTTGGTTCCCCACATAGTATACTGACTCGGGATTCAATGGGCAATTTTCGAAAGAATGACTTTCCCCACAGTACACACAAGAAACTACTTCAAATGGACTTGGCTGCTGAGCTACAAAATTATTAGCACCATTAACGGTAAACTGCTTTAACATAGAAGAAATAGACGATACCTAAGCTGATAACGAAGTGAGAGCATCAACTTCATGAACTCCGGCTACATGTATTCCTAAAGCTGTTCGATTTGTTGGCCATTGATAGTTGTTGCTCGCGATCCTCTCGATGATCTTATAAGCCTCATTATAAGATTTAGACAAAATTGCACCATTCGTAGAAGCATCTACCATCAATCTTGTATGTGCATTGAGACCATTATAGAATGTCTCCAACTGGATACAATGAGGAATCCCATGATGAGGACACTTACGAAGTAACTTCTTAAATTGCTCCCAAGCCTCATACAAAGACTCATCATCCAATTGTTGGAAAGTCATGATCTTATTCCTCAACTTAGCATTTTTTCTAGGCAGGAAAAACTTAACAAAAAATCTCTCTGCTAATTCTTCCCATGTAGATATAGAACTTGGTGGCAATGAATTGAGCCATGCTCGTGCTCGATCTCGCAACTAGTACGGAAACAACTTTAACCTCAGTGCGTCTTCAGTCACACCGACTATCTTGAATGAGTCACTCACCTCCATAAACAATTGAAGGTGGAGATGTGGATCTTCCGTGGGCATACCACTAAATTGGCCTACCATTTGTAGCATTTGAAACATCACTGGTTTCAATTCGAATTGGGTTACCTTAATATCTAGCCTTCTAATTCCAGGATTTAACTCATTGAAAAGTGGCATAGCATATTGTCTGATGCATCGATCCCTATAATTGGCAATGAGGATAGGATTTCGTACATGTTCGGCTTCATTACCTTAGTCTTGATTTTGATTTCCAAGGTCCGTCTCATTCTATCTCTGAGCTATTCGTTCACGTCTTATTTGTCTAAAAGTTCACTCAATTTCAGGGTTTACTGGGAGTAAATCGATAATCCGATCTATGCTCATAAACACCTGGAAAGAAAATTACAAAAATAAAAAGAATAAGTTAGTACTGTTAGAAATAACCAAATTGAAAATAAATAATTTCACAAAAAATGACTATGGCAACAGTTGACAATCCCTCGCAACGGCTCCAAAAACTTGTAACGGTCGAGTTTGTGCAAGTGTACATAGTCGTTATCAAGTAATAACTAAGTATCGAGTTATAGTCTCCATAGGGATTGTATTTTTGCTAAGTCACTTAATTTGTAAAAGTGTATTAACAATTTGATAAATAAAAACAATATAATTGAGAAGTGATGAAAAATTAAGTATATGAAACTAAATGCAATGATCCCTAATGCAATTTATCCTAAGTATGCAAACTATATGAATGAGGTATATTTTAGTAGAATTAACACAATAAGCGACAATTATAACATAAATAAGGTGGGACAATTACTTTAATTAAACTCAAATTGTTATCAACATGCTTATCAATATTCAGAAAAACATTCCATGGCAACTTGGTCTTTCATGAGTTTGGAAACGACGTTAGGTCATTTTGGAATCCTTTACTTAGTAAATACGTATTTTACTAATCCTTATTTACTAAGGGTTTCTTAGTATTCATGCGAGGTAACAGGGATGTGTTAGGTTTGAAATAGTTTAATCACACAAATCTAAAAACTATGTAGATAACAGAGCTTGGTTAGGGATGTTATGCAACCTGCAATTTAATCGGGTTAGGATCTAAATTAAACATGCACATTTCAATAATGCATCCATTAGCCGTCGTCTGGTTAGGATCGCTCAGCTAATTCAGGTGCATTTAAATCACGTATGAACAAAATACAGACTTGATTTTAATAGAAAACATGATCGATTGAGGCACAAATATTATAAGTATGAATCAAATAACTATTATTAAATCAAAGCAATCATCCTAGATTAAATAAAATTAAGGTATCATTGTTGTAAACAAGAACAAAGAACACATAGTGTAACACCCCTAACCCGTTTCCATCGCTAGAATGGGTTACGAGATATTACCGAAGCAAATACTTATTCGTAAAATTACTATGCATTTACATCTATCATCTTCATTTCGTTAAGTTTATCTTTAATAATGTATAGTTCACTAAACTACTATATACGATCCTAGTTCATATATATAGTCGAAATACATAGTTAATCATTATCAAATTCAATCAAAAACCATTACATAAGATTACATTATATAACAACCGTATCATACAGTTTCTTGTTATGTTCAGATATAACTAACCGACCCATTATGCTATCTCAATTTAAATACTGAGATCATATACAATAACCACATTGCAATTAATCACTATTATAAATGTGTCATAATCGAACCACCCCAAAAACATATAGTCAAGATTTCTTAGCATTTTCAATCCTCAAGCATATGTACAATATATATATATATATATCATTCACTAATAGCATTAAACATTATAGCCAAAACATATTATACCATGATTGAATATAACCAAATCCAAACTTAGTATTTAAGCCATATTCGCATGGCTAAAAGTATATATATCAAAGTTCGAACAAATACTTATTAGCCTATACATGCCGTAATGTTCACTTAAACCATCCAAAAAGAGGTTACCAAAATGTTGCAAGCTGGTGTGATGACTTCGACGATGGTCCCGAGCACACAAAATGGATCAAAGAAACCTAAATAAGTAACAAGTAAACATACCAAATGAGTATATAACTCAGTAAGTCATAAGCATTACACTACCGTCCATTGATAAAAGATCATAAGAGAAAACATATAATGCAAGATCAATTACTCCAACCATACCAAGTTATGCTATAGTTTCTTAGATTTTTGGTTCAATCTCATGCTGAGTCCTACAATCAAATCAAATACTAAAACAACCCAAATGATTTAGATCCATTTCCTTAAAGCATGGGACAATGATGCACTAGATAAATTTATACATACACATCACATGTCTCAAATTCGATACTTTAGTTAGTAGTTCTATCACTTCGTTCTTTCATGCACATTTTATATTATCAACCGAATTTGCACACGTAGTGCTAATTACACTCGCACACATAGTGCCATAGTAAACCGCACACATAGTGCATTGGATATTCTCTCATGCTTCAACATCCAAATCAGCACACATAGTGCCATTTAATTCCGCACACATAGTGCTATATGTCAACTCATTATGATAAGGCAATTTTACTTAATTCAAATAGCATATACGGTCACATTAATAAATATGAATATCACTCTAAAAGAATATCTAACAAAAGGAATTCTTTCATGATTCACGAATATTATTTATATACAAACTAATCCACCTTACAAAAATGCTTAAAGACTTACTTTATGTCGGATGAAATGGTTCCAAACGGCTACTCGATACACTTTGTTTTGCCCTTGCTTGATTCTCCTCCTTTGGGTTCTTGAGCTTAAATAAATAAATTAACTAGTTTAATTACCTTGCTAGTTATTTATATCCCATAACATTAATAGTTTCATATCAAAAGAATTATACGGCAACATTTGATTTTTATTCACCTTATGCTTTTACTAACTTTAAGCCATTCGGCTATTGATCACCTAAGATCCAATTACTATAATTAACCCAATAAATATTTCAATAAAACACACATAAATATTATATACACGGCAACCACCCTTGTTAATTACTCATATATATTTTAATAATTTCGTTTCATCTTACAACCATTCTTGTTCAAAACATTAGAACCTTAACTAAAACTTATAGATTGTCTCAATGCCGAATGCATTCTTACTTCCAAAGTAACATAGTCTATGATATATTTTATTTCAAGGTACATATTCATAAATCAAATTTAACCATATAAACCAATATCACCCACTTGATCAATTATAGAGAATTAAAGTTAATATCACAATGTGTACCCTATATGGCCCATTATACATAATCAAATTTAACATCATCTATATATTTACTCATATGGCCGAATATACATACCCCCATATAATATCATTTTCATTTCATTTAACACTTAATTTCCACCACATAAACACTTGGCCGAATAATCCTAAACTAGCAAAACTTCACATTTGTTCATACCATCTTTTAAATTCACATATATCTATTTAGGTAGCTTATATTTTCCCCTTTCTAATATTTCTATCCAAAACATCAAAACACTATCCTTTTAGCATTTATCCAATAATACCGTATGCACAATTTGTCACCAAAACTAAAGAAAAATCAACATATGGGTTACAATAAGAGCTTGACTACTAACTAGATTCTCATAAAAATCAATAGAAATAACATGAACTCCTACCTTATTTAACCTCCAAGATAGCCGAATGCCCTAGACAAATTCCTTCCTCTTTCCCTTTTGTTTCGGCTTTGCAAGAAGGTAAGGAAGATGAATACACTCTTACCTTTATTTCTTATTTTATTCATCTTTTTCTTATAAATTTATTACATCATTTGCCAATTAAAATTGTTTTTAATTTGACTTAGTGGAATAGCATCATTTCATGGTAAGCCACTACATGCTTTAAGGGTAAATTGACATGCAAACCCAAGCTTTCTCACCTAATTGTTTTTGGATCCTTACAAATTACCTACCATCTTTTCTAAATTTTTCAACTAAGTCCTTTCAAGAAAAATTTACATTCCTAAGACTAAATTGAAACTTTTAATTTTTCCTACATACACTATCACACATAAATATATGCAACAAAAATTAAAATGAATTTTTGTGACTCAGTTTTGTGGTCCCTAAACCACATTCTGACTAGGGTCTAATTAGGGTTGTCACACATAGCAAACAGTCTTGAATTAAATTAAAGTAAGAAAGATTAAACCCAATTCAGAGTGGCTGTCACCCAAGACTCGGACTGATGAGGGCTACTTCATTCCTTCGCTTTGCTCCTTTGCTAGTGGCTCTCCGAGGTGGCCGACCAAGGGTTCTTTAAGAGGCTAATTTGCTCAAAATCTTTATGCAAAGATGATGATAGGCATAAGGGCTAAGAAAGCTAAGAGAATTGAGAAAGGAGAGAATGATGAATGAGTGAAGGATGAATGAGGGGTGAGGGATGAGAGATGATTGAAAAAGTGAGAAAAGGGCTCTTATTTATAGGTGAGGCATGGGAGCTAGTTTTGCTAAAAGTAGGAGTGTCCATCTTTCAAAACTCCTTCCAAGGGTGGCCGACCATGAATTGAGGGAATGTGGCTGATTTTACTTGATTCTTGGTCAATTTGAGTGCCACAACAACTCAGGACTAAGACTCGTTCACCAGCAAATCTTTGGGCAAATCTTTGTTATCTTCAACTCTTCAAGGATCATGTGTAATTAAACCAAAAGATGGTTTATGAACCTCCATATTCAACCGAATTTTGGGTTGACTTGTCCCTCAATTTGGACGGTTTTATAATCAAATTAAAGCTCTCAAACCTGTCCAAAAAAAATCAATAAGTTAGAGGAAAAAAGAATTAAATTTTACCAACTTAATTAAATTAATTAAAACCCAAATTATTAATGAAATATTTTAAAATGAATTATTAAATATAATTTTATATTTTATTATTTAATTTAATCATGCATGGTCCACTTTATGTCATAAAAATATAATATGCTCAATTTAATATAAAATAAGTCATTTTATGCGTGAAAACCATATAATAAAACATAAAATTACATTTTAATAATTTCTATGTTCTGTTTTCATATTTTCACATATTTCATTAATTTATTAAATAATTACTTAATTTTAACAATAAATTTAAGTAAAAGGTGATAATTTATAAGGAAAATTCTTATATATTTTTCAGTTTACAAAGATAAACATGGCTTATTATTGGATTTAGATGCTGAAGATGGCATGGCTTTGGAAAAATCAAGAAGGTCTCTGAAGAAAGCATCTTCTGGGTTTACTTGTTGGGTTGCGATCTTAGAATTAATGGAGAGATTTTGAGTTTGTCCAACAGGACTGTCATAAGAGGAATCAAAACCATTAATGGAATGAGAAGAACTACCGGTATAACCATGTTGTTGCTCAAAGAATTAATGTCTTTGATTGAACATAGAAGACGGTGGGTAGTTTCCAGCAGGATTGTCCAACTGAACCGGAGGCAGCTGCTCAGCATCAGCAGGTTTGACTAAGGAAGCCAGTTTAGGTTGTTCACTGAACACAGGTGCAGATCCAGTGTCAGCCGAACGGGAAGGAGATGATGGAGCTAAAGTTGAAGCTAACTCTAGGGAGTTCATGTATGCATCAGTAGGATCAGAATGAAATGTGGGTCCTTTAATTTCAGAGAAATCGTCGGACTTGTAGGTATCACCGCTGAGATAATCAATAAAGCTGGAATTGGTCGCAACTGGCCTTTTTGATGAAGGTGGAGGAGGAAGAAGAGGAACAGCTCAAGCAGGTTCACTTTTTGTGCTCTTTGGACCTGTCTTTGAGCATTATCCCTTGACGATCTGTAATATACAAGTACAGAGATTCATTAAATTAGATGAAACAAGAATACCGAAACATCACAAAAAATATTCCCTTTAAGTAAGGATTGGTTACCCAAATCTTATATTGCTTAGATATAAGTGTCGAATATTGGTATCCGTTCAATATAATAATATTCATTTTTTATTTTTTTCCAACAAACTATATTCAAGCAATCTTTAAGTATGTTCATTTTTATACCCGCAAACTATATTCAGAGAAATCTTTAAGTGTGTTTTAGAGAAGATAAGACAAAACCACTACAATTTCCTCTTAAGTTATAGAGACCAAGGCATGTAACATATCAACGGTAAGTTACTCAGACTTGGTTGTAAATTTCTAATCCGAGTATTTATCCGATACAAACACGTTTACTTTTTCTAGGTAAAAAAATTCATGTATCTAGAGGACCCTTGAAGGACATCCTCATACCTTGTCTCGATATCCACCGAACATGAATATCAAACATGGAAATATCAAGAAAAATAAGAAGTTAACGTAACATAGCATCAAAACATTGTCCATGTGCAAAGTGAATGAATAGAACTGTTGTATGTTTTTTCTCCAACTTTTTCATGGTTTTGAAGTGCAAGATTAATCCGGCACACTATAAATATTTTCTGTAAACTAGAAGAAAAATGTCCAAAACAAAAGGGGGGCAGAAGAATAACATGGTAAAGTCACCTGTGAGCCAGCTGAGCAAAGTCATCTTCCGAATCATCATCGTCATGGTTAACATTAACAATCGGCACAACACGAGTTTCTGCTACTGCTGTGGTAGCACTACCGGTGTTTCTTTTCAGAATGTCGTCATGCTGGCAATGAACATACTGCAATCGATCATTTAGTGCTAATCCCTGACATAAAAGTTGCTCATTTCTGGAAAAGCAAAATCCATCATCAGCATTATTCTATCAAACAGGAGGGAAATCAATGGAAGATACAAACAGATTCACCCGTTGTATGATTCACGAGAACAACAACACGTTTTTTGTAAGAACGGTATTGCTCAACGAGGTCTTAAATCACTTCTTGCTTCAAAGACTGAACAACATCCAAAACAGTAAGCCTAATCATTTGATTTGAGTTTATTTAATCCCTGGCATGCATAAGGACCACATTGGATAGTATGTAATATTTATTAGTCTTCTTTATTTCTTTTTTGGTGTTAATAGATAAGTGGGCACAGATTTAGCTTCCAGGATTGCTTTTCATCTAGAACTGTGCAAAGACCACACAACCTGCCCAAGCCTAAAGTCTTGTTCAATATTCAGGAAGCTTAGGACAAAACTGTTAAACCCGAAAAATGGATTAAACAAAAAAATTAAGCCTATTTAAATATCAATCAAGACCAATTTATGCAATAAGTCCAATAATACGGTCAAGATCAAGAATCAATTTACCATGCCGCAGCAAGGAAAAAACCAAGATTTTACATTGCGCCATGTGAAACCGGAAAAGAGGATTAATAAAGCTGATCCCAGATAAAGAGATTAACAATCAGAACAATAAATTTCCCGGTGCTAAATAGAAAACCAAGAGGAAAATGAAAACCTTGCAATTTGCACATTAAAACGAGTAAATCAACGTACAACAGCAAGAAAATAATCTGAAAAAGAAAAACAGGATACTACATGGGACAAGCATAATGGTTCATTTCTAGAACAAAGTTTTTACCTCGGGAGTCTTGGGCTCCAATGCACTAAGCACTTCCATTAAGATATCTGCTAGTCCACTAGCATTCTGAATCTCTCCCAAGCTGACAGTAGACAAGTTTCATTGTCTTTGTAGGCAAATGATAACCAAAATACTGCTAGTTTATGTAGGAAGTTTACGTGTCAGCAGCAAAGATGTTAAAACACAAAGATGGAAAGAGATAAGCAGTGTAGTACCTTTGAAGTGGTTTATTACAGTTCAACAAAGAAAAAAGGATAGCTTAAGCCTTAATCTTTATGTCCCAATGTTAAAATAATCCATACTGTGTTCATTTATTTTGCCGTGTCATAATCATGTTTATGATATTGAAAAATTCATGTAATCATATTGTGTTCATGTTATATCTTTATGTTCTGTAATATCAGTTTTAGATTTATTAAAGAAAATAAGTATAAAAATTCATTTCAACATTTTATAGTCATATATATGCTAAAACATGCCAATTAACATATAATAGGAACTGTTAGATAATTATGTAAATCATAATGTGTATTATCAATTGAATGTTTTTTCTTAATTATGAGCTGTGGTGAGGTGATGTCTATTATAAGCTGTGATGCTCTATTCTTTGTAATCTCTTCAGGGTCTTTATTTTTAATAAAATTTTATCTAGGCCTAACAAAAAGAAAAAAAAAATTAAGTCATAATGTATATGATTTAGCATAAGCTATGACGACTTATACATATGAAGATATAAATATATTACGTATTCACATATGGTTTAGAATTTATATGGTAAACATAAAATCAAACACAACAAACAAGAGATGAGAGATCCAATCCAAGCAAAAGAGTTACGGATACCAACAATAAATCGGTTGACTTTTCTATTACCGATACAAGTCATTATTGAACTAAGAATCAGATACTCTGAAATATTTTGAGTGAAGCAAAGGTTTCAGAATCTGTTTTCGGACAAAGATGTTCTGTTAAGGACAACTATTTAATCCGTAACAAGAACATAATAATCTAGCAAATTAGTAACTCAAGCCAGAAGCATCATCAGACTGTCGAGAGACCTCAATAGCAACATCTTGACGTGCTGAAACCAGTTGGTGGGTTACTAGATTGTTAGAAATACAAGTTATTGATTAGGAACATGTATATAGGTTGATTTTATTTACTATAAATTTGACATGATAATGAATAATTTTCAATTTTCAATTATTAGATTACTAAGTTCTATATATTACGCTGTAAATCGACATTAAGTAATCGAATATACCAAATGACATGGAAAATATAGGAAAACGAGCATGCTAGTATGACTGATAAATGGTTAGAATTGTGATTGTTTGATTGACTAAATTTATGAATTTTGAAATACCTAGGGATGACTTAAGGCATTGTTTGGTACAACCCAGAGCCAAAAAGCCAACATTATACATCGATATTTAATACCCATATTTGAGCCAGAAAACTCCTCTTGATGAACCCTCATGCAAAACCCAAGCCAAAATATGAACTTGTACTTACCATTTTTCTTTGGTCCCTGAAATGCACGAATTTAGATGTCTGGCCATACCTATTGACGGATAGGTAGAGACATCATGGTGGTTTTGTAAAAATCATATTGAAATAGGAAAGAGCGATGTGATATAGTGATTATGGGTTCAGCTAAAATGTGAAAATCAAAAGAAATATTCAAAAAAAAAGTCAAAAAAAAAGTAGAAAAAGTATGTGAACAATGAAAAATAAAGCATTGTGAGTGAGCTGACCTTAGTCACTTTATCATGTTGTGACTTCCTAAATGGATAAATAAGGAAAGTGAGAGAAGGAGAAATAAGGTGGCGAGTGGGAAAAGGTCATTAAGAGGGAGAATAGGGAACAATACAATGTGTCAAACTACTTTCGTGCTTGGAACTATTTTGATGCTTCTTGTTCTTGAATTTCATACCAAACTTAAGCCTTAGAACGTTACAAGATGAAAAGCCCTATGAGACCTAGGTAAATCTATGCATGAATAGACATTGTATTGAGTAATTGCAAGGATGAATGTTTGTATTCTGCTAGGATAATCAAATTACCTTTTTGATTTATTGAGGGATCAATATGTTTAAAGACCTTGTTGTTTATATACTTTGTAATATATTGAACTCAGAGGTTTTAGATTGAGAATAGTAAGTTATTTACATATCATGCCAGAATTACATGTATATATGATTAGTCCTAGTTATGTATTCCAAAAATTGTCTTTGTATTATACTTGCTCAAGAGTCGTATTTTATTTTTCGTTTTTATGTTTCCTTGCTTAAAGACAAGCAATGACTTAAGTGTGGGGGAGTTTGATTTTTTACAATTCTTTGCAGCAAATTAAACCATTTTTTGTACTTTAGGAGCTTATATAAAAGCAATTCCATTATGTTTTATTTAGTTTTCACTTTTAGTTTACGAATAATAAAAAAGTGCGATTTGAACCAATTATATGACCTTAGGGGCCAAAGTAGGCCTAAAGGAAGGCTAAAATACTTAGTGAGTGTGTAGGAGATCATTCGAAGGCACGGGAATACGAGACTGATCGCCATGTTGCTACACGAAGGGTCAACATCGCAACATAATGAGTAAGAAGCCCAAAAGAGAAAAGTTGCCTAATGTGTCGTGACGTAGCCAAATGATGTCTCAACACAGCCCTGAATCCAAGCCTGAGCCTCTAAACTGCCACTAAAGTGGTGACATAGACCAAAGGATGTTGCGACACCGGCCCAACTTGAAGAATTAATGAGTTGAGGGTGTTTTGGTCCACACAACAAACTTTAACGAGGAAACGTCAGCTGATTTAGGTCAATGGATGACAATCGACCCTAAATCTATAAATAGACTTCATTGAACACTTCATAATCATATTTTTTTGTACCTTTTATCTTTTATTCTAGTTTAGGTTGCAACTTTTATATAGTTTTCAGTTTTTTTTTCTTTTGTACTTAGGTGATTTTCTTTTGTAATTTAGTTTTATTTTCCATTCTTGTTCTTTAGAGATTTTATTTTTGGATTCAACAATTCTCTGTGGATTTTTGCGCTTCATTTATCACTACAAATCAAAAGTTCTCTTAAACCCTTATTCTTGATCTGTTTTTCATGTTTATATTTTCAATCAATATTATGTTGTTTACGAGATCCATGAGGAACTAATCCTCTTATGGGGGATTAGCGAGTGGACGTGGGAGTAATTAATTTCTATGTAGTGTTTCTTAGCAGATCAGTTGGTTGGGATAGGAAGAATTTAAACCCTAGGCCTAAAAACTCTAGGAAGTCATCTAGGTGGGAATGAACCCAAAATTGGTATTGCTTATCTGTGAACCCCTTACCCCAATCCAGTTTGGATTGTGAGGTCGAGAATAAGTAGTTCTTTTTTACTCTATAATTTGTGGAAGATCGAGAAATCCTGCAAGTTTAGCGACTAGGTGATGAGTAGAACCCGAAATAAAAATTAGTTACGAACATCGAAATGAGTTAGCCTTCCATTCCTAAAATTGATTAAATCTGCAAATTAAGTTTTTCATTTTTAATTTTACCCAATTTATTTTTCTTATAAAATAATCTCTCTTCACCTTATATTTTATGATAATATGATTTAATTAAAATACTAATTATATATATTCACATCGAAGTTATTATTAATTTAGTATTCACCTCCCTTGGGTGTGACCATCGGATACTCACTTACTTCGTTGTAACTATATTACAACCTGACTCATTTACTTGTGGAAAATGCCTAAGTTTCATATTTGGTTGTAGGAAATATACTCTATACGTTAGTAAGTTTGGAAGCAATTAATGGGCTAGCTAAATCAAGCTTCCATGACTTCAAAAACATAAAAATTACAAGAAAATAACTTAGAAATTTTACCTAATTTATGATCGAATGCTTCAAGCCCTCAACCATGGAGTTTTCATGTTTTTCTTCTCTATAGATGGTGCAAAACATAATAACTTTCATATTTTCCCACTCATTTTACTTATATACCTAATTAGGATTTAACTAATCAAGTTTTTCTTAATTAATCACTAGTTTATTAAACTTTAAACTTAATTTAATTAAGCATAATGATATGTACATCATCATCCACTATGCACTAATTAAAAATGGTCTATTAGCCATTTTAGTCCTTTGAATAATTACTATTTTTGTCCTTAAGCTTTTGGCTAATTAAAAACTTATAGCAATAAGACTTTTACAATTTAGTCATTGTACCTTAATTAAGCAATTAATAGAAAAATTGAAGGACCAAACTTTAATATTATTTTATACTAACTTTGTAAATATTTTAATTTAATATTTACGAACTTGGTTTATGAAAATGGAGTTTCGAAAATACATTTTCAAACACCAATTAACTTTCAGGTCTTTATAGGTTACGAGTATTATGTAACCTTTATTGATGACTATTCTAGGTATGTGTATGTATACCAAATACACCACAAGAGTTCTTAAGGTACCTCATAGAAAATGAAACTCTATCCCAGTTAACTGCATTGGGCACCCTACAACAAAATGCGTGGTAGAGAGAAGGAATTGGATGTTATTAGACATGATTCATTCGATTTTAAGTTATTCAGAGTTGCCAATCTCTTCTTGGGGATATGTAGTACAAATGGCTTGCTATATTCTGAATGATGTACCAACGAAGTCAACATAAAAAAATCTATACAAATTGTGGCATGACAAAAAGTTGAATCTTAATCATTTAATGATTTGGGGATGTCCAACCAACGTATTGGATAAAGATGTGAGGACGTTGGACTCACGAATAGAACTGTACATGTTTGTAGGATATCCAAAGGGTGATCACAACCCGAAAGAGCAAACTGTTATAGTGACAACTCATTCTACCTTCCTTTAATAAAGTTACATGAATGAATTCAAACCTTGGAGTAAAAAGATAATCAAGGAACTTTCGAGAAATACAAAACCTTACAAAAACAATTCCCAAACCAACTTCTAATAGTAGACCTACAAACGATCAGTAGCATAGGGTGCTTCATCATAGTGGGAGGGTCTCTTGTAGGCCTAAGTTCTTCCAATCTGGTGGAATTTTTTTAACACTGAGTCTACCGAATAGGAAGATGATGACCCACTAACGTAAGATGAAATGGTGCAAAGTGTTTATTTTAATCTCTGAACTATGAAAACTGAGATGGATTCTATGGATTCCCACTCAGTGTGAGAACTTGTAGACTTACCTAAAGGGATAAAATTCATAAGGTGTAAGTGGATCTACAAGAGAAAAAGAAATGTGGATGGAAAAGTAGAAACTTATAAGGTCAGACTTGTAGCAAAAGGTTATACTCAGAAACTGAATTTTAATATATCAATATAATAACTCCATAAACACCAATATTTCATATTTACGGACTCAATTTATGGAAATAGGGTTCTGAACCCATATTTTTCAACACCATTGGAAACCGGGTCATTAACTAACCCTTTGTAACAACCTATTTTTTAGTGGTGTCAGAAATAGTGATTTCAGAGCCACAAATCTGACGAGCGAGTTCATAAATATAATTATTTAATATTTACGAGTCAAATATAGAATTACATTGAAACTTGATTTAATAATTTATGTTAAATCAAAGAATAATTAGGTTCAAATGGTATATCCTTAAATTCCAGTGGTTTTAAAAAATGAGATATCAGGACCTCATTTCTACAAATCAAGAATATTTATAGAGTTTTATTAGGGTCATATTAAAAGTTGGTTAAGTAATTTTAATGTTTAGATAGTTAATTAATTAAAAAGGACTATATCATAAAAGCTGCAAAAGTGGGTTTCTCTTAGTTAAATATATTAAATGGCCATAGTATTGTGAAATGTTGGACTTAGCTGGTAATTAAACCTTATTATTGGATGATGGATAGTTTTTGGACATTATTAGCTTTTTTAAAGGTTAATTTTTAAAGGATAAAATGGTAATTAAATTAAATAATAACTAAAACAAATAAAAAAAAAGCATTAGTATCATTTTCTTCGTGGTTTTTTTGTAACAAAAAATCACCATGGTTTTAAGCTTGCGAATTGGCCGAGCTCCTATTTCATACATGTAAGTGAATTTTAATTCCATTTTTAATGATTTTTATGTTTTTGTTATTGTTTTAGCTTAATCTATCTAGCTCGGGGGGCTAATTTGTAGAATTGTTAAAAGTTTAGGACTTGCATGAATAAGTTTAAGGTTTTTTTTAATTTAATTTATAGATTATTAAAGTTGGTAGTTATATAAGTATTTTGTTAAGTAATTTTAGATGATTTTAAGGTTTAGGAACTGATTTATGAAAATGGTAAAATTCAAGGAAAATATTGTGAACTGAAGATAAATATGGGTTGTTATGAGACTGTGTAAAAATTGGCTGACATGAAGTTTAGCTAAAAATGGTAAATTTGTAAGTTACGGGTTTAGGGACTAAATTGTATAAAAGTTAAAATGTTTGGGGAAAATTGTAAATTAATAATGGAAGGGTTTAATTGCATATAACTACTTTTTAAAATATTGAAAATGTATTAATCAAGTTGAATTATTATTTAGATCAAGAAATATCAAAATCGGATTTAAGTCGAGGAAAAGCTAAACTTTCGGACTAGTTTTTGACTCTATTTTAAAAACCGCTTTAGTCGAGGTAAATTCGTATAATGATTGAAATCATTATTTTCTGTTTTGGATGAATGCAAATAAATATTTAAGCTATGTTTAAATTAAATTAATAAAGATGTGATAAATCATTATTGTGGATCAACTAGAGAAATTACTAATGTGATTGGTGAAATTATAGTTGGTGATCAGGAATTATAGATTGTATCATTAAATGTTTACTTTGATTAAGGTAAGTTCATAGTGTTTTGATATGTAAATGTAAAAATCTTTTCATTATATCATTGTTTGTTTGTTAGTTGAATATATCTTTAAGAAATTTCATTTGTTATTATTGGTTATCGATTATTACAAATAAGTACATATGAGAATGAATAGTTGATGATAGCAAATTTTTGTGATTTCACACTATTGATATGAATGTATTGGATTTATTGTAAATAGACGAAAATGATGAAGTGCTTCCAGATGATGAATATGTATAAAAGTAACGAAATTATGCTTAATGCCCGGTTGAACATAGTAAACGCTTAGGACACGATTGACATGCCAATAGGATTAGAATGCACATTTCTACAGGATTGAACTTCGGTCCCTTTGTTTGCACTTCGGTGCCTCTGTTTTCACTTCAGTGCCTCTGTTACACTTCGGTGTTTATGTTTGCACTTCGGTGCCTCTTATTGCACAATCCTACCTCTGTCAGCACTTCAGTGCATCTGTTCCACATCTATGATGCTTCTGGTGTGGTGTAGTTACCCAAGTATCCGAGTCAAGTTTCTAGTTCATCGGGCTATGAAATAATTGAATTACAATCTATTTATGTGCTTACATATTATCACATATTTATAGTATTGGTAAGTGAAATATATTATAATGAATTTCTTAGTTACATGTATGGATTTTTACTTTAAGTATATGTGATTTATGGTATGAAAAAGTCCTTTGAGATGGAGGTTGTTTTGATGTATTGAATTGAAAAGGTAACATTTGAATTATGTGGACGAATGATATATATAGTGAAATTCTTTTCATGATATGAACAATTAATTAAAGCTTTACAGAGTTTATGGCTATATGAAATGATCTATGATTTAAAGTAAAGATATGAATATATGATAAGTATAGTTAAAATAAAATGAAGGTATATGGTAGTCATATGATAGATGAATGATGAAATTGAAATGCGTGATATGTTATATGCCTTGATTGGGTTGGATTTTTATGTGCATTGCTTCACCAACTAACCTTGTGAGGTATGGTGTATAGGAAAAGGAAATTTGTTCTATGACTAAATGTAATTACTCATGATTGATTAATTTAACGCAATTGGTAAGTTTAAGTTCTTTTATACGATCTTACTACGCACTAGTTGCTTATATAATTGTTTTCTTTGTTTTGTAGATCATTGGAAAACTTGAATGGTTGGGATCTTCATCGGGGCACGATATCACCATCCATCGATCCACTTTGGTAGCTTTTGGATATATTAACTTATGATTATAAATGGCATGTATAAGGTTGTATGTCTATTTGGTATGTCTTGAATTGTGCCAAGCATAGGTGTGCCTTAATGCTTTTGTTGATGGTTTGTATATGAAGTGTATTTATATGATGTTAATGGTTGTGTATGACCTTTTGAAAATTGGAAGGAAATGGTTGATTGATATATTTTTGGTTGTGGATGTTTGGTATATTTGAAGTATGTTAAATGATTGAACTTATGATGTTAAATTGATTTAGGTTAGGTGTAAAGCCCCAAATAATTTATTTATACTTTTGTAAAATTTGACACAAATATCTGTTTGCTTTAGTGGTTAAGTGTTCTGGGTGTGTCTGAGAAGTATTGGGTTCAAGCCTTACCCTTGACAATTTTTATTTTTATTTTTAGATCTAAGCCTTATCTCTGTTCTGTGGGCTTACTTTTAATTGCCTGTAAATTCATACTAGAATGAGCTTGTTGGTTCAAGTGGTAAGGGAATTGGTGTGTTGAGGGACTTGTGTTCGGATCCCTACACAAGTGTAGGAGTTATTTTCTTTTTGCTTGGTTATCTGGAAGAGTTTCAGTGGAATTTGAATTCTGAGAAAGTTGAGTTTGAGATTTTAGTGGGGGTTGAGATATTGTTGCTATCAGATATTATTTTTGTTTTTGGAATTTTCAGTTCTCTCTCCCTCTCAAAGAAATTTTTTCGTCAATTGTTCTTTCTTTTCTTGTTACCTTTCTTTTCCAATCAAACTATTGTCATTCTCTGCGTTGGGTTTTGTGTCTTTCGCTCGCGTGGTGTTTTGTAAGTGCTTCGGAAGCTTTGTGCAATTGTCAGTGTTTCAGTTATGTTAATAATGTGTATCTTGTTGCTTAGGAGTAGATCAAAGGGCTAGGGACTTCTCGTCGGTACTATAGTTACGCGAAATCACCATGTTCGTTTTAAGGTAAGAGATTCAGTTGTTTATTGGATTGAGGGGAGACTTGGTTTCGATTTTAGTTTCATTTTAAGTGACAAATCAGGTGGTTTGTTGGTCAATTTTAGGTTTTGAGTGGCTTGGGAGTGTTTTTGCACCGAAATTGTAACAGGTGTGTACCCGAAACGCAGAAAAATGAACATCAATAAAAGCCAAAAAGCCATACCGTCGACGCCACACAGGCATGTGGTCACCGGTGTAGTAGGCCGTGTGCGAGAACAATGTCGTGAGATTAATGTAGGCATGGTCGTGCGTAAGACACAACTGTGTAGTGGCTTGAGCGTGGCCTTCTGGGCCACACAGGCATGGTCAAGTTGGGCGTGTGGATTTTGGGCCAGGCCATGTGGGCCACACGAGCAAAGGCCAATCTAGGCGCGTAGGCCCACATGGGCATATGGGCCCATAATTCTAAAATATTTCCTAGGGTGCGTTGGTGGTTCCGTTCGACTATGGACCTATCATAGGGTCGGTAAGGGCTACTTAAACCCCTATCTGTATGCTATGAAATTCTGTTGGACTGATTTGATTAGGATACTAATGTATGCCTAATTATACTAATATACATGTATCTATTATTTGTATAAAGCATGTTGAGCATGTTTAGTATGATAAAATTTTAACTGATATCTGCATCTGTTTTGGGGTGAGTTTTATATATGTGGAGGAAGTGTTATGTATGGCGATCATCGTCTATATTCTGGTAGCTTGACTGCACTATATCTGATACGTGTCGTAACGACACAAAGTGGTGTGTAGGGATGGGTAGGTGTTCTTAACCCCATATGGTGTGATGGGATGGTTGGAGTTGGTGTGTAAAGGATGAGGGTACGAATTTGCTTATTTGAATCTATTAACTAATCTGTACATCTGTTTCTGTAACTGTATCTGAGAAGGGCACAAGCCCGATTCTGTATTTGATTGTCTAAAATATTTCTGTATGTTTGCTTGTCTAATTCTGTTGGGTTACACACTAAGTTTACATAACTCACATTTGTTTGTTTGTTCTGTCAGGTAATCCACAGACGTAGGTGGATCGATGTGGCGGAGGCACAGCGGTGACCACTATATCGTAAAACAGTTAAACTTAGTACTTTTGGTTTATTTTAAATTTTGGACTTATTTGAGAATTGTAATTTTTGAGGACTCTCTGGACTATTTGGTTTTTAACTGTTTATTTTGGATTGTTTGTCAATTTGTTTACTCTGGTAAAATTGCTTTATTAAAACGATGATTTTTATGCAAACAACGACTTTCCTAAATACACGACTGTGTTTTCAAACTTTAACGATTAAGGCTTCCGCTGTAATAAAATTGGTAAAGAAACTGACTAAATTGCAGTTTTAGTAAATTTTAACTAATGATGGTTTACCAAGTCAACATGATTTTCAAAACCCATTCCTTGTGGTGTCACCAGATTCAGCCATAATGTCTAGGTTGGGTTTGGGATATTACATTTAGTGGTATCAGAGTAGTGTTCAAAACTCGACTGTAAATTTTGGGTTCTAAAATTGTGTTTTATAGAAGAAGTGGTTTACAAATATATTTGTTAAATTGGGAAGTATGTGGTACACCGAGTCTCCGGCACCGATCCTATAAGTATTTCTAAAATTTTGATAGAAAACTCTAAAAATATTGTAGTTAGTACTCTCTGAAACTGAGCTGAATAGATAGAGATTGAAACCTTTGGAAACAAAACTGAACTGAACTTCTGATAATTTATGCATAAAACATCTGCTAATAAATACTGAAACTGATGCATAAAACTTTTAATATAGATTAAAACCCGCATTTATGATAAGCGCTCGTGAAACTCACGGACGTGGTATTAGAGGCCGTGGTAGAGGTTGTAAAGGGGCTCGAGCTGAATTTTCCACTCTCGGTAGTATGTCTAACATAGAAACGAGTGAGACACCTGTATCGACTGCTACTGAGATTGGGTCTCAGACTCGCTTGGCTGGGGACGACGCACTATCTCAGGCCATGTTGAGAATTTTGGAGAGGGTCGCTAGACCCCACTCTGGAGCTGGGGACTGTAGGTCGGTAACTTAACAACTCTGGTTTAATGGTGCTGAGTTGTTTTGGGGCGTCACTAAAGTCGCCCTTAATGTGGCCGAATATTGGTTGGAGGCCACTGAGAGGATCATGAATGATCTAGACTGTACTCCTGAGCAGAAACTGAAAGGTGCAATCTCCTTGCTTCGCAGTAAAGCACATCAATGGTGGTTGACAGTTGAGGAGGGTACCCAGCCTGATTGTCTGAGTTGGGATTTCTTTAAGACTGCCTTTTAGAGCAAGTATGTGGGAGCTAGTTATGTGGACGCTCGTAGGCTTGAGTTCATGAATCTCACGCAATGCGATAGATCTATGGCCGAGTTTCTAAGGCTAACTCACTACACTCGAGGCACGGTGGTGAGTCTGATTTGAGGATGGCATAAAGGATAATTTGAGAGTGCTGATAGCTCCACAGAGGGAACGAGAGTTTACTGTCCTGGTTGAGAAGGCAAAGATCATCGAGGATGTTAAGCTTGTGGAGCGCTAGAATAGGGACAAAGAGAGAGGCAAGAATAGGAGGGATTTGGAGCCTTCTAGTTCTGTGTAGAGGCCTAAGAAAAAGGCCAGATCTGATAGGACGGTTAGAGTGGGGGTTCCTGCTACTCCTACTGGGATTCAGCCATGCAGTGACTGTGGTAGGCACCATCCGAGCGAGTGTTGGAGGAGGATTGGGGCTTGTCTGAGGTGTGGGTCATTAGAGCACCGTATCAGAGACTGTCCACAGTGGGCAATTCAGATGCAAGCTTCAAATCCAGGTCCTGTACAACCTCGAGGGTAGTTTAGCAGCCACCTAGGGGCCATGGTGCGACAAGAGGCGGAAATGGTTTAGGTCGTGGGCAGAGAGCACTGGGTAGAGGTGTTAATCAGACAGAGGTGAGGTAGCCTGCACTTGTCTATGCTGCTCGACGCTGAGAGGACAGAGATGCTCCAGATGTTATCACCAGTACATTTTTAATTTCTGATGTACCTTATACTACTCTTATAGACATAGGTTCTACATACTGCTATGGATCTAGCACTATATCTAAAAACTTGGGGGGTCACTGTTGAGAGCACTTCTAGTAAGATCACTGTAGTGAGTCCATTGGGGTAGTCTATCTGGGTTAGTAAACTCTATAGGGATGTTCCGTTAGAGGTACTAGGTGATATTTTTCTGGCGAATCTGATGGAGCTATAGTTTGGGGAGTTCAACTTAATTCTGTGCATGGATTGGATGGTCAAGCACTGAGTTAGTTTAGACTGTGCAACTAAGAGGGTCGTTCTGAGGACTGAGGATGATAGGGAAGCGGTCGTAATCACCGAGCGTCGAGATTATCTGTCTAATGTGATCTCTGCTTTTATGGTTGAAAAATCGGTTCGAAAATGGTGTAAGGCATACTTGGCGTATGTTAGTGTTTCTAATTCTGAGGACTTTTCTATTGGGAATATCAGAACGGTAAGGGATTTTTCGAATCTCTTTCTTGAGGAGTTACCAGGTTTACCTCCTAGTCGAGAGGTTGAGTTTGGGATCGAGCTGCTTCCGGGTATAGCTCCGGTGTCTATTGCTCCATACCGTATGGCACCGAAAGAGCTTACTAAGCTTAAGGCTCAACTTCAAGAGCTTCTAGATTATGGTTTCATTCGTCTGGGTATGTCTCTATGGGGGGCACAGTTCTGTTTGCTAAGAAGAAGGATGGAACCATGAGGATGTGTACCGATTATCAACAGCTGAATAAGTTGACTGTGAAGAATAAGTATCCAGTTCTGAGGATCGATGACTTATTTGATCAGTTTTGAGGGGCTTCAGTGTTCTCTAAGATAGATCTTCAATCTGGGTATCATCAGTTGAGGGTTAAGGAAGCTGATGTTCATAAGACTGCATTTAGGACTCATTATGGACACTACGAGTTCCTAGTTATGCCTTTTGGTCTGACGAATGCTCCGACTGTATTCATAGATCTAATGAATCAAGTGTTTCAGCCTTATTTGGATCAGTTCGTCATAGTCTTCATTGACAACATTTGGTTTACTTTAAGATTAAGGATGAGCATGATGAGCATCTTAGAGTAGTGCTTTAGATTCTTTGTGAGAAGCAACTTTACGCTAAGTTAAGCAAGTGTGAGTTTTGGTTGAGTGAAGTGACTTTTTTGGGGCACGTGGTTTCTGTTAAGGGGATTCGAGTTGATCCTCGAAAGATCAAGGTTGTGCTTGGTTGGAAACAGCCTAAGAACATATCTAAGATCCGTAGTTTTTTGGGTTTGGCGAGATATTACTAGCGGTTTGTAGCAGGGTTCTCCCTTATTACGGCTCTATTGACTAAGCTTCTGCGTAAGGGTGTGCCGTTTGTTTGGACTGATGCGCAACAATCGAGCTTTGAGAAGCTCAAGTTTGTTTTGACTCAGGCTCCTGTTCTGATACAGCCTGAATCCAATAAGGAGTTTGTGGTATACAGTGATGCATCGCACATTGGTTTGGGATGTGTTTTGATGCAGGGTGGTAATGTAACACCCCATACCTGTAACCCACGCTGGAGCAGAATACGAGGCATTACCTAACTCGATCTCATGCACGCAATCGTTCCCCAAGTCACTAAGACTTGGTCCCATTTTAGAAAATTTTCAATTTCTACTTTAAAATTCTTATTATTGGCCTACGAGCCCCAAATCGACCATTGAAAACTATTCGGGATCAGCCCGGGTCCTTAAACCATCTATAGAAAATTTGACTTGAAAACAGGGCACACGCTCATGTAGAAAGGAAACACGCCTGTGTGGCCATTTCAACATGGTCATGTTGATGGCCCATGTGGTTCACACGGCCTAAGCAATCTAGGGACACGCCCATGTCCCCACCAATGTAGAAGAAATTCTAAATGCACTCCTCCAGGGGTTTTCACACGGCCTGGCACACGCCAGTGTCCTTGGCCTGTGTCTTTCACACGGTCATGGCATGCCCATGTCCTAACCCGTGTACAAAAACATGGACATTCTATTTCTAACGTCAGCATCTCCAAAATGTCACACGGCCAAGGCACATGCCCGTGTGCTAGGCCATGTCCATCACACGACTATGACACACAGTTGTGTCTCTTCCTGTGTGTTTACTAGCATGCATACTGACTTGAAATTTTTACGTCCAGGGGACACACGGCCGGACCACATGCCCATGGGGCAAACCGTGTGTCACACACGGCCTAGACACACGCCTGTATGTATACCCGTGTGGACAATATAAGGCTATTTACCAAGCCTTTTTGCCACCTTTACTTATACAACCTACACATTATCAACCAAGACCAATATAAGGCTATCCCATTCAACCAAACCAACCACAATAAACAATATTCCATGAGTGCATTTTACTCATATATGAAGATAACATCATTTTATATAAATGAAAATGGATATTAGCCATAATTCGAGGCTTAATACAAAATGAGAGATTTATCCCAAGCCAACACATTTGGCCAAATTGATAATGACACAAAACATAAGTCTAGTTCCCTATACATGCCATATTCAAAAATATAAATCAAACTATACTTAATGCTTCGATCGATAGTGTGATCGATATCTTTGACTTCCGTTGATCCTTGAGCTAGATAGTCGGCACTATAAGAAAATGAAAAAGAAGAGGGAGTAAGTATAAAGCTTAGTAAGTTGCACATAAATGAATATACAACATAACTTTACCATTCATCAACAAGCTTATAGCATACAATTGGGCATAGGTAACACTTACTCATTAATATTCAGTACACATCGTATACCATAAAATGGGCTCATATCCTATATACACCAAACAAGTACCTATACCACTCACAACACAGTTATATTTTCCTCGTTAACTTGAAATCATAACTTTCACCGTTGAACCATTTGAAACACTATCAGATATTCATTAAGCCTCAAACATGGGGTAAGGTGCCGATGCCATGTCCCAGACATGGTCTTACACAAGCTCTAGCATATCTGTGCCGATGTCGTATCCTAGACATGGTCTTACACTAACACATCTCGTAGCCGATGCATGTCCTAGACATGTCTTACACTGACTTACGTCTTGAGGCTGATGCATGTCCCAGACATGTCTTACACTAGCACTCGTCTCAATGTTGATGCCATGTCTCAGACATGGTCTTACACTGGCTCTCATAATGTGGCCGATGCATGTCCTAGACATGTCTTACACTAGTTCACAATAACTCATGTGTTATCGCATGAATACCTGATTTATTTTTCCTAAGTTCAAACGGGATCTCTACTATCTCTATTACCATCATGCTTTCTCAATTCCACAATCAAGCAATTCATGCTATATTAAATTCAAGTAAAATTCAACACATACATTAACATTGTAGTTGTATTATTTACATACAACTTACCTCAGATTACAAAATGTAGCGACTAGTCGATTTAATCGATTTGTTTGGCTTTCCCCCGGTTTAAGTTTGAATTTGATGATTCTTGATCTATAATCGCAATATTCACTTATTTAGTCACTAAATAAAATTTAGCAATCGAAAATTCATATCTTTCGTAAAATGACCATTTTGCCCCTAGACTTTGACAAAATGACCATTTTACCTCTAGCCCCAAAAATCAATTTTTATCGAATTTCTTCATATCTTAAGCCTAGCCGAACCCTTTCTACTCTTATATCAACTCCAAATTCCCACTATTTCACACACTTATCATCTATTTTACAACTTATGCAAAATAGCACTTTTAGGTGTTTTCATGCTAACACCTTTCACCAAAGTTGTTCATTAGACACCCAAGACTCATTTTCTTCCTTAAAAACTCAGCAAACATTACAAATATTTTCATGTCAAAACCCTAAACTCTTGATCATTTTTCAAAATAGAACCCTCATGTTTCAAGGGTCTTAAAAATGTAAAAATCATCAATAAAAACTATCAAAATCACTTACTTGTGAGGATTAAAAATTGCTAAAATTTTTAAGCTTTCAAGCCCCCTTTAATGGCTGATTTTTGGTGGAGAAAGAAGATGAAAAAGGGATGATATCATCTTTTCTTTATTTACTCCTATTTTAGTCAAAATAAGCCACCTAACTTACCAAACTTTGAAATTTTGACCACCTTGTCACCTATGGCCGGCCATGCCTCCCTAAAGGTTCTAGTTACCCTTTAAAGACCCCCAATTTAGGTTCTCTAGCTATTTGGCACTTTTAGCTATCAAAATAGGACTTTTGCATTTTATGCGATTTAGTCCTTTTATGCAATTAAGTCACAAACACTAAAATTATTTCACCAATTTTTCATGCACTCTTAAAAACATGCTATAATATCAAAATAATAATAAAATAATTTCTCTGACTTCGGATTTGTGGTCCCAATACCACTATTCCGACTAGGCCCAAAATCAGGTTGTTACAGGTAAGGTTGTGGCTTATGCATCCCGGCAGCTTAAAACACATAAGGGAAGCTATCTGATGCATGATCTCAAGTTGGCTGCTGTAGTCTTTGCGTTGAAAATTTGGAGGCACTATTTGTATGGTGAGAGGTGTATTATCTATACTGATCACAAGAGCCTCAAGCATCTCCTCGTTCAGAAGGAGTTGAACTTTAGGCAGCATCATTGGATTGAACTACTCAAAGATTATGACTGCACTATGGAGTACCATCCCGGTAAGGCCAATGTGGTAGCTGATGCTCTCAGTCAAAGATTGATGTCTGATTTGAGGGTGATGTTTGCTCACCTTAGTCTGTTTAATGATGGGAGTCTGTTAGTCGAGTTGCAAGTTAAGCCGACTTGGATTGATCAGATTAGAGATAGGCAGTTGGGGGATGAGTCTCTGGGTTCGTGGTTTCGTTAGATTGAGAGTGGCAGTACTTAGGATTTTGGACTGAGTAATGATGGTGTGCTATGTTTTCGAGGTCGAATTTGTGTGCCGAATGATTCAGATTTGAGGAAGTTGATTCTAAGGGAGGCGCATAGTTGCCTTTATGCTATGCATCTCGGTGGTAATAAGATGTATTGGGATCTCCGTGAATTTTACTAGTGGCCGAGTTTGAAGCACGAGGTTACTGAGTTTGTTGCTCGTTGTCTAACATGCCAGCAAGTTAAGGCAGAACATCAGTTGCCTTCAGGTTTGCTCCAAGCCATTAAGATTCCTTTGTGGAAGTGGGAACGAGTAATGATGGACTTCGTTAATGGGTTGCCTTTAACACCCACTAAGAAGGATTCTGTTCGGGTCATTGTGGATCGTTTGACCAAGTCTGCTCACTTCATTCCGGTTTGAATAGACTACTCTATACAGAAGTTAGTGAAGCTCCATATCTCTGAGATATTTAGACTTCATGGGGTTCCTATGTCGATCATTTCTGATAGGGATCCTCACTTCACTTCTCGATTTTGAAAAGAATTGCATGTAACAGCCCAATTTCAATGAAATCGGAATAGTGGTTTTGGGACCACAAATCCGAGCCGAGAATAAAATTTAATTTAATTTTGTTACATAGTCTGTATTATGTTAGAAATGACATATGAAAATTTCGATAAGTAAAATTTACCGATTATGTGTTTAATTACGAGAAGGACCAAATCGCATAAAATTCAAAAGTTAAATTCTAGTAGCTAGAAGGATTAAATAGCTATGGAATTCAAAACTTGATGTCCTTATATAGTAATTAGACCAATAAAGAAAAATATGTAGATATTTTTGGTGACTCATCCATGGAAATTTAGAAAAAAAAGAGCAATAACTAAATTGGAATTGAATTAATTTAATTAATTAAAAGATGATAAAAGAAATTTTATTTTATTTTATGTCATCTTCATCCCCAAAATACATGGAAACCCTAGGAAAGAGAGAAGAAACTTTCTTAGCTTAATTGGGTAAGTTTTCTTGTCCCGTTTTTAGCAATTTTGATATTTTTGAAACTGTGATAGTTTCATCTATCTATTTGGGGGATCGATTTGAAAAGTTATTAAAGTATGGAAATTAGGTCATGGATGAATATGCTAAAAATTTAAAATTTATGGTAGGAAATGAAAGGTTGTTGATAGATAAACAACTTTTACAAAGTGATTTTTGATGAAAACATGATTTAGGGACTAAAATGTAAAGTTGTGAAAAATTGAAGAAAAATTCTGAATTTTATAGAATGTATGTGCTGTAAATTTTATAGTGAAATTTTTGTTAGACTTGGAATATGGAGTAAATTGCATAAATTTCATTTTTTCGAACCTAGGGACGAAATTAAAATTTATAGAAATTTTGGGGGCAAAATGATAATTTTGCCTAGGATGTAAATTGAGTTCACTTGAATGTAAAATGTGATAAATTGATGAATAAATTCATTTATATAGATCCAGATAACACAAATTCGAAGCTAGATCGAGGAAAAGAGAAAGTTTTGGATTAGTAGATTTATATACGCGAACAAGTGTCGAGGTAAATTCGTGTAACTCAATTGATCTTGTAAATATGATAAGTTGAATGTTGTGTTGTATGGAATGTGTTTTATATTTATGTGAATTAATTTGAATGTTATAACATAAGAAATTATTACATGCTTGAGATTGTTTGAAAAGGGTTAAATTCCGTTTGAATATTGGATTTTGATGGATAAACAAAATTTCCTTACTGAATGAGGTCCTACATTGTAGCTAATGAGATTTAGCTCAGACTGGTAATCCTAATTGAGCTCTTCTGAGCATATATTACAAAAAGGATTTAGCCTGAACTGGTAATCCTGTTATATGTTATGAGGCTCGAGAGTGTGCTTTCTGATTTAGTGCCCTATTGGGTACTCTTGAATATGAATGGGCAGGTTGTAAAATTATACACCTTGAGTGTACTATTTAATTATCCATCGAAATTTCAATGATTCAACGGATAAAATACTTGACATGATATGAGAATTATGAGACGAAATGAATGGTGTCTTGAAAGAATATAGTATGATGAACTCCTTTATGCTTACTTGATGCTTATATGAACATTTATGTAACTAAATTGTTTGATTGAGTGTATGTGTATAGGTAAATTTGTCAAATTGATGAAAAAGCATGTTATATGAATGCTTAATGTTAATAAATATAAATTGGTAAGCTTTAATTCTTATTATACGAACTTACTAAGCATGTAATGCTTATTTAGTTTTATTTTCCCTGTTTTATAGTGCTCAGAAGCTCGTGAAGGTTCGAGATCGGTTGAAGCATCATCACACTATCCACTAGCTTATTTTGGATATATGTAGTAAAAATCATTTTGATATAATGGCATATATAGGATGCTTTATCATTAGTGGCTTGAAAATGATGTTTGTAACCTAGCCATTGGAATGGCTAGTAATGGTTTATTTTGGTATTATAAAGTAAGTTATTATGATAATCACATATGTGTTATGTTAAGTGTATGTGGTCAAATGATGTTAGTGCCCAAGTTAAACCAAGGTAAGATTATAAACATGTGTATGTTATGTTATACCATATTTAGATGTTAAAATTTGCTTGAATCAAATGCTTGAATTGGTTGGTATTTGGATGTAAGTTTTGGCGCAGGATATTGGTAAAATTTTGGGTGAAAAATGAAGCTAGAAATGGCTTTATTTTGTCCACACGGGCGTGAGTCTAGGCCATGTGTGACACACGACTTGGTACATGGGCGTGTAGTTAGGTCGTATGTCCCTTGCATCTTAAATTCAAGAAACAGAATGCTCAGAATTGAACACATGGGTAGAGACACGGGCGTGTGTCTCAGCCGTGTGTGCAACACGTCCTAGAACACAGACGTGTGTCTTGGCCGTGTGAACCTTGCACCTAATTTTTGAAAATTAAATTGATCACATGGCCTACTCACACGGGCGTGTGGTTGGCTGTGTGGCACAAGTCAGAGAGTTACACGGGGTCGAACACGGCCTGCGACACGCACGCGTCCCTAGACCACATGGGTGTGTGAGCCCTGGACCTAGGAAAATTTTAGAAAATTTTGTGAAAAATTCTTGGAGTTCCCGATTAAGTCCAAACTCGATTCTAATACTCGATTTTTCATGCAAAATCGGGCTATAAAATTTTTCTTTAAGAACAACTTCATTTATTCGTACACAAATTGTCCTTAATATGGGCTTACGAGGCCCAAAACAACCATCGAAAGGGATTCGGGACTGAATCGAAGACTTTAGAAAAGTTTGGAAAATTTTCCCCAAAGTGGTGCCACACGCCCGTGTGGGACAAGGGACACGCTCGTTTACCCTTGTCACGCCTGTGTCCTATGGCCGTGTCACTCTCTAACTATGACGTCAGCATCAATTTAGGGTTACACGGTTGTATCACATGCTCGTGTGGCCAGACCATGTGGTCAATTTATGTAACACCCCTCACCCGTATCCAACGTCGGGACAGGGTTCGAGGCGTTAACGGACTTAAACATTCACAACAACACATAAAATATTACCAACCATGCATGGCAAACATGCATATGCACATCACCAATATCAGACATAACATAAATAGCTAGATTTATAAGTCAGAATCATTAGCTCACTAAAGACCAATATATTTGGCCAAATTATAATAACACATGTTATAAAAACTAGGTCCCTATACATGCCACTCACTTGATAATTCTAGCATATGTGTTTATACGGTCAAGGTGTTGGCTTAATAGTGTGATGCTACCTCCGACTATCTCCAACCCTGAGCTAACATGACAACACTAAAAGAAATGGAAAGGAGGGGGTAAGCTTTATGCTTAGTAAGCTCGCATGAAATAATAATAAGCAATTTACTAACATGCTTTCCATAGTAAAACTAACCTAATTGTACATATACACATGTTCTGGTTAAGCTGCTTTCTTGAGTCACAGTCACTAAATCATTTATATCTGAAGTTACGGAACTCCAAATTAATATCTATAAATTTTCCCAAAAACTAGACTCATATATATTTCTACCATAAAATTTTCAGAATTTTTGGTCTAGCCAATAAGTACAGTTTATTATTCAAATTCTCCCCTATTTTGCTGTTTGACAGCTTCAACCTTTCTTCACTAAAATTTATTTATCTCATAGTACGAGACTCAAATAATATTCCTAATTGTTTCTATTAAAATTAGACCGATTCTAAGCATATAAATTATAACTTATAATTATTTTTCAACAATTTTTAACAATTTTTCCAAGTCAGAACAGGGGATCTCTAATTCATTCTGACACTGTCTCACAAAAATTAGAATACCACATAATATACGACTCTTTTGCTCCCCTTGTTTCTTTTATATGAAAATAGACTCATTAATCTTTAATTCCATAATTTATTTGAAATTTAATTCAACTTACACAATTTTTGGTGAATTTTTAAAGTCACACAACTGTTGCTGTCCAACACTGTTTTACTACTAAAATTCACTCTTACATAATTTCACTTAATCCATTTTGTCTTATCCAAGTTCACTCAAATATCCAGCATATTGCTCAAAATTTTCTTAAACGTATACCTGCACTTATTCATCATATAATCATGTTCATATGTATTTTTACTTAATCGATTTTCCTGTTGAACTCTTTGGAATAATAACTGATACTCAGTTGCCTGCACATATTTTCACACTTGTAGCCAAAACTATCTGGTACGCATAGTAGCCGCACTTAGTACTACACATGCGACCAATTATCTGGTACACGTAGTAGCCTGCACTTAGTACTACACACATGACCTAACCATCTAATACACGTAGTAGCCTACACTTAGTACTACACACGTGATCGAAGTTATCGGGTACGCATAGTAGCCTGCACTTAGTACTACACATGCGACCAATTATCCAGTACACGTAATAGCCTGCACTTAGTACTACACCCCTAACCTCACAATAGATCATTCGTATCGTTTCTATTTCGAAGGTTCAACCAGGAAATTCCTCACTTTCCAACATGTTACAATTTATTCATTGTCCTTTTCCAATTTACAATTTACAACAAATAATCATTCTATAGGCAGCCAAGTTTCATATGATAACAAAATATAATAAAATAAAAAGAATCGATAAATTATTTACATACAAACTTACCTCGGATACGGAAATGGCAATTTACCATTCTAGTCTATAAGCTTGTATTTTCCCGATTTAAGCCCAAATCTCAATTTCCTTGATCTATAATATCACATTTATCCTACTAATTAGTCACACTATTCATATGGGTCTAAAAATCATATTTTTTACAAATTTTCATTTTGACCCCTAAACTATTGCATATTTTCACTTTTGCCCCAAGGTTCAGAAATTAAAATTCTTCCTATTTTCTTATGTTTTATGACATGCTAATCATTTTTCCCTTCTATGGAAACATCAATTTCTCACTCTAACATGTACTTATGAACATTAGGTATTTTTACCGATTATGTTGTTCTACTCGTTTTCACGTAAAATCGCTTAGCAAAAGTTGTTTAACACAATTTCAAGCTTCATATTCTACCATTAAACATCAAAATACATGCATATCATTCATGGGTAAATTTTTAAACATAAATCCTAGCTCAAAATAATGGTAGAAATGAGCAGATCATGTTACCGGAATTTCAAAAATACATAGAACATTAAAAACGAAGCTCGGAATCACTTACTATTAAGCTTGGAAGCTTCGCCAAACCCTAAACATGGCTGCTCTTGGTAATTTTGCTGTACCAAGAAGAAAGGGACACATTTGGGGTGTAAAATTTGTCTTTTAATTCATTTTACCCCTAAATGACCAAAATGCCTTTTTTACTATTCTTTCAAATTTTACCCAAATAAGGCCATTTTTGTCCAACAAGTTATAAAATGGTTTAATTATCATTTAAGGACCTCCCATTTAAAATTTCATGACAATTATACACCTCTAACATGTCAAACTCAACATTTACACTTTTTACAATTTGTCATTTTTACTAAATTGAGTGCTCAAACGTCGAAATTTTCGAACGAAATTTTCACGAAATCATAGACAATAAAAATATAATAAAAATGGAATTTTCCTCATCAGATTTGTGGTCCCGAAACTACTGTTCCGACTAAGCCCAAAATTAGGATGTTACAATTTAAGTTAAATGAATTTTTTTCATAAAAATGATGCAGACTTCACGCAGTCAGATTACACGCCAATGTGGGTAGGCTGTGCCTCTCATATGTGGGTGTAGGGGACACACGACGATTCAACACGCCTAGACACATACCCATGTGTCTACCCGTGTGGACCAATTAAGGGTTATTTTCCAAACCAATAGTCACCCTCAATCACTTATACATTTAAACACATTTCATAACATGCAACATGATATGTTTAGGCACTCAAATATTCCACACCATGGCACTCTGACATCTTCCTAATGTCATCCTATTACACATTCATTTTGTTACACCATTTAGAAACATTCCACACCAATTTCATGCATTATCAAACTTGTTACCATAACTTCAAATTATGCATTCATGTTTATAGTCATTTTTAAGTTATTAGATAATCCCTTATCTTTTAGCATCTAATCCATACTTTATCATGCATTCACCAATCAACAACATATCACATCATAAAGTCACTAACACACCCATGCATGGGCAATTAGATTACAACCCAATGATCAAATATTGGCCATATCACATGGCCATTACAAAATGAATCATCATCATCATAGGCCCTTACAAATTGGCTAAATAGCATGACACATATCACAAAATAACCAAGTTCCCTATACATGCCATACTTAAATATAACAATTTCACTATACCTAATAATCTTTTGATAGTGTGGTCGAATGCTTCGACAACTTCCATCCCTGAGCTAGCTTAGCAGAACTACAAAGGATGGAAAGGAAAGGGGGTATGCATTAAAGATTAATAATTCCACATACAAATATTATGCAATAATAGTAAGCAATCAATATACAAGGACATAGCAACATATACCTAAAGATTATTCATCATTCAAACCTTTTGGGCTTACTTATCACATGTACATATATATATACTTGCTCATCACTAATCGTTCTTTTTCAAGGCATTCTTCATAGGTTTAGCGTACATACATGTACTCATCGTAGTATATCATATAACCATACCTCTTTATTATGCCCTCCTCGGGACTTTCATCACATCATTCACTATAATACCCGTTGAACACTTAGAATACTATTGGATACGTAGAAATTCGTACATAAGTGCCATATATACATACGTAGCCAAAGCTACCACATAACATGTAACGCTCACGGAGGAGCTAATCACGAGCTTGCTCATATAAGCTATCGGTTAAGGTGTAACTACACGGGCTGCTCACAAAAGCTGACAGGTATCCAACCACTCAAGGAGTACCTAGCCACTGGTAGGACACACAAGACCATTGCCCAGAACTTAATCACATGTATCGCATCCATCATGAACTCAGACCACTAAACGAGCTCGGATGCTTGCATTCATAACGAACTTGGACCTCTCAACGAGCTTGGATGCCACATATATCACGAGCTCGGACCACTCAACGAGTTCAGACTTCTTAACTCCTAGTGACATGTCACTTCCATCATAAACTATTCCTAAGGTTAAAACAGGATTTTCCTCACTTCCATATGGTACCCTTATCGCACTTGCTCGTGACGTCGTGGACAACGACCATAACATTACTCATGCTTTCATAACCATTAGTACGCATAACATTCATAATAATAACAAAATATTTATCATACAATATCAATACATTAAAATGTACTACATCACATTATTGGCATATGTACTTACCTCAGTACAAAAATGATGATAATCGAGCCTAATCGTCGTATACTTTATTCTTCCCTCGATCAAGACCCGGTTCTTGTTTTTCTTGATCTATGACACCAAATTTAACTTGTTTATTAATCACATTATTCAAATCAATCCATAATTCATGCCTTGGTAAAATTATCTTTTTACCCCTAACTTTTCACTTATTTACGATTTAGTCCCTAGGCTCGTAAAATGAAATGCATGCATTTTCTTTGTTACCTAAGCCTAGTCGAACCTTTACCATGCTCATATCAGCCCATATTTTCTCTTATTTCACATTATCACTACTTACTTTTACACTTTTACAAACAAGTCCCCTTTTCAGGTGTTTTCACTAAAAATCACCTGTTAAAAGATGTTTATCATACATCAAACATTCATATTCCTCCATTAATCATCAAAATACATGCATGTTACACATGGTTCAAATTCCATACATGAACCCTAGCTCAAAATATAGCTAGAAATGGGTAGATCATGCTTTAAGGACTTCAAAAATACAAAGAACATTAAAAACGGGGCTAGGGAGCACTTACAATCAAGCTTGGAAATGTTGAACAAACCCTAACTATGGTGTCTTGCAATTTTCGGCAATGGGAGAAGAAGATGGACACCAATTTTGACTTAATTTTCCCTTTTTATTCTTTTAATTACCAAATGACCAAAATGCCCTTAGGGTTTTTCTTTCAAATTTTTCCTATGCATGTCTATTTTTGTCCAAAATTATAGAAATTGGTCAAATTGCTAATTCGGACCCTCTAATTCATAATCTAAAGCAATTTCATGCTTAAAGCTTCTAGAATGCAAGTTTTGCATCTTATTCAATTTGGTCCTTAAAATTCAATCAGACATTTTATGCATAGAATTTCTTCATGAAACTATCACATAAGCATGTATTCATAACATAAACCTCATAAGAATCACATAATAATTATTTCTATCCCGATTTGTGGTCTCAAAACCACTGTTCCGACTAGGCCCTAATTCGGGATGTTACAACTCTCCCCCCTTTAGAGATTTTCGTCCCCGAAAATCTTACTGGTAAAAAGGTTTGGGTATTGTTTTCTCATAGTCTCTTCGGGCTCCCATGTAGCCTTTTCAACCCCATGTCTTTGTCATAAAACTTTCATAATATCAAAATTTTTGTTTCTCAATTCCTTAACTTCCCAAGCCAAGATCTTAACCGGTTCCTCACCATAAGTCATTTCCGGTCTGATTTCAACCTCTGTCGGTACAATCACATAAGAAGGATCGGATCTATACATGAAAAACATCGTGAATCTTTTCTAACTCAATCGGCAGACCAATCGATAAGCAACAGGCCTTATTCTTTCGGTAATCTCATATGGTCCTATAAAACGAGGACTCAACTTGCCTTTTCTACAAAATCTCAACCTTTTTCCATGGAGACACTTTCAAAAATAATTTATCACTGACCTGACACTCAATTTCCTTTCTCTTCAAGTCCGCGTACGACTTTTGTCTATCTGATGCCACTTTTAAACAATCACGAATTACCTTCACCTTTTCTTTAGTTTCCTTAATCAAATCTATTCCATGAATCTTATTCTCCTTAAGTTTAGTCCAATACAACGGTGTACAACATTTACGTCCATACAATGCCTCATAGGGTACCATTTTCAAACTCATCTAATAACTATTGTTATAGGAAAATTCAACCAACGGTAAGTACTTTTCCCAACTACCTTGGAATTTAAGAACACAACACCTGAGCATATCTTCAAGTATCTTAATTATTCTCTCAAATTGTTCATTAGTCTATGGATGAAAAGTGGTACTAAAACTCAGCTTTGTACCCAAAGCTTCTTGTAATTTCTTCCAAAACTGCAAAGTGAACCTCGGGTCTCTATCTGAAATAATCGATAAAGGTACCTCGCGAAGTCTCACAATCTCAGAAATATACAATTCGGCTAACTTATCAAGTGAATAATCAATGTGTACCGATATAAAATAAGCCAATTTAGTCAATCTGTCATCCACAACCCATACGACATCTTTTTTTCTTAGTGCCAACAGTAAGCATGTCACAAAGTCCATAGTGATTCGGTCTCATTTCCATTCGGGAACTAAAATAGGCTAGAGTAAACCTGAAGGTACCTGGTGTTCGATGTAATGCCTCGATACCCAAGACCATCGCTGGAGTCAAGCACGAGGTGTTAACGGACTTATTTCATTAATTAAACAGCTCCAACAATTTATTTTTAAAATTTCCAGACAAGCTGGCTAACTGCGTCACAGTCGCTTAAAAATTCATATCTCGAGTTTCGAAACTCGAAATTAAGATCCGTAAATTTTTCCTGAAACTAGACTCATATATCTATCTACTAATGTTTTTCTAGAATTGTTTTCAGGCCAATTAGTACATTTTATTAGTTAAAGTCTCCCCTATTTCAAGGTTCAACTACTCTGACCCCTGTGCACTACAAATCAAATTTCTTTCTGTACAGAAATCCAATAACTATGCCGTTTTATCAATTAAAAATAGACTAAATAAGGAATCCATACATATAAATTGTGATTCCTAATTATTTTTACACAAATTATGGTGAATAACTAAATTTAGAACAGGGAATCTAGAAATTGCTCTGACCCTGTTTTACCAAAACGTAAATATCTCATAAAATACAACTCTTTTACCTATTTTGTTTCTTCCACATGAAAAAAGATTCATTAAGCTTCAATTCCATATTTAATTCATCATCTAATTCTATCTCTACTATTTTTAGTGATTTTTAAAACTCATATCACTGCTGCTGTGTGATTCTATTTTATAGCCAATTTCACCATTTTATGGATTTCCATAGATTAGTTAGCACATAAAGCATACGTGTTATCAAATATAATCTCGATTAGCCACTCCAATAGCTAATCATTCTCAAACATTTTCATGCCATCTATGATCTATATCATAAGATTATATACACAAAAGGATTATAATGCTATACATGCCATATTCCAAAATATGCAAGCCACCATACCGAGATGGTCCGTTGATAGTGTGAGCGTGCCTTCGACCATCCTGATCTCCAAACCGGCTTGTCAAAACTACAAGAAGTGGAAGGGAAGGAGTAAGCATAAATGTTTAGTAAATTCACATGCAAATAACAAATAACTTAACAAAGCAATTATACCAACCAACATTAACATAATATCACCAAAACATATATCACATTTCTATTCATCATTCATCGTCTTACTACATTATTGTTATCATATCAAGTCTCAACCCGAGGGTTAAGTACATACCTGTCCAAAGTTCCCATTCCACAACACTTACCAATACATCACTTGCATCTTGAGTATTCTCCCATTTCACTAGAATTTTACCCGTTGAACACATCGGAATATAACTCGGATACATGGAAAGTTTGCACATAAGTGCCACATATGTAGCCAAGCTACCATGTAATCTGCCCATAAGCGAACTCGGACTCAACTCAACAAGCTCGGGCGTTCGCATCCATAAGTGAACTAGGACTCAACTCAATGAGCTCAGATGCCTAGTTACATCTCACGAACTCGATCTCAACTCAACGAGTTCGGACGTTCGCATCCATAAGTGAACTCGGACTTAACTCAACGAGTTCAGATGCCCAAATATCCAAATCTATTCCTAAGGTTCAACGGGACTTTCCTTGTCCGTACTCCTTTACCATTCTCCTTGGAATACCCATGACGATACTTTGGTAGTCTTTCACATTTTTTACATAATTCATAAAATTTTTGCATGTTGTCCAACAATGACCACAAAGCATAGAATTGCATGATAACAATCATAATATCGTATAAATAGCATTAAATGATTTAAAATAACGGTTATATTATAATATTTACATTTGAACTTACGTCGTATGCGAAAATGGTCATTTTTACCATTTTGTCCACAACATGGTATTTTGCCAATTTTTGCCCGAATTTCGATTTTCCTTGCTCTATCATTTCAAACATAGCCTAATAGGACTCATATTATTCAAATCAACCCAAAATCATATTTTGGCAAAATTACAATTTTTCCCCTAAACTTTAATATATTTACACTTTTGCCCCAAATCTCGTAAATTAAACTTCATCCTATTTTCTTATGTTTCATGATATGCTGATCATTTTTCGCTTCTACAGCAACATCCAATTCTCACTCTAACATGTATTTATAAACATTAGGTATTTTTATCGATTATGTCATTTTAGTTGTTTTTACGTAAAATCCTTTAGCAAAAGTTGTTTAACACAATCTCAAGTTTCATATTCTACCATAAAACATCAAAATTCATGCATATCATTCATGGGTAAATTTTTAAATAGAAACCCTAGCTCAAAATTTTGATAGAAACAGGTAAACCGAGCTACGAGGATTTCAAAAATGTAAAGAACATTAAAAACGGGCATAGAAATCACTTACAATCAAGGCTTAAAAGTGTTGAAACCCTAGCTATGGTGGAGAGCAATATTTGTCAATAACTTATGGAGAAGATGATCATTTTTGTTTTATTTTTCCCATTTTATTTCATTTAATATCAAAATGACAAATATGCCCTTCCTTATTAAACTTTCAAAAATTCCATCCATGTCCAATTTTTGTCCATAAACTTAGAAATTGGTCAAATTGCTATTTAAGACCTCCTAATTAATATTTCAAAGCAATTTCATACTAGAAACATCTAGAATGCAAGTTTTGTAACTTATTTAGTCCCTAACTTCAAATTAAGCACTTTATGCATAGAATTTCTTCACGAAATTTTCACACAATCATGAAATCATATCATAGACCTCAAAATAATCATAAAATAATTATTTCTATCTCGAGTTTGTGGTCCCGAAACCACTATTCCGATTAGGCCCTAATTCAGGATATCAAAACTCTCCCCCTTTTAGGGATTTTCGTCCCCAAAAATCTTACCGGAAAAGTGGTCTTCATTTATATTCCTCAATTTCATATTCGGTGCCGAAGAACTTTTGCTCAGGCGGTGCCTCTAATATATCTCTTTAATTTCTCATATATTCTGAAAGCCTATAGACTCATCTCTAAATTGTTCTTAAATTTTCAACCCTTCTCAGTTTCCCTTGTCACCTTGACATAAAACCCAGATCTCAATTTGGTTAATGGAGACTAGAATTTCAAGAAATCCAACAATCAAAGGGGCCTGCACTCTTCCAAAATAATCATACAAATTTTCATCATCGATAAATCACAATCCAATAACATCTGAATCAAATTACAATACACATTATTACTCTCTGAATGAATAGGAAAATTTTCAATGTAAGCTTCATACAATTCTTGCTATATAAACCTCGGAATAATAATACCATGAATTAGATCCAATCTAAAATTCAACATCAGAAGTTGATCCTCACTGTACTCTTTTAGTTTACTACTCACAATCACCTTTTCCTCTTTCCGCTACGGAAATAATTCTGATATAGCCCTGAAAATAATCCTTCTCATTTTCATCCTAATATCAATATTGGCAAAGATAATTCTGGTAGATCCTGATACTCGGCTTTAACCCCATCAACAACTCAAATTTTCTGTGACATTAAATGCTCCAAACTATCACATTACCTTATTTTCATGAAACACATCACCATTCATACAACAAAGGCATTATCGAAAATTAGGAAATCTTTACTCAATGCGACTAGTCCATTCAGACGCTTTGGTTAGCAATATTCTCATCTGTCCAAACCTTGCTAACATGTAATAAACTTTTAGCTTTCAGAAGATGAAAACTTTATCATTCTTAGTAGCTTCAACTCATATCAAAATTTTCTAAGAGATATACACTTCTCATTCAGACTATTTGCTTTTTACTCGTAAAGAAATGAAATTCTATTATCAGACTTAAAAAAAATGATCCTGACATAATTGTCATATGAAATCTTTCAAATAAATAATTCACACAGATTAAACACCAGAGCCGATCTAAACACCGTTGAATGACATTTCAAGTAATCCTTTCTTCTAGTTACTAAACAATTCATCACGTAGCGCTTTACTATTCATTTCTTACGCTAATCAAAACCATATCAATTGCATTAGCTCAAGCAACCAAAATATCTCAATTGAAGTCATTAATTATAATTAACTTACTTGAGAGAAGTAATCCACCATACCGATTGAAACTCGCACTTTTATCACTTATGCCTTTACTGTTGTCAAATCCTTACATAGAAATTTGAGAGATTCCAATATTAAAATCACCACATTACCAAGATCAAATCAAAAGTTTAGTTGTGCTTGTCATGATTATCACGAGCTGAAGAGCGCATTTCGAACATAAGCCATAATTGACAAATTATGGAATAACGATAACAAGAAAACCGAATAAAGAAATCCAAGATATGATACTATGTTGGAAAATCAAAAACCTAACTCTTAGGAAAATATAGAAGATCTCGAAAATTCCTCAAAGGAAAGAAGTCCAGAAGAAAACATCATTTAAATCGACCAGAATCAAATATAACAAGAACAATGTATCTTCCCATACATATATATCAAATGGAGCATTAAGTAGAAGAAACAGTATCATAATATCATACATATCCTCTCATCAATTCTTATTAGACGAAATGTAATAAAATGCCCGAGGAAATACAGTAATACAAATTATAAACCAATGGACTACCAATGCATCCATCTAACACCGTGATTAGAAAACATTCCCATATAACAAGAATTTCTTCAAAAGATCAATGACCATAGAAATTTTTTTGAGAACGGATAAATACATAGAACATCTCGAAGAAGCTGTTAAATCATCCCAGAATCGTCACACTCGGATATTACACATTTCAAATATCATTTCCCACAACTAGTTCTCGCCATCACAAATTTCATGTTAGACCTTTCACTAAAGAAGACCAGATTCGAATAAATTTTGATTTACACTTTTCTCGACCTTGTATCTCGAGTAATTCAATTTACCAAAGTAAATTCATTCTTTAACTGGGACAGTGCATAGCTCCAATAATCTTTATATCATCCTAATACTTTTCTAGCTCTAACTTTATTTACCAACTCATTCTCAGTCTCTAATCATGTTTATGATTATTCTATCACTAAACTCTTTGGTTTCTCAACCGGAAACTTATTCAGTACAAATCTCATGAAATTCCATTATAAGCTCCACTTCGATAAGGGGGAGGGGTTGTAGGGCCTCTGACTCAACTTTCTCGTACATATACATATTACACAATTTCCATCATCATTACAACATCATCAAAATCATATCATTCATTCAGGCAATGCATCATTCATGTTGGTTTACACAAATTTTCTAGTTATCCCATTTAGACAAGTATACTTATGCATGCATCGTATGTTTTCTGGATAGTTTGACTTATCCATTCATTTACTCAAACAAATCATACTCATGACATCATAAAAGGGCTAAACAAACATAGATATTTATATCACAATCGCAACTTTCATTTCGTGCATCATCATATACATATCATAAACTTCTATTCATACTTTTCTGAATCGAGACTCATCATAATCGTAATTTTATTCAAACACCTTCGCATCATATTGAACATGGTCAGTGCAGCTCAGTTGGAGAGTGCCTCTGTCCAAACAAGACGGTGCTCATACGCGTCGGGAGGCATCACACTATCACGGATCCGTAGCATGTATAGCTAGACTCTTACACATGCTAGGTTAGTCCGAGAATCAACCAAACCATAGCTCTGATACCATCAAATGTAAAGCCCTCGTACCTGAGACCATCGCCGAATTCGAGCACAAGGTGTTAACGGACTTAATTCATTAATTAAACAGCTCAAACAATTTATTTTTAAAATTTCCAGACAAGCTGGCTAACTGCGTCACAGTCGCTTTAAAATTCATATCTCGAGTTCCAAAATTGAAATTAAGATCCGTAAATTTTTCCTAAAACTAAACTCATGTATCTATCTACTAATATTTTTCTAGAATTTTTGGTCAGGCCAATTACTACAGTTTATTAGTTAAAGTCTCCCCTGTTTCAGGGTTCGGCTACTCTAACCCCTGTACACTACAAATCAAATTTCTTTCTGTACAGAAATCCAATGACTATGTCGTTTGTTTCACTTACAAATAGACTCAATAAGGAATCCATACATATAAATTGTGAGTCCTAATTATTTTTACGCAAATTATGGTGAATTTCTAAAGTAAGAATAGGGAATCCAGAAATTCCTCTGACCCTATTTCACCAAAACGTAAATATCTCATAAAATACAACTCTTTTACCTATTTTGTTTCTTCCAAATGAAAATAGATTCATCAAGCTTCAATTCCATATTTTATTCATCATATAATTCTATCTCTACTATTTTTATTGATTTTTCAAACTCACATCACTGCTGCTGTGTGACTCTATTTTATAGCTAATTTCCCCATTTTATGGATTTCCATAGATTAGTTAGCACATAAAGCATACATGTTATCAAATATAATCTCGATTAGCCACTCCAATAGCTAATCATTCTCAAACATTTCCATGCCATCCATGAGCTATATCATAAGATTATATACACAAAAGGATTATAATGCTATACATGTCATATTCCCAAAATATGCAAGCCACCATACCGAGATAGTCCATTGATAGTGTGAGCGTGCCTCCGACCATCCTGATCTCCAAACCGGCTTGTCAAAACTACAAGGAATGGAAAGGAAGGAGTAAACATAAATGCTTAGTAAGTTCACATGCAAATAACAAATAACTTAACAAAGCAATTATACCAACCAACATTAACGTATTATCACCAAAACATATATCACATTTCTATTCATCATTCATCGTCTTACTACATTATTGTTGTCGTATCAAGTCTCAACCCGAGGGTTAAGTACATACCTGTCCAAAGTGCCTATTCCACAACACTTACCAATACGTCACTTTCATCTTGAGTATTCTTCCATTTCACTAGAATTTTACCCGTTGAACACATCGAAATATAACTCGGATACATGGAAAGTTTGCACATAAGTGCCACATATGTAGCCAAGCTACCATGTAACCCGCCCATAAGCGAACTCGGACTCAACTCAACGAGCTTAGATGCCTAGTTACATCTCATGAACTCAGACTCAACTCAACAAGTTCGGACGTTCGCATCCATAAGTGAACTCAGACTCAACTCAACGAGCTCGGATGCCTAGTTACATTTCACGAACTCGAGCTCAACTCAACGAGTTCGGATGCCCAAATATCTGAATCTATTCCTGTAACGCCCCAAAAATTGGGCCTAGAAGAGTTGGGCTTTGAGTCTGGGATTCGGATAAAAGAAAACCTGAATATTGAGAAGTTTTGAATATTACTAGTGTTTAAATATATATATTGATAAAATATTTATGTTAGTACTAATATTTTAATTTTTATGAAAATTATTATCATTATAATTATTAGATACAAATATATTTATACAATTATTGTTGTTAATTTAGTGTTTAAATTAACATATTATCAAAAATTTTATGTATCTATTTTCATTGATTTATGGAAATTATAATTATTATTATTAGGAAAAAATTTATATATATTATCGTATTTGAAATCTTCATTATTATGGTTATTATTATTATTATTATTTTAGTTTTTAAATAAATTTAGAAGTATTTAAAGTGTGGGAAAAATTCGGACCAAGACTCTAGCAAAAAAATTATTATTTTTGCTTCTTTAGGGGATCTGGACATTAAGGTTTATTAATAAGTTAGGCTAAAATTAGACATAAGGAGGAGTCTGGTCCAGTGGTTAGGAGTGTTGGGCAGCAGAAAGGGAACTGAGGTTCGATTCCCTGCGTGCGCAAATGTGAGTTTTTTTTTAGTATACAGGTTGCGGTTGGAATAGGCCTTAAAGGAAGTTACGAATGAAGTTTGACACAAAGAGAGCCTGTGGTGCAGTGACAAGCAACGTATGTGTGTGTTAAAGAGGTCGCAGGTTCGATTCCGTACGTGAGCGAATCCTGTTTTATTTTTAAAGTGGGCCAGAACTGAAGCAGGTAAGGTTTATAATTTATTGTGGCCATATATTAGCAAGGAAGGAAGCCTGGTGCAGTGGCCAACAGCATGGGCGTGGGCGCAAGGCGGATGGAGGTCTGGGGTTCAAGTCCAGGCTAAGGTATGTTTTAATGTTATATTTTTAAAATGAACGGGACTTCAGCAGGTAACCTTTAAGATAAAATGGGACGGTATATTATTGAAAGCAAATGCGCGTCCCAGTGGCCAGCAGCATGCTGGGCAACCTGGAGGTCCCAGGTTCGAACAACGTCATGCGCAAAAGGGTGTTCTTTTTTGCTGAACGCACGTGGGAAGGACCGTACAGGATTGAAATGCTACCAGCTGCAGGAGGATTCGGCTGAATGGGGGACTGCTTCTCAGCAGTGGAGAGTTTGAATTAAATTCAAACTTTGATTATGGCCATGAATTAAGGAGATAAGGAAGGAATTAAAATTGGAAAAGGATTTTATTTTATTCTAATCTTAATCTTATTTCTTTTTACTCTTATTCTTTTCTATTTTTCCCAAAAGCTGAACAATTTTCTCATTTTTTTTTAATTATTTTCTTTCCTTCTCTCATCTATTCCCCTCTTCTCTTTTCTTTCTCCTCTTGCCGATTGTTCTTAAGCTAATCCCTCTCTTTTCTCTTCCGTTATTTCTTCCACAAACTCTCTACTTCTCATTCTTCCTCTCTTTCATTTATAGTAAAAGTTGAACCGATCATTCTTTTCATTGCTAACCGAATATCAACAAGCCAAACTCAAGGAGTCAAAGGAAGTCGATTGCTTTATAAAGTGACCCAAAAGCCAAAAGCACAAAGACCCTTGGGTGACTTGGTGGCCGATTCAGAGGATCCTTGTGGTACGGGTTCGCTAGTGTTTTAGAGTCATGCATGCGTTGAATCGGAGTTAACACGGATTGAAACCGCTTGGGTAAGTGAACCTTGGTAAGTGCTCGTAGCTTTAATCAATTCAATATTAGGGAGTTTAAGAAAAGCCGAAACCTCTCTAATTTAGGGAGATGGCCGAATATGGGCATAGACTTTATGGGGTCTTCTTTTAATATTTTTGGTTTATTTATTGAAGGAGCAGCAAGGTGTAGTGTCGATTTGGAGTAGCTTGGATCGCCGGAGTAGCTAGGCCTAGTCATCAATCGCGACAAAGGTAAGGTGCCTAAGGCCATTATGGATGGTGGCCGAATGTGTAAGTGTTAATATTGGAAAGTTCTTGATTTGGTTCAATTATTGCGAGCTGATCTATTTAACAATTGATTATAGGAGAAATCGCATAGGAGATCTCGTCAAGGAATATCGCAAATCGTGTGTAACGAACCCTTTCATAGCTTAAAGCGATAAAATGTCGAAAAGTCGAAATGCCAAATTTCGCATTTCGAGGACTTGTGAGCAAGTTTAACGCTCACTAGTTAGTTAGAATCGATGAGACGGTGATCGAGAACGATGGAAACGGTAAGAATGTGATTTTTGGCGTTCTTGGTAAGTTGGGCCTCGAGGGGCCGAAGTGGGGCCCATTGGGCTTTCGGGCCCATTTGGGTAAAAATTGGTAGAAAACGGAAATCTGTTATATGGCATGATAAGACTGTTAAAACCGTTATGGAATATAGGCTAAATGGGCCTAGATGACGAAATTGGCTAAGTAGGCCCATTAGGGTTTTAGGCCCAATAACTCGATTTCGCTAAAATGGGCCGTAATCACTGCTTGCACCCATGGATTGTTAGTAATCGTTAATGAACATGGAAACCCTAATTTTGGTAAAATTATGAGATTACCCTTATACCATGAAAATGACCGCTTTTGCCCCTAGGTTAAAATGACTATTATACCCCTAGGGTTTATGTATGATTTTAATACATGGGATTTTGATAAATATGGTGTGTATGAGATGCACATGACATGTATGATATGCACATGATATGTATGATATGCACATGAGGTAATCATAATCGCATTGGGTTGGGTTTTATATGGATGGAGGAAGTGCAAAAGGGCTTATGCCCTGCTTATTAAAGGGCTTATGCCCGCTTATTAAAGGGCTTATGCCCTGCTTATCAAAAGGGCTTATGCCCCGATTATCAAAAGGGCTTATGCCCCGCTTATTAAAGGGCTTATGCCCCGATTATTGAAAGGGCTTTTGCCCTGATTATTAAAAGAGGCTAGGCCTCCGGTTATATGATAAAGCAACTATGTTGCCAAGAGAGAGTATGTATGGGTGGGTCGAGTTAATCCCACATGGTGTGTTGGTTGGTACGGTGGAGAGTAGCGGATGGTGGGTTGAGTAGTCTCCCAAATGGGTTGCATTCTTTCATTGAAATTATATGTGATATTGAAATGGGCCTAAGGGCCATACTGGTTATAGTAAAGGCTTGACCAAGAATATGAAATATGAAAAGGCTTCACCAAATGTTATGGAATATGAAACATGAAAAGGGCTATGGCCCAAGATATGTTGAGATTGGATTTGGGCTCAGACCAACAGTCGTTATTGTTTTGGGCTCGAAAGGGCTTGTTGCACACCGAGTTTCCAAACTCACCCCCTTTCCTTAACCTTGCAGTGAGCCTTGATGTGGGGACTTAAGGAGAGGATTCAGAGTGGCCACGGTGATCGCTTTTGGACCTTTAAATAAGCATTGGTTTTATTTAATTTCCTTTAATTATTATTTATTTTGGGTTGTAATAAGGCCAATTTTAACTTTCCTTTTATTTCTTTTCTAATTATTTTAATTTTAATAACTTTAAAATTGGTTAATAATTATTCAAATGGGCTAGACTTAGGACGTGTTTTCAAAATGATACTTGTTTTCAAAATATCTCAACACCACGATTAATCGATTTATCAAAGACGCCCACTTAAACAAATTTAAACTCGATATAACAAAGTGTGGCTATGGTTGTGGGCATGTCTAGGATTGGATCCAATTAAAGAGCTTGGTACTTAAGCGACCTTCATGGCTCACCTCCTCTGTCTCGGATACCTACCGGTGCCCGACTTCCATACACTTTGTTAACTCAACAAAATATATGATTTTAAAACACTAAAACTAACGTGGGTTTTTCAACTCCAATGTGGCACGTCAGATTCGGCCATAACGTCTGGGCCGAGTTTGGGGTGTTACAATTCCTAAGGTTCAACGGGACTTTCCTCGTTCGTACTCCTTTACCATTCCCCTTGGAATACCCATGACGATACTTCGGTAGTCTTTCACATTTTTTACATAATTCATAAAATTTTTGCATGTTGTCCAACAATGACCACAAAGCATAGAATTGCATGATAACAATCATAATATCGTATAAATAGCATTAAATGATTTAAAATAACGGTTACATTACAATATTTACATTTGAACTTACCTCGTATGCGAAAATGGTTATTTTTACCATTTTGTCCACAACTTGGTATTTTGCCGATTTTTGCCCGAATTTTGATTTTCCTTGCTCTATCATTTCAAATATAGCCTAATAGGATTCATATTATTCAAATCAACCCAAAATCATATTTTGGAAAAATTACAATTTTGCCCCTAAACTTTCACATATTTACACTTTTGCCCCAAATCTCGTAAATTAAACTTCATCCTATTTTCTTATGTTTTATGATATGCTGATCATTTTTCCCTTCTCCAGCAACATCCAATTCTCACTCTAACATGTACTTATGAACATTAGGTATTTTTACCGATTATGTCATTTTAGTCGTTTTTACGTAAAATCACTTATCCAAAGTTGTTTAACATAAGCTCAAGCTTCATATTCTACTATAAAACATCAAAATTCATGCATATCATTCATGGGTAAATTTTTAAATATAAACCCTAGCTCAAAATATTGGTAGAAACAGGTAAACCGAGCTACGAGGATTTCAAAAATGTAAAGAACATTAAAAACGGGCATAGAAATAACTTACAATCAAGGCTTAAAAGTGTTGAAACCCTAGCTATGGTGGAGAGCAAAATTTTGCAGCAACTTATGGAGAAGATGATCATTTTTGTGTTATTTTTCCCATTTTATTTTATTTAATATCAAAATGACCAAAATGCCCTTCCTTATTAAACTTTCAAAAATTCCATCCATGTCCAATTTTTGTCCATAAACTTAGAAATTGGTCAAATTGCTATTTAAGACCTCCTAATTAATATTTCAAAGCAATTTCATACTAGAAACATCTAGAATGCAAGTTTTGTAACTTATTTAGTCCCTAACTTCAAATTAAGCACTTTATGCATAGAATTTCTTCACGAAATTTTCACATAATCATGAAATCATATCATAGACCTCAAAATAATCATAAAATAATTATTTCTAACTCGAAATTGTCATCCCGAAACCACTATTCGAATTAGGCCCTAATTCGGGATATCACATTCGACCTTTACTTGTTGACAAATCAAGCATCTCAATACAAATTCGGATATATCTCTTTTCATACCGTTCCACCAATACATTTTCTTTAAATCATTGTACATTTTTGTGCTACTCGGGTGAACTGACATACCTCCATTATGGGCCTCATTCAAAATTTTTTGAATCAACTCAGCATCTTTCGGGACCCAAATCCTTCCACGGAATCTCAGACATCCATCAAAATCTCTCTGGATTCTGATTCACTGTTCGACATACATTAAGCTTTCCTAGCTTGTAACCCTTTATTAGCTCCCTGAGCATCACGAATCTGTTGAAGAAAAGTCAGTCAAGCTCTTAACTCTGCTAGAATAGCACCATCATGAGATAGGGTTAGCTGTGCATTCATAGCTCTCAAAGAAAATAAAGACTTTCTGCTCAAGGCTTTAGAAACCACATTTGTTTTACCGAGGTGATAATCAATTACAAGCTCGTAGTCCTTCAACAATTTAAGCCATATTCGTTGCCTCAAATTTAGGTCCTTCTAGCTCATTAGATACTTAAGACTTTATAGTCTGTATAGACATGGCTTTTTTCCTCGAATAGGTAATGTCGCTAAATCTTCAAAGCAAATACAATGGCGGCCAATTCTAGGTCATGTGTAGGATAGTTTTTCTCATGGGGCTTTAGTTTCCTCGAAGCATAAGCTACTACCTTGCCTTCTTGCATAAGAATTCCCTGGTTCTGGTTGTACTAACACTGGTGCTCGGTCAATAACATTTTCAACTTCTCGAAGCTCTGCTGACATTTCTCTGACCATTCAAACTTGACATATTTTTGAAGTAGTCTTGTCATAAGAGTAGCTATCATAGAGAACCCTTTCACAAACCATCTGTAACAACTAGCTAAACCCAAAAAGCTCCTAACTTCAGTTACATTCCTTGGTAGCTTTTATTCGAAAATAGCAGAAATCTTACTGGGATCAACTCGTATACCATCTCCTGAAACAATGTGGCCTAAGAACCCAACCTCTTGAAGCCAAAACTCGCTTTTATTAAACTTGGCATACAACTATTTGTCCCTCAAAGTCTGCAATACAGTTCTCAAGTGTTTGGCATGCTCTACCTCATCTCTAGAAAAATCAGAATATCATCGATAAACACCACAACGAACTTATCCAAATATGTTTCAGTTTATTAAATCCATAAACACGGTAGAAGCATTCGATAATCCAAATGGCATAACTAGAAACTCGTAATGGTCATACCTTGTTCTAAAGGCAGTCTTAGGCACATCTGACTCCTTAACCCGTAACTGGTAATATTCGAACCTCAAGTCTATCTTAGAGAACAATGTGGCTCCTTTATTTTGGTCAAACAAGTCATCAATCCTTGGAAGAGGATACTTATTTTTGATTGTCACCTTATTAAGTTGCTGGTAGTTAATGCATAATCTCATGGAACCGTCCTTCTTTTTCACGAATAATACGGGAGCACCCCACGACGAAAAGCTTGGTCTCGCAAAACCTTTTTCGGTCAACTCTTACAATTGTGTCTTCAATTCTTTCAGCTTATTCAGGGCCATCCTATATAGAGCAATAGAGATAGGTGTCATCCCTGGCATTAGCTCAATACCGAATTCAACTTCTTTAACTGGAGGCAAACCTGGCAATTCCTCTGGAAATACATCCACAAACTCACGCACAACCGGTACTGATTCGATTTTCAATTCGGATTCCTTTGTATTCAATATATATGCCAAATAAGCTTTATACCCTTTTCTCATGTATTTCTGAGCAATCATTGAAGAAATCATCATTGACGGCTTATCTGCAACATCTGATTCAACCCGAAGAATCTCACCATTTTCATATTTCAATTCCATAACTTTCTGCCTACAATTCACTATAGCCTCATGTAGTGTCAACCAGTCCATACCTGTATGACATCAAATTCATCAAACGGCAACAACATTAAGTCGGCCGAAAAACAATGATCTTTAACCATCAAAGGACATTCCTTACATACTTTATCAACTATCACATGTTTTCCTAACGGGTTAGGCACCTTAATTATAATTTCTGTAGACTCGATAGGTATATTCATACTAGATGCCAATTTCATACACACATACGAATGAGTGGACCCAGGATCTATCAAAGCAATAACATTAGTATCATACAGAGAAAATTTACCAGTGATCACATCAGGAGAAGTTGCGTCTCCGCATACACGTATGGCATAGGCTCTAGTCAGAGCCCTAACTTCAGAACTCACTGATGTATCTCATGTCACATTTTTACTACCAGGCCCATTCCCAACATTTCTCGAAGGTCTTCCCTTAGAAGCTGCGCCACTCAGTCTTGGACTCTAAAATATTTCTTTTTCCATCATTTCGGGACAGTCCTTAATACAATGGTCTAGAGAACCACATCTAAAACAAGATCCTTCGCTCACACTACAGTTGCCAGAATGACGTCTGCCACATTGCTAGCATTCAGCCTTGAAATGTTTAGCGTTACCTACACTTTCCACAGATGTAGCCTGAGATCTAAAACTTGAATTCTGCTTTCTACTATTCCCGTATAAATGTTCAGCCGATACATGTGAACGAGAATACATCTCTCTATATTTCTTAAATTGAGATGACAATGACTTACTCATGTACCTCATTCTTGTATCTATTGCTTCAGACTCGGCCTTCTTCTTTTCTTTAACCAATTCTTCAGCTTTACAAGCTCGCTCAACAAGTACCACAAATTCTTTCAACTCAAGAATACCCACTAATGTCTTAATATCCTCATTGAGTCCATCTTTAAATCTTCTGTACATCTTAGCTTTGGAGGGTACACACTCCCGAGCATATTCACTAACTGTCATACGACCCTGTTTCAATTCTAGGAATTCCTTGTGCTTCTACTCAATGGACCGTTCTCTAATGTATTTCTTTCGAAACTCCTCTTGAAAGAATTCCCAAGTAACCCCCTCTAGTGATATTACAGATATCAACGTTCTCCACTAATGATACGCCACATCTTTCAACAAGGATATGGCACATTTCAAGCACTCCTCAGGTGCACATGATAATTTATTAAATTCCCGTATTGAGTTCTCTAATCAGAACTCTGCTCTTTCAGGGTCATCATTGGCATTTGCCCTAAATTCTTCGGCATCTTGTTTTCAAATTTTGTCAACAGGTGTCCTAACAAATCTCATGAAATCCATATGTTGAGGCATTACATGTGCAGGTTCAGGATTTGAGGGAGGTGGGGGAGGTTGAGCGTTTAGGTTCGTTCGAACGAACTCTGTATATCATGCGTTCATCGTGTGGAAAAAGGCCTCTCTGCCTCCTCTTCTACTGACGGTTTTGGGCCTACTTTTGAATGGCACCGCTCCTTCCGCTGGAGTAGGCTCGTTATTTTCTACATCATCTGCCACTGCTCTGTATAGATCCATTTGCTATATGAAAACACATTTTAATATTTTCAGGAGTCGTCACACTATCATTTACATATGTATATAAGTATGGCATGTATAGCTAGACTCATATACGCTAGGCTAGTCCGAGAATCGTCTAAACCATAGCTCTGATACCACTAAATATAATGCCCCTTACCCGTACCTGAGACTGGGATAGGATACGAGGCATTACCAAACATGTACACAATTTTTTCATGCAAAATTGGGCTATAAAATTTTTCTTTCAGAACAACTTCATTTATTCGTACACAAATTGTCCTTAATATGGGCCTTTGAGGCCCAAAACAACCATCGAAAGGGATTCAAGACTGAATCAAAGACTTTAGAAAAGTTTGGGAAATTTTCCCCAATGTGGTGCCACACGCCCTTGTGGGATAAGGGAGATGCCCGTGTGCCCTTGACACGCCCTTGTCCTATGGCCGTGTAGCTTTCTGACTATGACATCAACATCAATTTAGGGTCACATAGCCGCATCATACGCTAGTGTGGCCAGACCGTGTAGTCAATTTAAGTTAAATGAATTTTTTTTCATAAAAATGGTACAGACTTCACACAGTCAGAGTACACGCCCATGTGGGTAGGTCGTGTCTCTCACACGACTAAGACACACGCTCGTTTCTTAGCTCGTGTCTTTACTACTGAGCATACTGATTTGTAAAATTGGGGTGCAGGGGACACACGACCATTCAACAACCTCATGGGGCAGACTGTGTGTCACACACGGTCTAGACACATACCCATGTGTCTGCCCGTGTGGACCAATTAAGGGCTATTTTCCAAACCAATAGTCACCCTCAATCACTTATACATTTAAACACATTTCATACCGTGCAACATGACATGTTTAGGCACTCAAATATTCCACACCATGGCACTTTCACATCTTCCTAATGTCATCCTATTACACATTCATTTTGTTACACCATTTAGAAGCATTCCACAACAATTTCATGCATTATCAAACTTGTTACCATAACTTCAAATTATGCATTCATGTTTATAGTCATTTTAAAGTCATTAGATAATCCCTTATCTTTTAGCATCTAGTCCATACTTTATCATGCATTCACCCGTCAACAACATATCACATCATCGAGTCACTAACATACGCATGCATGGGCAATTAGATTACAACCCAATGATCAAATATAGGTCATATCACATGGTCATTACAAAATGAATCATCATCATCATAGACCCTTACAAATTGGCCAAATAACATGACACTTATCAAAAAATAACCAAGTTCCCTATACATGCCATACTCAAATATAACAATTTCACTATACTTAATAATCTTTTGATAGTGTGATTGAATGCTCCGACAACTTCCGATCCCCGAGCTAGCTTGGCGAAACTACAAAGGATGGAAAGGAAAGGGGGTAAGCATTAAAGCTTAGTAACTCTACATGCAAATATTATGCAATAGTAGTAAGCAATCAATATACAAGGACATAGCAACATATACATAAAGATTATTCATCATTCAAACCTTTTTGGGCTTACTTATCACATTTACATATATATATATATATATATATACTTGCTCATCACGAATCATTCTTTTCCAAGGCATTCTTCATAGGTTTAGCGTACATACCTGTACTCATCGTAGTATATTGATCGCGTGATTCATAACAAGTAATAAATATTTATATTGAAGATCAAACCTAGACTAACTATTATCACGACAAAAAGGCAAGTGCACCTATCGAACAATAGTATAGTAATGGCAAGATCGGGATGTAACACCCTAAACTCGGCCCAGACGTTATTGCCAGATCTAACGTGTCACATGGACTTACGACTTAGTATGCATTCATTGGTTTAAGTGATTGGGGTGGTCTTTGTAAAAACAGCGGTTGAATGAAAAGCCAGTTTATCAATCTTTAAGCTATCCATTTGTTGTGCTTGTTAAGTCTTGGAAAACGTTCATTAATTTTGAAAACCCGCGCAGCCTAACACTAGCAGTTTCGACATAGTATAAATATAATCAAAAAATAAAACCATAGCGGAAGAAGAAATTTAAAAATCGGCCTTATTACAACTTAAAACCCAAAATTAAATCAGAATATAAAAATAATAAAAATACACTAACTTAGAAAAACCAACTTTGCAGATGATGTGGCCACTCCGAATCCCTCACAGCTCCAAGCCCACTATGGTTAGGGATTTCCTGCAGAGATGAAAATAAAGGGTGAGTTCGGTAAACTCAGTGTGTAACATAACCCAACCATAGCCCAAAACAGATCATACCTCAGAGTTAGACTTATCTGGGCCTTAGCCCAGTATAGAAATCAGAATGAAACCCATAGGCTCATAGAAGATATAGAACAAATATATAATGAATGCAGAAATCCCAACCCAGATCCATCCATAACACCCCCATACTAGCCTTACACCATGTGGGGAGACTACTCAACCCACCCAACCGCTACACACCATAGAAATTGCAGCGAGGCTGCCAGATATTGTGACGAAGTCACCAAATACAGATATTATGGCTAGGCCACCAGAACAGATATATATATATATATATATATATATATGTGGTGAAGCCACGAGATTGCAGCAAGGCTGCCAGATATTGTGACGAAGTCACCAGAACAAATATATGTGGCGAGGCCACCAGATTGCAGCAAGGCTTCCAGAACGCTTCCTCCATCAATATAACCCCATGTCCCATGCAATAAAAATAATATGTCATGGCATACGTATACAGAAAACAGAACATCATGCTTTTCAGAAAAAAATAACCCTAGGGGTAAAATCGTAATTTTGCATGCATAAGGGTATTTCAGTAATTATTACCTATTGCTAAGGTTTCATGCTCATTCTAACGTTTACCAAGTAATCAAAAGTACTTACCTCGTCTTTTTACCAAAGTGGGCCCATTGGTCCATTGGCCCGTTTTTGACCCATTAAGCCCAAAAATACCGTTGTGCACGAAAATGCTCACTCTGCACTCTAATCATCCAAATGCACCATATTCATTAAAAACTGTCTCACGAGCGCTCGCACGCTAGCGAGTTCACAAAATACCAACGTTTCGGTATTTTGGCTTTTACCGATTCAGTCTAAGGGAGGGTGTCGTTTACACACCTGGTTGATGACAATTGATGACGATATCTCCTACGCGATAATCCTACAATCGATCACTAACACATTAGACTTACGAATTAACGATAACTAACATAAATCCACGTCAACCAACCCAATCATCACACAAGTTAGTCATTTACGTACGAAGGGCAAAATAGTCATTTAACACCCTAGGGGCAAAATGGTAATTTTACCTCACAAGGGTATCTCGGTAATTCTACCTTACAAGGGTATTTCGATAATTCTATCCTACAGGGGTATTTTGGTAATTCTACAACTTATCCACTTGGGCCTACAGACCCATTGGGACCACATGGCCCATTTTAGCCCATCGCAACCCAAAATAGCCGTCCTATTGCTAGAGTAATGAGAAATACACACCTATTAGGAGACTGCAGTTAATCCGCGCTCCAAACACTCTTAGCTGACGCCCAACCCAAACGAACACATCACAAAGCGAAAGGGATCAGCCAAGAAGGGTATGCCTACTCTCCTCATGGTTTGCACTATTTAAAGCCAGCTCTCCATCTACTCTTATGTTAGCTTCTCGATGTGGGATCCCTCCACCACCAGAGTTTAAAACCAACACCAACTCTTGCCGTCCCAACATAGCAAAATAATCAACCTTTGCGTGCCAAGGGATTCGAACCAAAGTCCTCTCACATGCCGACTCACGCCACCACCACTAGGCCATCAACTCATTTGTGTCATAAATCCAACACATTAAACTTTAAAGCGCACCTACTTGCTTCCAGATTTATTGAAAAGAAAAACCAAAATATATTGCAGGAGCTAAGACTTGAACCTTGGACCCCTTGCTTCCTCTATGGCATCACTTCCTTGTCCCCTAAGTGGCGCCACCTTGCCACTACACCACACTCCTTTTTGTGTCATCTTTTACCCCTTTACTCTTAAAAGCCCAAACGCCAATTGCATCACCTGTTCATAAAATTAAAATTCTGAAGACTACCATGGATTTAACTTAAGTTTGGGCCTTCCAAAGGCCCACTAACCTACTAAAATATATATTTTAACCAACCCGAACACACACAAATTTTAAAAATCACAGAAACACAGAAAACCCGAAAATTAGGGCGTTACAGGGATATCGTACCCAAGGGAACCAAAAGTACTAGTAATGACTGTCTTTTTTATTATCTAGCCTAAGAATAATGGGATTTTGTTTTAATTAACTAATTATCTAAACTAAGAACGCACAGAGAAAAGAGTTGGGGAATTGCTTTTGGGAAAATTGATTGACTTGAGACAATACCTAAGCAATAATCCACCTAGAATTTACTTGATATTCTGGCTCCGAATCGGACGATTTATTCATTCAACTTGTTCCGTAGAGATCCCTAACTTATGTTATTATCCCTATTCAAGACTAATAACATCTAATCCCTATATTGAATAACCGAGACTTTTCTCTAATTAACACTCTATGGTTGTATTAACTCGAACTATGGATCCCCTTATTAGGTTTCACCCTAATCCGGTAAAATCTTGTCACCCTATTTCTAGGCGCGCAAACAACTCCGCTTAATTATGACAAAAGTACTCTTAGACAGGGTCTATTCCTCCTCTGAATAAGAGCATGTCTTGAATTAGTATCCTGGGATATCAAAACAAGAATTAAGAACACATAATTAAGAACAAGTAAAATATTTATCATACGATTCAGAAAATAATAACAAGATTCGTCTTAGGTTTCATTCCCCTTAAGTATTTAGGGGATTTAGCTCATAACTAAATAAGAAAACATCTCAGAAGAATAAAGAATACAAAACATAAAGAAAACCCAAAACTCCTAAAGGGAAATTAAGGAGAGATCTTCAATCTTAATGATGAATCCGGCTTCTGAGACGGATCAATCAGCTTCCTTGGGGTAATTCCTTACCCCTCTTGTCCGTCTCCCCCTTTCTCCTCTTCTAGGGTGTATTTATAGGCTTTGGAATGCCTAGTATCCCTCAAAAGTGGCCTTTTCTGAATTGGACTTAACTTGGGTCGGCAGGGACACGACCATGTGACACTGCCGTGTAACGTGATTGCCAGGCTGTGTTCGATCCGTTAAATTGCACATGGCTGTATGGGTCAATGGCCAGGCCGTGTGAATCATAAAAGCCTTGGTCGACACCCTCGAAAGACACAGGCGTGTGAGCTACCCGTGTGGCAAGGCTTAGGCTGTGTCATCTTCTCGATTTGGTTCTTTTTGTCCCTTTTTTGCTCGTTTTTGGCTCCTTTCACTCTCCTATGCTCTCCTAAGTATAAAACATGAAATTAAAGCATTAGGAGCATCGAATTCACCAATTCTAATGAGAAATCATCCATAAAATGCATTAAACATGGGATAAAAATATGTATAATTTACGGTTTATCATATATCATCTAACCATACCTCTTTATTGTGCCTTCCTCAGGACTTTCATCACATCATTCATTATAATACCCGTTGAACACTCGGAATACTATTGGATACGTCAAAATTTGCACATAAGTGCCACATATACATACGTAGCCAAAGCTACCACATAACATGTAATGCTCACGGAGGAGCTACTCACGGGCTTGCTCATATAAGCTATATGTCAAGGTGTAACTACACAGGCTGCTCACAAAAGCTGACGCGTATCCGACCACTCAAGGATTACCTAGCCACCGGTAGGACACACAAGACCATTGCCCAAAACTTAATCACATGTATCACATCCATCGTGAACTCGGACCACTCAACGAGCTAAGATGCTCGCATTCATAACGAACTCGGACCTCTCAATGAGCTCGGATGCCAAATAAATCACGAATAACGAGTTCAAACTTCTTAACTCCTAGTGACATGTCACTTGTATCCTAAAATATTTCTAAGGTTCAAACGGGATTTTCCTCACTTGCATATGGTACCCTTTTCGCACTTTCTCGTGACGTCGTGGATAACAACCATAACATTACTCATGCTTTCATAACCATTAGTACGCATAACATTCATAATAATAACAAAATATTTATCATACAATATCAATACATTAAAATGTACTACAACATCACATTATTGGCATATGTACTTACCTCAATACTAAAATGATGATAATCGAGCCTAATCGTCGTATACTTTATTCTTCCCTCGATCAAGACCCGGTTCTCATTTTTCTTGATCTATGATGTCAAATTTAACTTGTTTATTAATCACATTATTCAAATCAATCCATAATTCATGCCTTGGTAAAATTACCTTTTTACCCCTAACTTTTCACTTATTTACGATTTAGTCTCTAGGCTCGTAAAATGAAATGCATGCATTTTCTTTGTTACCTAAGCCTAGCCAAACCTTTACCATGCTCATATCAGCCCATATTTTCTCTTATTTCACATTATCACTACTGACCTTTACACTTTTACAAACAAGTCCCCTTTTTAGGTGTTTTCACTAAAAATCACCTAGTAAAAGATGTTTATCACACATCAAACATTCATCTTCCTCCATTAATCATCAAAATACATGCATGTTACACATGGTTCAAATTTCATACCTGAACCTAGCTCAAAATATAGCTATAGAAATGGGTAGATCACGCTTCAAGGACTTCAAAAATACAAAGAACATTAAAAACAAGGCTAGGGAGCACTTACAATCAAGCTTGGAAATGTTGAACAAACCCTAGCTATGGTGTCTTGCAATTTTCGGCAATGGGAGAAGAAGATGGACACCAATTTTGACTTATTTTTCCCTTTTTATTCTTTTAATTACCAAATGACCAAAATGCCTTTAGGGTTTTTTTTTCAAATTTTTCCTATGCATGTCCATTTTTGTCCAAAATTATAGAAATTGGTCAAATTGCTAATTACTACCCTCTAATTCATAATCTAAAGCAATTTCATGCTTAAAGCTTCTAGAATGCAAGTTTTGCATCTTATTCAATTTGGTCCCTAAAATTCAATCAAACATTTTATGCATAGAATTTCTTCATGAAACTTTCACATTTGCATGCATTCATAACATAAACCTCATAAGAATCATATAATAATTATTTCTATCTCAGATTTTTGGTCTTGAAACTACTGTTCCGACTAGGCCCTAATTCGGGACGTTACATGTGTCTCAAAATAGTTTGTCACATGATTTAGTACATAGCCTAGGACATGGATATGTGGCCCTATTTTAATTACACACATGGGTTGGGGCATAGTCATGTATCCCTACTTAGAATATCCATATGGTCTAAGCCATGTCACACAACCGTGTGACCCTTATTTTCCCAAATTTTTAAGTTTTCCCTAAAAATTTTTTATTTATTCAAAATGATCCTCAAACATTTTTAAATTGTTTTTAGGGCCCCAAAAGCTCAATTTAAGGCCTAAATGTGTATGTTTGCTATAATCGAAATGAGTTATTGAATATTTTTACTTAATTTGAACTATTGTTTTGTTTTGTACAGTAACGCTTTGTAAGCCTAACTCGACGATGAAGATAGGTTAGGATGATACATTTACTGGTATCAAAGCTATAGTTTAGTCAGTTCTCAGACTGAACGTAGCATGTGTGGAGTCTAGAGATACATGCCATTTTATGACATGTGATCGTGTGATGTCTCCTAACATAAAGTGATTTTGTTTCTTTTATAGATAAGACATGTCTTCCAATCAAGCTAATTTCGATGAAGTTGAAAGCAATACTTAAGTCCACGATTAAGGGACTGCTCATGATGTGATGAAATTCAAGAATTCTAAAAAAGAGGTTCATAGTATTTTTTTATTAATAATGAATTATGTGTTTGATGTGTTTATGAGAATTAATGTTGTGGCTTTATGAACTCCACCCCCTCGTCCTCAAATTTCTATACAACAGAATATTCATAGGATTTTTTTCGATTAAGTTCAAAAGTGTAGAACTAAAAAGTTAACTAAAAAGTTAAGTGGTAGAATGAGTAATAATTTGGCCAGAGCAGACTAATGGTTAAAAATTCACAAGAGTTCTAAATGAAATATTATATATTTCAAAAGATTATCTGAGATGTGCGATGCCACTTTTAAAAGAAGAGGTTATTCACTGGTAATTGAATTTAACTACTATGGTATCAAGAGAATGGATTAACCAGGATTTATTCTAAATTGATTTTTGAAAGAGTTACGTCAGCAAATGATATTTAGACAAGAAGAAAAAGGAAGTTCTTGAATTGAAGCTGGGAAATAGATTAGTTGTAGATTTTGGGTGAGAGTAGTTCAGCTCGATAAGTATGTTAATAAGATGGTATAGATTGAAGATAAATTTTGTACTTATTTCAAAGATGGATTGACTAATGAGATTAAAATACTTGTCAGTGCAATGGAATTTTGTGAGTTCATAATTTTTCTTTCATCTGTAATACCCCAAACCCGGCCCAGACGTCATGGCCGAATCCGACGTGCCACATCGAAGTTAAGAATCCACGTTTTGCTTTAGTGTTTTAATAAACCGTCTTTTGTTAAGGCTTAACCAAGTGAATAGAAGTTGTGCACCAGGTAGGCATCCAAAAACAGAGGAGGTGAGCCATAAAGGCTGCTTAAGTACCAAGCTCTTTGATTGGATCCAATCCTAGACATGCCCACAACCATTGCCACACTTTGATAACTGAGTTGAAATTCATTTGAGTAGATATCTTTGATAAACCGATTAATCGTGTCGTTACGTTATTTTGAAAACGAGTATCATTTTGAAAACGCGCCCTAAGTCTAGCCCATTTGAAGTATTATCAGAAATATTTAGAGTTATTAAAAATAAAATAATCCCAGGAAGAAAATAAAGTTAAAATGGCCTTATTACAATCCTAAAGAAAAAAAATAAATAGTAATTAAGATAAACTAAAGAAACCCAGTTACTTATTTTAAAGTCCAAAAGCGATCACCGTGGCCACTTTGAATCCCCTCCGGCTCTAAGTTCCCACATCAAGGCTCACCTGCAAGGTTAAGGAACGGGGGTGAGTTTGGAAACTCAGTGTGCAACAAGCCCCTTTCAGAGCCCAAACCAATATCAGCATACTAGGCCTAAGCCCAAATTCAGTCTCAACATATACTGGGCCAAAGCCTTTACTGTAAACGGTATGGCCCATAGGCCCATTTCAAAACCATATGCAATGTTAATGAAAATATGCAAGCCCATTTTGGGAGACTACTCAACCCACCATCCGCTACTCTCCACCCGTACTAACCAAGCTCTCCATGTGGGGAATAACTCAACCCACCCAACCAAGCTCTCCACTGGTAGCATAGCTGCTTTATCATATAACTGGAGGCCTAGCTTCTTTTAATAACTGGGGTAAAGCCCTTTTTGATAAACTGGGGCAAAGCCCTTTCCGCTAAACTAGGGCAAAGCCCTTTTGCACTTCCTCCATTCATAACAAAACCCAACCCATGCATATATGAACATATCATGGCATATCATGTACAAAACAGTATCACATGCATCTTAATTATAACATATCCCTGGGGGTATAATGGTTATTTTCACCTAGGGGTAAAATGGTCATTTTCACATTATAAGAGTAATTTCATTATTTTATCAATTATTAGGGTTTTCCATGCTTATTACCAATTATCAACAATTTCAAGTGTTTAACAGCGATTCTAGCCCATTCTTAGCAAAATCAAGTTATTGGGCCAAAAACCCCTAATGGGCCCTACTTAGCCGACCTAGTCATCTAGGCCCATTTAGCCTATATTCCATAACGGTATTAACTTTCTTAATGTGCAATTTATCAGGATTCCATTTTCTATGAACTTACCCAAATGGGCCCGAAAGCCCATTGGGCCCGATTTGAGCCCCTCGAGGCCCAACTTACTGTGATGCAAAAAATCGTGCCCTCACTTGTTCCAACGATCCCGATCATCAAACTTAGCGTATCTACTAACCTATGAGCTATCGTATGCTCACAAGTCCTTGAAATGCCAGAATTTTGGCATTTTGGCTTTTCGGCATATATCGATTTTAAGCTACGGAAGAGGGTTCGTTACAGACCTGTTTTGTGACGTTCGCCAATAAAGTCTCCCACGGCAACCTACAATTATTTACCACCATTCTTAGTCTACGCAACATGCTAATCAAACCCAAATCTTAGTCTCCCACGGCAACCTACAATTATTTACCACCATTCTTAGTCTACGCAACATGCTAATCAAACCCAAATCTTACCTTACCAAAATCGGCCAAAGAATCCCTAACAACCATAAGTCACTTACCTTCACCGAGTCCACTGCTCGATCCAATTTTTCCAAATCGATACCCCAAGCCTTACTGCTCCTTCAAAGTATCTACCCCACTATACAAACCATAAAAATCAAATGAAAAAGCCCAATAAGGCCTATATCTCAAATCGAAAACCTCCCTAAACTATAGAGGTTTCAGCTTTTGTCAACAATTATACTACTGAATCGATTGGAGTATGAATACTTACTATAGTCTTCCTCTTTGAACCGATTGAAGCTTAGCAGATGAAGGAATTGACCACCAAACAGTGAAGGAAAAAAAGGTTGCTGGTCAACAAGAAATCGGCACCACCAAGTTTCACAGGTTTCGACTTTTATGACTTTTCCGCAAAAGTGAAGATAAGGAAAGAAGTAGTAGATGAACGGAAGGGAATAGTGGACTGGTTTCGGAAAAAAGAAAAGGAAGGAAAGATGGATGGAAGGGTGGTAGTTTCAGCTAGAGAAGAAGAAAGAAAAGAAAAGAAAAAAAAAGAAAAGAATAATCCTATGGTTTACAGAAGAAAACGGCACAACTAAGCTCCTAAATGCCGAAATACTAACCTAATATTCCTCTGCCGAAATCCCCTCTCTAATCCCCATTATTCGGCCAACTATAAGCCTCCCTTTCAATCCCTAAAATCTCTCCCCTTATCACTCCTTAATCCATGCGTTTGACTGATTTAGACACTCTCCAACAGAGTTTCATTCGGTTTTAAACTTCTGCATGCACAAGGCATTAAAATAACATCATATTTGCCATCACAGAGAATCGAACCCAGGTTTCCCCCAACCACTTACACGCCACCCTTTTAGCTCCTTAGTGGCATCACTTAGCCACTTTGCCAGGGGCTCCTTTGTGATACATTTTACCCACAACTTTTAATAAAGCCATCTACCCAAAGCCCCTAACTCCTTAAGTCCAAAGTTCAAAAATTCTTCCGAGTTTTGGTCATCACATTGGCTTTCCATAAGCCCATTTACTTATTCCAACTATGAATTTTCACTACCAAATACCAAATTTTAAAAACTTTACAAAATTCTCAGAAATTACGAAAAACCCAAAAATCAAAATGTTTCAACTCTACCCTACTTAAAGAAATTTCGGCCTCGAAATTTACCTGATCCAAATAGTTGAGGATATTGTTGACGCATTGCCTCCTCGGACTCCCAAGTAGCTTCTTCTTTGCCATGGTTTCTCCAAAGTACCTTCACCAATGGGTCTGACTTCCTTCTCAACACCTTGACGTCGTGATCAAGTATCTGAACCGGTTCCTCTTCAAAGGTCAAATCTGACTGTACTTTAATTTCTGCAACTGGCACGATATGAGTTGGGTCAGAACGATATCGCCTTAGCATGGACACATGAAAGACGTCGTGAATACGATCCAATTCCGGAGGTAACTCCAGCTGATAAGCCACCGGCCCTATCCGCTTAAGGATTTGATAAGGCCCAATGAACCGTGGACTCAACTTGCCCTTCTTACCAAACCTCAATATCTTCTTCCAAGGCGATACCTTTAAAAAGACCATGTCCCCTATAGCATATTCAATATCCTTACGCTTCAGATCAGCATAAGACTTTTGTCAATCCGCTGCCTCCTTTAACCGATTCCTGATCACCTTAACCTTGTCTTGAGTATCTGCTACCAAATCTGGACCAAGTACTTGCCTTTCCCCCAACTCTGCCCAACAAGTAGGCGAACGACACCTTCGCCCATACAGTGCCTCGTAAGGAGCCATCTAAATACGTGCTTGGTAACTGTTGTTATACGCGAACTCCGCCAATGGCAAGTAATCCTCCCAACTACCCCTAACGTCGATAACACAACCCCTCAACATATCTTCTAGAATCTGAATGACCCTCTCTAACTACCCATCCGAATGAGGGTGAAAAGTCGTACTAAAATCCAATCGCGTTCCCAACGCCTCGTGCATCTTCTGCCAAAACTAAGATGTAAACGTTGGATCTCGATCAGAAATTATTGATACTGGCACTCCATGCAACCGCACTATCTCTACCACATACAACTTGGCCAACTTCTAAAGTGAATAATCGATTGGGACAGGTATGAAATGGGCAGATTTCGTCAATCTATCCACAATCACCCAAACTGAATCCTTCTTGGAAGGTGTCAATGGCAAACCACTTACAAAATCTATAGTTACCCTTTCCCACTTCCAAAGTGGTATCTTTACTGGCTGTAACAATCCTAAAAGTAGTTGATGCTCGGCCTTTACTTGTTGAAACATCAAACATTTTCCCACAAATTCAGTCACTTCTCACTTAAGCCCAGGCCACCAATATAGCTCTAAGTCTCGATACAACTTACTCCCTCCTGGATGCATTGCACAAGGTCCACTATTTGCCTCCCTTAAAATCATCAATCTCAAGTCAGAGTCCTTCGGCATACAAATTCTTCCTCGAAAACAAAGAACCCCATCATTATTTACTCCAAAGTCTGGATTCTCCCCCTTCTCAACTTACTAAAACCGAGAAACCAATGACTCATCCACCAACTGCTGCTTCTTAATCTGCTCCACCCAAATGGGTCTCACTTGTAATTCTGCCAATAAGCTTCCATCGTCATACAAACTTAAACGAGCAAACATTGCCTTCAGTTCCGCCACAGTCCTTCGACTTAACGCATCAGACACGACATTTGCCTTACCTGGATGCTACTCAATCGAACAGTCATAGTCCTTTAACAACTCTATCCACCTTCGCTGTCTAAGATTTAGCTCCTTTTGAGTCAGTAAGTACTTAAGACTCTTATGATCCGTATAGATAATGCATCTCTTCCCATACAAGTAGTGCCTCCATATCTTAAGCGCAAAAATCACCGCTGCCAACTCCAAGTCATGAGTAAGATAGTTTACCTCATGAGGCTTAAGCTGTTGTGAAGCATAAGCGTCCACTTTACCCTCTTGCATCAACATGCAGCCCAAACCTATATGTGACGCGTCACTGTACACGGTGAAATCCTTACCAGACTCTGGCTGAATCAACACTGATGCCTCAGTCAGGACCTTCTTTAACTTCTCAAAGGCCTCTTGTTGCTTACTTGTCCAAACAAATGGTGCTCCCTTCCTTAGAAGTTTCGTTAATGGTGCTGCTAACACAAGAAATCTTTCCACAAACCTCCGATAATAGCCTGCCAACCCCAGAAAACTCCAGATTTCTGTTACTGACCTCGGTGGCTTCCACTCCAGAATCGCCTTATCTTTCGAGGGTCTACCTTGATCCCCTCAGCAGACACAACATGCCCTAAGAAAGTCATTTCCTTCAGCCAAAACTCACACTTACTAAACTTTGCATAAAGTTGCTTTTCCCTTAGCACTTGCAGTACAATACGAAGATGTTCATCATGCTTCTCTTCTGTTTCTGAGTACACTAAGATATCATCGATAAAAACAATTACGAGCTGATCCAAGTATGGCTGAAAAACCCGATTCATTAAATCCATGAATGCTATCGGTGCATTAGTCAAACCAAAGGGCATAACCAGAAACTCGTAATGACCATATCGAGTTCTGAATGTCGTCTTATGAATATCTACTTCTTTGACTCTCAACTGATGGTATCCTGACCGAAGGTCAATCTTAGTAAATACCGAAGCTCCTTTCAGTTGGTCCAACAGATCATCGATGCTGGGCAAAGGATACTTGTTCTTGATCCTCAGCTTATTCAACTACCGATAATCAATACACATCCGCATGGTCCTATCTTTCTTCTTTACGAACAGCACCGGTGCACCCCACGAAAAAATACTTGGTCTTATAAACCCTCTATCCAACAGTTCCTGAATCTGAGTTTTCAGTTCCACCAACTCCTTTGGTGCCATCCTATAAGGCGTAATGGACACTGGAGCTGTTCCAGGTAACAAATTGATTCCGAACTCGACTTCTCTATTCGGAGGTAATCCAGGAAGTTCCTCCGGAAATACATCTTGAAACTATTTGATGGTCCTAACTGACTCTACAGTTATCCCCTTAGGTTTAGCTTGACTCACAAATGCTAAAAATGCCTCGCAACCTTTCTGGATCAACTTCTTAGCCCTTAAAGCCGAGACAACATTGGACAGATAGTTCCTTCACTCCCCTATGACCATTATCTCCTCGTCCTTGGTAGTTTTTAGCACCATTCTCTTAGCAGCACAATCCAACGTCGCCCTATGCTTAGTTAGCCAGTCCATTCCCAAAATAAGATCAAAATCCCCAAATGGCAGCTCCATCAAATCTCCTACAAATATCCTATCTTGTGTCTCTAAGGGCACCTCTCTAAAGAGTTTATCTACCTTAACCGAGTGTCCTAAAGGGTTTATCACCGATACTCCACTCACAGTCTCCTCAAGAAGCACACCCAATGCCCTAATACATCATAAGCAACATACGAGTGAGTGGAACCCACATCAATCAAAGTAGTGTAAGGCGTGCTATGAATGAAGAACGTACATGTTATAACATCAAGAGCGTCACCCCCCTCACGAGGCCGTGCAGCATAAACCAACACCAACTATTGAGCTTCAACATGTCCAGCACCCCTGCCAGGTGCCCCACGTCCACATCCATTACCATTACCACCCCTACCTTGCCCACAGCCTCTCTGTGGTGGTGGTCCTCCTCGTGGCTGTTGGACCCCTCTTTGTTCTGCAGCTTGACCTTGAACTGCTCTCCGAGGACACTCTCTGAACTTATGTTCCTTTGACTCACATCGAAAGCATGCCCCAGTTCATTTCCAGCACTCCCCCATATGCACTCTGCCACAGTCCTTGCAAGCCTGCGGTCTAAAAGTGTTCACCGGAACTGCTCGAACCAGTTCCTCCATTCTAGCTCTTTTAGCATTCCTATTTGCAACACCTGGGGGTCTAGAATCCCTCCTAAATCTGGGTCGATCCTTCTCATGATTCTGCCTTTCAGTCCGTTTTACTTCCTCGGCTATCTTAGCCTTCTCTACAAATGCAGCGAAATCACGCTCCCTCTGTGAAGCTATCAGCACCCTAAGCTCATCGCAGAGACCATCCTCGAATCGAACACTGCGCTCATATTCAATCGCTACTATCCCGCTAGCATACCGACTCAGCCTCAAAAATTCTGCCTCATACTCTGCAACAGTCTTATTTCCCTGTGCCAGATTCAAAAACTCCTTTCGACGGGCATCCACATAACTAGCTCCAACATACCTGTAACACCCCAAACCCAGCCTGAAAGTTTGGCTCGAATCTGGCGTGTCACATTGAAGTGTTTTTTGGAAACCATGTTTCCATTAAAAACCCTTCTTAATAAGTAAAAACTTGTACCCTTTTTAAACCTTGTTAGAAAACCTCAGCTGAATTGTAATTTCCTGATTTTGGGCCTAGTCGGAATAGTGGTTTCGTGACCAAAAAATCTGAGATAGAAATAATTATTTTATGATTATTTTAAGGTTTATGATATGATTGCATGATTGTGTAAAAATTTTGTGAAGAAATTTTATGCATAAAGTGCTTAAATTGAAATTAGGGACTAAATCGAATAATTTGCAAAACTTGCATTCTAGAAGTTTCTAGTATGAAATTGTTTTGAAATATTAATTAGGAGGTCTTAAATAGAAATTTTACCAATTTCTAAGTCTATGGAAAAAAATTGGACATGGATGGAATTTTTGGAAAGTTTAGTAGTAAGGGCATTTTGGTCATTTAGGGGTAAAATGAATTAAAATACAAAAATAAAAGCCAATTTTGCTCATCTTCAACCCCATGGCCAAATATAGCAAGGAGAAACCATGGCTAGGGTTTTTCAAGCTTCCAAGCTCGATTGTAAGTCCGTTCTAGCCTCGTTTTTAATGATTTTTACATTTTTGGAGTCCCGGTAGCTCGATTTAGCTTATGCTAGCAATAATTTAACCTAGGGTTCATATTTGGAAAAATACCTATAGGTGAAATTTGTGTATTTTGGTGTTTTATGATAGAATATGAGGTTTTAAATTATGTTAGACAACTTGTGCTACTCGGTTTTAAGTGAAAACGAGCAAAAGGGCTTAATCGATAAAAATACCTAATAGTCATAAGTACATGTTAGAGTGAGAATTTGATGTTGCCATAGAAGGGAAAAATGATCAGCATGTCATAACACATAAGAAAATAGGCTGAAGTTTAATTTACGAGCTTTGGGGAAAAAGTGTAAATATGCAAAAGTTTAGGGGCAAAATTGTAATGTTTCCAAAATATGATTTTGGGTCAATTTGAATAATGTGAGTGCTAATTAGACTATATTTTAAATGATGAGCAAGGAAAACTAAAATTCGGGCTAAAATGGGAAAATACCAAGTTGTGGACGAAATGGTAAAAGTAGCCATTTTAGCATACGAGGTAAGTTCATATGTAAATGTTGGTAACATAGTTATTATTTTAAATGTTTTAATGTTATTTAAATGATATGATAATTATTATGAAATATTATACTTGTGATAATTGTTTGATAATATGTCAAATTATGTGATATACTTGGAAAATGTGAAATACTACCGAGTATCTAGTATCGGCATTCCATAGAAGATGGTTGAGACACATGATTGGGAAAAAGGTCCCGTTGAACCTTAGGAATGGATTAGGATACAAGTGACATGTCACTGGGATATTTGGGCATCCGAACTCGTTGAGTTGAGTCCGAGTTCACTTATGGATGCGAGCGTCCGAACTCGTTGAGTTGAGTCCGAGTTCGTGAGATGTAACTAGGCATCCGAGCTCGTTGAGTTGAGCCCGAGTTCACTTATGGATGCAAACGCCCAAGCTCGTTGAGTTGAGTCTGAGTTCGCTTATGGGCGGGTTACATGGTAGCTTGGCTACATATGTGGCACTTATGTGCAAACTTTCCATGTATCCGAATTATATTTCGATGTGTTCAACGGGTAAAGTTCTACTAAAATGGAGGAATACTCAAGATGAAAGGGACATATTGGTAAGTGTTGTGAAATGAATACTTTGAATAGGTATGTACTTAACCCTCGGGTTGAAAACTCGATATAACAACAATATGGTAAGATGATAAATGAAAATGTGATATGAATGTCTCGGTGATGATTATGAAAATGATGTTTTATGTTTGCTTATATAGTTGTGTTACTTGCTATTTGCATGTGAACTTACTAAGCATTTATGCTTACTCCTTTCTTTTCATTCCTTGTAGTATTGACAAGCCAGCTCGGAAATCGGGAACGGTTGGAGGTACGCTCACACTATCCGTATACCATCTTGGCATAATGACTTGTATATTTTAAGTATGGCATGTATAGCATTATAATCATTTTGTATATATGGTCTTATGATATGGTTATTGAGTGGTATGGAAATGCTTGGTAATGATTAGCCATTGGAATGGCTAATCATGATCATATTTGGTGTTATGTATGTCAAATTGCTAGCTAATCCATGGAAACCATGAAATAGGTAAAGTTTACCATAAAATAGATTCAGATAGCAGTAGTGACGTGAATTTGAAAAATCACTAAAAATAGTAGAAATGGAATTAAATACTGAATAAGTTATGGAATCTAAGCTTGATGAGTCTATTTTCATATGGAAGAAGCAAAACAGGTACATGAGCTATATTTTATGAGATGTTTAAATTTTTGTGAAACAGGGCCAGAGTAATTTCTGGATCCCCTATTCTGACTTTGGAAATTCACCATAAATTTTAAAAATATAATTAGAAGTCATTCTTTATATTTAAAGATTCCTTATTGAGTCTAGTTTTATTAGAGACAAACGGAATAGTCATTGAAGCTCTGTACAGAAAGATATCTGATTCATAACACACAGAGGTCAGAGTAGTTGAACCCTGAAATAGGGGAGAAATTAACTAATAAACTGTACTAATTGGCCCAATCAAGAATTCTATAAAAAAATTAGTAGATAGATATATGAGTCTAGTTTTAGGAAAACTTTACGGAATTGGATTTCGAGTTTTGGAACTCGAGATATGATTTTTAAAGCGACTGTGATGCAGTTAGCCAGGTTGTTTGGAAATTTTAAAATGAATTGTATGAGCTGTTTAAGTAATGAATTAAGTCCGTTAACACCTCGTGTTTGACTCCGGCAACAGTCTCGGATATGGGGTGTTACATGAATAACATTCTTAACAACTTTGTAAAAAATCCTGGCAGTTGCAGAAGCTTAATTTAAAAACAATTACGGTTACGTGATGTTTTGAACCATAGTAGTTGCTTTGGAAAACCGTGTTCTAATACTAGCAGTTATAAGAACAATAAATAGAATTCCAAATTTGAAATCAAGAAAATTACAACGGCTTTACTACAACCCACATAAAAACATTTAAAAGCAATAATCAAAACTATAACATAAACAATGTGTGTGGCTTCCTCCGAGCCCTCATGACTCCGATCCGCCTAAAATTGGAAATTACCCGAAAGGTTAATAAGCGGGGTGAGTTACGAAAACTCGTGTGAAATCCCTACTATAAAAAGGAACATCACCATATAAAAGAATTAAAAGTCCGCCTGACCTTACTTACATAGCCAATATCAATTGGGCCTTAGCCCACTATAACAGACAATACAGATGGGCTATAACCCATTACGAATAAGAAACATTATCGAACTAGAATCGAATCGAGAATCGAATCGGTGTGTGAATCAAAATCGAATGTGAATGCAATCCCAACCCACCTATAACCAACCGCTATACTCCACCGTATCACCCTACACTCCATGTGGGAATAGCTCAACCCACCCAACCCTACACTCCACAGTTAAAGCATTGTCGCTAGATATCGATAAGTTGAGGCAAAGCCTCCGAAGACGGGCTAACCACTTTCGAGACTTCCTCCATCAATATAACCCATAACCCATGCAACTGATATAAATGTCATGGCATACAACATACAGAATCAGAATATCATGCCCATATTTGAATCAAACAATCACAGTCAAGTCATTCATATCACAAACATATATTCACAATCAAATCAGTCAACCACACAGTCCAAGTCAATCACTTGCCCACAAGGGCAAAACAGTCAATTAACACCCTAGGGGCAAAATGGTAATTTTACCCCACAAGAGTATCCCGGTAATTCTACCCTACAGGGGTATTTCGGTATTTCTACCCTACAAGGGTATTTTAGTAATTCTACCTTACAGGGGTATTTCAGTAATTCTACCCTACAAAGGTATTTCGATAATTCTACCTTACAAGGGTATTTCGATAATTTTACCCTACAGGGGTATTTCAGTAATTCTACCCTACAAGGGTATTTCGGTAATTTCACAAATCAGGGGTATTTTGGTAATTTTACAAACCAGGGGTATTTTGGTAATTTTATTGATCGAGGGTATTTTGGTAATTTTGTAAACCAAGGGTATTTCAATAATTTTGTAAATCGAGGGTAAAATGGTAATTCTATAAATCGAGGGTAAAATGGTAATTCTGTAAATCGAGGGTAAGACAGTAATTCTGTAAATCGAGGGTAAAATGGTAATTCTATCTTACAGGACTATTTCAGTAATTTTACAAATTGAGGGTATTTCAGTAATTTTGCAAACTGAGGGTATTTCGATTATTTTACAAATCGAGGATATTTGGGTAATTTTATAAATTGAGGGTACTTTGGTAATTTTACAAGTCGAGGGTATTTGGGTAATTTGGTAAACTAAAGTATTCTAAACAGGGATAACAATACGAATGGCCTTAAAGCCCATTCTCGGCCCAACTGGGCCCACACGCTCGTGTGGCCCTTTTAGCCCAAATCTAGCAACAAATATGAGATTCACTTAGCCTAGTCCAATATTTACTACACAATCAAACAACTTATCCAATTGGGCCCGTAGGCCTATTGGGCCCACATGGCCCCTTTCGACCCATGCGGCCGGAAGTAGCCATCCTACAGCTAGAGTAGCGAGAAATACACACCTGATTGGAGACTGGAGTTAATCCAAGCTCCAAACACTCTTAGCCGACGCCCAACCCAAACGAGCACGCCATAAAGCGAAAGGGATCAGCCAAGAAAGGTACCTTACTCTCCTTATGGTTCTCTCTATTTAAAGCCAGCTTCGCATCCACTCTTATGTTAGCTTCTCGATGTAGGATCCCTCCATCATCAGAGTTTAAATTCAACACCAACTCTTGTCGCCCCCTATTAGCAAAATAAATGCTCTTTGCTTGCCATGGGATTCGAACCCATGCCTCCCCTTAAATGCTCCACACGCTACTTGCCACTAAGCTACAAGGCTTTTTGTGTCACAATTTCTCCAACAATATTCTTAAGGCCTACTTACTACACCCGTGGTTTGATTCACCTTAAACCAAAATTTTTGCTAGAGTCCGTGTTTGAACCGGGACTTCTCCAACACTTCAAAGACACTTAACCACTAAAACAAGTCTTCAACTCTGAAATTTTCATCATGCAGAATATTATAAGCTGCCTTCAACCGCTCCCATGCTCAAGGCCCAAAACTTCTAGGCCCAAATTCAGGGTGTTACAATACCTCCCCTTAAAAGTAGTCTTGAACAGCTCCCAGGTTACTCGTTCAATCGGGGTACTCTCCCTTACGGTGATCTACCACCGGTATGCCTCATCTCGTAGCAACGACACAGCCCCCTTTAGCTTTTGCTCCACAGAGCAATCTAAGTCGTCCATAATCCGCTCTGTTGCCTCTAGCCAATATTCAGCCACATTTGGGGCTACTCCAGATACGCCCCTAAAAACTTCTGCTCCGTTAGCGCGGAGTCGCTCAGAGATGGATCCCCTATTTACTGTCCCAGTGCTAGCTCCAGCAACCCTTTCTAAAACCCTTAACATTGCTTGGGACAAAACATCATCCCCATGACCCGATCATATGACCCGGTCTCGCCGCCAGGCACGAATGCCTCCTCAGCTGGCCTATGCCCTGAGGATGAAGATTCAGCTTGCACCCTTCCACGACCACGTCCGCAGCCTCGTCCACGAGTTCCTCTTGTACTCATATCGAATTATTTGATTACGAATTTTATGACGTTAGTTTAATATTCCAATTGTTTATTACGAGATGTCTTATGGAAATATAGCAGTTCAAGGATTGTTTTCGCAACGTCGTAGCCTAGCTACAGTCTCATTCCTACCGTTTTACAGTTCTACCCTATGTAAAGCATCATAGTAGGGTTTCAGTTCTACCCATAGCATCATGCCAATATCACATAACGAAAAAAAAAAGAGTATACTTACAGACTTTGTGCCGGGGATTCAGTGTGCCACTTCTTTCTTCAAACCATTTAAAATAAAAACCTTGTATTTGGTCACAGAAAATAGAAATTTCCTAAAAATTGATTTAAAATACCTTTGTTTTGAAATTCTTGATTTAAAACCCGTTTAGAAACCCACAGCCGAGTTGTTACAACTTGGCTCTGATACCACTAAATGTAACACCCCAAACCTAGCCCAGACGTTATGGTCGAATCTGATGTGTCACATCGAAGTTAAGAATCCACATTTCGCTTTAGTGTTTTAGTAAACCATCTTTTGTTAAGGCTTAACCAAGTAAATGGAAGCTGTGCACCAGGTAGGTATCCAAAAACAGAGGAGGTGAGCCATAAATGCTGCTTAAGTACCAAGCTCTTTGATTGGATCCAATCCTAGATATAGCTGAGTTGAACTTCATTTGAGTAGATATCTTTGATAAATCGATTAATTGTGTCGTTACTTCATTTTGAAAACGAGTATCATTTTGAAAACACGCCCTAAGTCTATCCCATTTGAAGTATTATCAGAAATATTTAGAGTTATTAAAAATAAAATAATCCCGGGAAGAAAATAAAGTTAAAATGGCCTTATTACAATCCCAAAGAAAATAAATAAATAGTAATTAAGATAAACTAAAGAAAACCAGTTACTTATTTTAAAGTCCAAAAGCGATTACCGTGGCCACTCTGAATCCCCTTTGGCTCCAAGTTCCCACATCAAGGCTTACCTGCAAGGTTAAGGAAGGGGGGTGAGTTTGGAAACTCAGTGTACAACAAGCCCCTTTCAGAGCCCAAACTAATATCAGCATACTGGGCCTAAACCCAAATTCAGTCTCAACATATACTGGGCCGAAGCCTTTTCATTATTCATATCACTGGGCCATAGGTGAAATTTGTGTATTTTGATGTTTTATGATAGAATATGGGGTTTTAAATTATGTTAGACAACTTGTGCTACTCGGTTTTGAGTGAAAACGAGTAAAAGGGCTTAATCGGCAAAAATACCTAATAGTCACAAGAATATGTTAGGGTGAGAATTTGATGTTGCCATAGAAGGGAAAAGTGATCAGCATGTTATAAAACATAAGAATAAGGAATAAAGTTTAACTCCCGAGCCTAGGGGAAAAAGTGTAATTATGCAAAAGTTTAGGGGCAAAAGTGTAATTTTTTCAAAGTTCATATTAAATGCTGTTTTGATGAATGTATGTATCAAATAAGATTAATTTGGTATTATAGATCAAGAGAAACGAGATTCAAGTCGCGATCGAGGAAAAGAAAAGATTGTGGACTAAATTGCAAAATCTTTATATTTTGGTACCAAGGTAAGTTCATGTGTAAATAATGTAGGAAAATTGTTATTTTTAAGTTATTGATGTTAATTATATGATATGCTAATTTTTAATCGTGAAATATTATGCTTTCTGCTTAATGTTGAGTAATATGCAAATTATGTTTACTACTTGATAAATATGAATTGCTACCGAGTATCGGTTCCGATATTCCATGGAAGATGGCAAATGTGAGATCGAGGGAAAAAGCCCATTTGAACCTTAGGAATAGATTAGGATACAAGTTACATGTCACTAGGATGGTTGAGCATCCGAGCTCGTTGAGTTGAGTCCGAGTTCACTTATGGATGCAAATGTCCGAACTCGTTGAGTTGAGTCTGAGTTGTGAGATGTAACTAGGCATCCGAACTCGTTGAGTTGAGTCCGAGTTTATTAATGGATGCGAACGCCCGAGCTCATTGAGTTGAGTCCGAGTTCACTTAGGGGAGGGTTACATGATTTCTTGATTACATATGTGGCACTTATGTGCAAATTATCCATGTATCCGAGTTATATTCCGATGTGTTCAACGGGTGAAATTTCTAGTTTAATGGAAGAGCACTTAAGATATAAGTGACGTTTTGGGTAAGTGTTGTGAAATGGACACTTTGGACAGGTATGTTCTTAACCCTCGGGTTGGAAATAAATACATCAACGATAAGATCATAAGATGATGAATGATATTTAGAAATGTGATAAATGTTTTGGTGATACCAGGTTAAGGTTGTTTGGTATGATTGTATTGCTATGTTACTTGTTATTTGCATATGAACTTACTAAGCATTTATGCTTACTCTTTCCTTTTCATTCACTGTATTCTTGAACAAGCCGGCTAAGGAATCGAGACAGGTCGAAAGTTCGATCACACTATCCAAAGGACTTTTATCTTGGTAAATGGCTTGTACAACTACTTAAGTATGGCATGTATAGCAATATACCTATTTTGTGTAAATAATTTTATGATATGGCCATGTTTGGTTGAGAAAATGTTTGATATTGATAAGTCATGGTGATGGCTAATTTAGATCATGTTTTATATTATGGAAGTTTAATAGGTTATCTAGTTCATAAAAATTCATGGAAATATGAAACTTGCTTTAAAATGTAATATTGTCAAAGAATGACATGAATTTGAAAAATCATTAAAAATAGTATAAATGGAACTAAATGATGAGTAAGTTATGAAATTGAATCTTAATGAGTCTATTTTCATGTGGATTGAATAAAATAGGCATATAAATTATATTTTATGAGATATTTAAAATTTTGTGAAACAGGGCGAGTGATTTCGAATCCCACATTCGACTTTTAAAATTCATAATAAATTTTTAAAAATAATTAGAAGTTTTTATTCATATGTAATTGAGTCTAGTTTTAATAGAAACAAACCTCATAGTCATTGAAATTCTGTATAGAGATATATCAATCGTAATACACAGAGGTCGAGCAATGAACCTCAAACAGGGAGACTTTAATTAATAAACTGTACTAATTGGCCCAACCAAAAATTATAGAAAAAAATTAGTATATAGATATATGAGTCTAGATTCAGGGAAATTTACGGATCTTGATTTCGAGATTCATAACTCGAGATATGATTTTTCTTGTAACTGTGACGCGGGTAACTAGAAAGCTGTAAATGTAGAAACAAATGATTTGAAGCTCTTAATCTGATAAATTATGTTCGGTACCCCCTCAAGCTCGACTCCGGCGATGGTCTCGGGCATGGGGGCGTTACATTTAGTGGTATCAGAGCAGGTTTAGTCGGTTCTCGGACTACGTGTTGTATGTACAGATTTTTGCTATACATGCCATATGTATGAATTGTGATAGTGTGATGATTTCTGACCTTTTTAAATGATTTTTATATAGTAAATGGATCCCGATCCAGCTATGGCAGATGAAGTAGAGAGTAATGTGCCAGCTCATTTGAAGGGCAAGACTGATCGAAAACCCACCTCCCATGTTAGTCGGGAGGAGGAGAAAGGGATCGGAAGCCTTTCTCTAAATGATGAGTGCATGGTACACTGAGTTCGTTCATACGAACCCAAATGTACGACCTCCCCCACCTCCCCCAATTCCTCAACCTATGCTTCCGATGCCTCAAGGAGTGGATATGATAAAATTTCACAGAACCACCGTTGATAGAATTCGTAAACAAGGGGCCGAAGAATTTAGAGCAAATATTGATGATGATGCAGAGAAAGCAGAGTTCTGGCTTGAAAATTCTACCCGGGTATTTGATGAATTATCTTGGACACCTGAAGAATGTTTGAAATTTGCTACATCTTTGTTGAGAGATTCAGCCTATAATTGGTGGAAGACTTTGATTTTGGTGGTACCAAAAGAGAGGATAACCTGGGAATTCTTTCAAGAAGAGTTCCGGAAGAAATATATTAGTGAAAGATTTATTGATCAGAAATGTAAAGAGTTTCTTGAGTTGAAGCAAGGTAATATGACAGTCTCAGAATATGAAAGAGAGTTTGTTCAATTGAGTAAGTATGCCAGGGAATATGTTCCTACAGAAGCCAAGATGTGCCGACGATTGGAAGACGGGCTCAACGAAGACATTAAGGTATTTGTCGGGATCCTTGAATTGAAAGAAATGGTAGTACTGGTTGATCGAGCTTGCAAGGCTGAAGAACTACTTAAAGAGAAGAGAAAGGTAGAGGCTGAGACACGAATTGGAAGAAAAGGCCAATGAGTAAGGCACCTTCACAGCAACCCGGAAAGTCAAGAAATATGAATCCTCGTTCCCAAGTTTCAGCTGGGCAATCATATAGAAATTTTAAGAAGCAGAATGTGGGTCCTAAATCTCAGAATACTTCTACAGCCAGTGTAGGGAACTCGAGATTTGTTAAACCTGAGTGCCAACGATGTGGTAGAAATCATTTTGGTCCGTGCAGAGCAAATGAATGCTTTCGATGTGGTTCTCCGGATCATTTTATTATAGACTGCCCAGAGAGAGCTGAGAAAGAAAAAATTCAGAGTGTAAAAGCTAGTGGTGCAAACTCGAGGGGAAAGTATCTGAGAAAAGTTGGAAGTGAAACAAGCAGTAAGAATGTAGCCAGAGATGCAGCAGTTAGATCTAAAGGAAGAGCTCCGGCTAGAACTTATGCTATTAAAGCGCGTGAAGATGCTTCCTCACCCGATGTGATTATCGATACATTTTCTTTTTATGATATTAATGTTATTGCTCTGATTGATCCTGGTTCTACTCATTCATATGTATGCATGAAACTAGTGTCTAGTATGAATATACCTGTTGAGAACACAGAATTTATGATTAGAGTGTCGAACCCGCTAGGCAAATGCGTGATAGTTGATAAAGTAAGCAAGAAATGCCCTTTAATGATTCGGGGTCATTACTTTCCGGCCGACTTGATGTTGTTGTCGTTTGATGAATTTGATGTTATTTTGGGTATGGATTGGTTGACATTGCATGATGCTATAGTAAATTGCAAAGAAAAGATTATAGAATTAAAGTGTGAAAACGGTGAAACTCTGCGGGTTGAATTAGATAAATCAGAGGCATTGTCTAGTGTGATTTCTTCGATGTCGGCTCAGAGATATTTGAGAAAGGGTTATGAAGCTTATTTGGCGTATGTAATTAATACAAAAGAAGTTGAAAAGAATGTTGAATCAGTGTCGGTTGTGTGTGAATTTGCGGATGTATTTCCAAAAGAATTGTCGGGTTTGCCTCCAGTCAGAGAAGTAGAATTTGGTATTGATTTGATACCAGGATCAGCTCCGATCTCGATTGCTCCATACAGAATGGCACCAACAGAGTTGAAAGAATTAAAGTCGCAGTTGCAAGAGTTGACTGATAAAGGCTTTGTGAGACCGAGTTTTTCACCTTGGGGTGCTCCCGTGTTATTTGTGAAAAAGAAGGATGGTTCTATGAGATTATGTATTGATTATCGGCAGTTAAACAAGGTGACAATCAAAAACAAGTATCCATTGCCGAGAATCGATGATTTGTTTGATCAGCTAAAAGGAGCGACATGGTTTTCAAAGATTGACTTGAGATCTGTGTATTATCAGCTGTGAGTAAAAGAGTCAGATGTGCCTAAAACTGCTTTTAGAACAAGGTACGGTCATTATGAATTTTAGTTATGCCATTCGGGTTGACAAATGCTCTCATTGTGTTTATGGATTTAATGAATCGCATATTTACCATACTTGGACAAATTTGTTGTGGTGTTTATAGATGATTTTTTAATTTATTCAAAAGATGAGACAGAGCATGCTGAGCATTTGAGGATAGTATTGCAAACTTTGAGAGATAAGCAGCTGTATGCTAGGTTTAGTAAAAGTGAATTTTGGCTCCGAGAAGTCAGATTTTTGGGTCATATTGTTTCAGGTGATGGTATACGGGTTGATCCTAGTAAAATTTCAGCCATAGTTGATTGGAAACCACCGAAAAACGTAACTGAAGTTAGAAGTTTCTTGGGGCTAGCTGGGTATTATCGGCGGTTTGTAAATGGATTTTCTATAATTGCTGCTCCTATGACTAGACTACTCCGAAAGGATGTTAAATTTGAATGGACGGAAGAATGTCAACAGAGTTTCGAAGAATTAAAGAAGTTATTAACTGAAGCACCAGTGTTGATACAACCCGAATCAGGTAAAGAATTTGTAGTGTATAGTGATGCTTCTCTAAATGGTTTGGGGTGTGTCCTCATACAAGAAGGAAAAGTGGTGGCTTATGCTTCGAGACAGTTAAAACCTCATGAGAGGAATTATCCTACTCACGATTTGGAATTGGCTGCGGTGGTATTTGCTTTGAAGATTTGGCGACATTATTTATATGGTGAAAAGTACCAAGTATATACCGATCACAAAAGTCTTAAATACTTGATGTCACAAAAAGACTTGAATTTGAGACAGCGAAGATGGTTGGAGTTATTGAAAGATTATGAGCTTGTTATTGATTATCATCCGGGAAAAGCGAATGTGGTTGCCAACGCTTTAAGCAAAAAATTGTTGTTTGCTTTGAGAGTTATGAACACTCAGTTGAAAATTTCAGATGACGGTTCGATTCTAGCAGAGTTAAGAGCAAGATCGATGTTTTTACAAGAGATTTCTGAAGCTCAGAAAAATGATCAAGATTTGCTAGCCAAAAGAAAACAGTGTGAAGCTGATACGGGATCAGATTTTAAAATCGGTTCTGATGGTTGTTTGATATTTAAAAATCAGATTTGTGTACCGAAAAATGATGAGTTGATTCAAAAGATTTTGCATGAAGCACATAATGGTTGTTTAGCGGTTCATCCGGGCAGTACGAAGATGTATAATGACTTGAAGAAAATGTACTGGTGGAGTGGAATGAAAAGAGATATTTTCGAGTTTGTATCAAAGTGCTAAGTTTGTCAACAAGTGAAAGCTGAACACCAAGTACCTTCGGGATTACTCCAGCCTATTATAGTTCCTGAATGGAAATGGGATCGGATTACTATGGATTTTATATTAGGTTGCCGTTAACTCGGGGAAGAAAAATGCCATCCGGGCAATAGTTGATGATCGACTAAATCGGCTCATTTTATTTCGCACGCATGATTATTCTCTTAATAAGTTGGTGAAGTGTATATCCGAGAGATTGTTAGACTTCATGCGATACCTTTGTCAATCATTTCGGATAGAGATCCGAGGTTTACCTTACGGTTTTGGTAAAAGTTGCAAGAAGCATTAGGTACAAAGTTAAATTTCAGCACTTCCTTTCATCCACAAACTGATGGACAATCAGAGAGAGTAATTCAGATTCTTGAAGACACGCTCATATGTTGTGTATTGGAATTTCAAGGTAGTTGGGAAAAGTATTTACCGTTGGTAGAATTTGCTTATAATAATAGTTATCAGACAAGTTTGAAGATGGCACCTTATGAAGCATTATATGGTCGTAAATGTCAGACGCCATTGTATTGGACTGAACTCAAGGAAAATCAGATTTATGGAGTTGATTTAATAAAAGAAACCGAAGAAAAGGTGAAAGTGATTCGAGATTGTTTGAAAGCTGCTTCAGATAGACAAAAATCTTATGCGGATTTGAAACGAAAAGAAATGGAGTTTCAAGTTGGTGATAAGGTATTTTTAAAAGTGTCACCATGGAAGAAAGTCCTTAGATTTGGATGAAAGGGCAAGTTAAGTTCGCGTTTTATTGGACCGTATGAAATAATTGACAAAGTTGGACCGGTAGCATATCGGCTAGCGTTACCACCTGAATTAGAGAAGATTCATGATGTGTTTCATGTATCTATGTTACGTCGGTATCGTTCGGATCCTTCACATATAATTTCACCGATAGAAATTAAACTACGACCGGATATGACTTATGAAGAAGAACCGATTAAGATTTTAGCTTAAGTAGTCAAACAACTAAGAAATAAAAATGTTGCACTTGTGAAAGTGTTGTGGCAAAAGCATGGGGTAGAAGAGACTACATCGGAACCTGAAGAAACTATGAGAAACCAATACCCACACCTGTTTACCGGTAAGATTTTCGAGGACGAAAATCCTTAAAAGGGGGGAGAGTTGTAATATCCTGAATTAGGACTTAATCGGAATAGTGGTTTTGTGACCACAAATTCGAGACAGAAATAATTATTTTATAATTATTTTGATGATTATGATATGATTGCATGATTGTGTGAAAATTTCGTGATGAAATTCTATGCCTAAAGTGCTTAAATTAAAAGTAGGGACTAAATCGAATAAGTTGCAAAATTTGCATTCTAGAAGTTTTTAGTTTGAAATTGCATTGAAATATTAATTAGGAGGTCTTAAATAGCAATTTAACCAATTTTAAGTTCATGGAAAAAATTAGGACATGGAAGGAATTTTGAAAGTTTAGTAAGGAGGGCATTTTGGTCATTTGGATATTAAATGAAATAAAATGGGAAAAATAACACAAAATTGGTCATCATCCTCCTTAGTTGCTGCCGAATTCTCCTCTCTCCATAGCTAGGGTTTCTTCAACTTTCAAGCTCCATAGTAAGTGATTCCAAGCCCGCTTTTAATGTTCTTTACGTTTTGGAACCCCGTAAGCTCGATTAAGCTTATGCTAGCAATAATTCAACCTAGGGTTTATATTTGGAAAAATACCCATAGGTGAAATTTGTGTATTTTGATGTTTTATTATAGAATATGGGGTTTTAAATTATGTTAGACAACTTGTGCTACTCGGTTTTGAGTGAAAACGAGTAAAAGGGCTTAATCGGCAAAATTCCTAATAATCACAAGTATATGTTAGAGTGAGAATTTGATGTTGCCATAGAAGGGAAAAGTGATCAGCATGTTATAAAACATAAGAATAAGGAATAAATTTTAACTCCCGAGCCTAGGGGAAAAAGTGTAATTATGCAAAATTTTAGGGGCAAAAGTGTAATTTTTTCAAAGTTCGTATTAAATGCTGTTTTGATGAATATATGTATTAAATAAGATTAATTTGGTATTATAGATCAAGAGAAACGAGATTCAAGTCGCGATCGAGGAAAAGAAAAGATTGTGGACTAAATTGCAAAATCTTTATATTTTGGTACCAAGGTAAGTTCATGTGTAAATAATGTAGCATAATTGTTATTTTTAAGTTATTGATGTTAATTATATGATATGCTGATTTTTAATCGTGAAATATTATGCTTTGTGGTTAATGTTGAGTAATATGCAAATTATGTTTACTACTTGATAAATATGAATTGCTACCGAGTATCGGTTCTGATATTCCATGGAAGACGGCAAATGTGAGATAAAGGGAAAAAGACCGTTTGAACCTTAGGAATAGATTAGGATACAAGTGACATGTCACTAGGATGGTTGAGCATCCGAGCTCGTTGAGTTGAGTCCGAGTTCACTAATGGATGCAAATGTCCGAACTCGTTGAGTTGAGTCCGAGTTGTGAGATGTAACTAGGCATCCGAACTCGTTGAGTTGAGTCCGAGTTCATTTATGGATGCGAACACCATAGCTCATTGAGTTGAGTCTGAGTTCACTTAGGGGAGGGTTACATGATTTCTTGATTACATATGTGGCACTTATGTGCAAATTATCCATGTATCTGAGTTATATTCCGATGTGTTCAACGGGTGAAATTTCTAGTTTAATGGAAGAGCACTTAAGGTATAAGTGACGTTTTGGGTAAGTGTTGTGAAATGGACACTTTGGACAGGTATGTTCTTAACCCTCGGGTTGGAAAAAGTTACATCAACGATAAGATCGTAAGATGATGAATGATATTTAGAAATGTGATAAATGTTTTGGTGATACCTGGTTAAGGTTGTTTGGTATGATTGTATTGCTATGTTACTTGTTATTTGCATATGAACTTACTAAGCATTTATGCTTACTCTTTCCTTTTCATTCACTGTAGTCTTGAACAAGCCGGCTCAGGAATCGGGACAGGTCGAAAGTTCGATCACACTATCCAAAGGACTTTTATCTTGGTAAATGGCTTGTACAACTACTTAAGTATGGCATGTATAGCAATATACCTATTTTGTGTAAATAATTTTATGATATGGCCATGTTTGGTTGAGAAAATGTTGGATATTGATAAGTCATGGTGATGGCTAATTTAGATCATGTTTGATATTATGGAAGTTTAATAGGTTATCTAGTTCATAAAAATTCATGGAAAGATGAAACTTGCTTTAAAACAGAATATTGCTGCAGCAATGACATGACGTTGAAAAATCACTAAAAATAGTATAAATGGAACTAAATGATGAGTAAGTTATGAAAATGAATCTTAATGAGTCTATTTTCATGTGGATTGAACAAAATAGGCATATAAATTATATTTTATGAGATATTTAAACTTTTGTGAAACAGGGCGAGTGATTTCGAATCCCTGTTCGACTTTTAAAATTCATAATAAATTTTAAAAAAAATAATTAGAAGTTTTTATTCATATGTGAAGATTCTTTATTGAGTCTAGTTTTAATAGAAACAAACCTCATAGTCATTTAAATTCTGTATAGAGATATATCTGAATCGTAATACACAGAGGTCAGAGCAGTCGAACCCTGAAATAGGGGAGAATTTAATTAATAAATTGTCCTAGTTGGCCTAACCAAAAATTATAGAAAAAAATTAGTAAATATATATATGAGTGTATATTCAGGGAAAATTTACAGATCTTGATTTCGAGTTTCATAACTTGAGATATGATTTTTCTTGTAACTGTGACGCGGGTAGCTAGAAAGCTTGAAATGTAGAAACAAATGATTTGAAGTTCTTAATCTGATAAACTATGTTCGGTAACCCCTCAAGCTCGACTCCGGCGATGGTCTCGGGCGTGGGGGCATTACATTTAGTGGTATCAGAGCAGGTTTAGTCGGTTCTCTGACCACGTGTTGTATGTACGGATTTTTGCTATACATGCCATATGTATGAATTGTGATAGTGTGACGATTTCGACCTTTTAAATGATTTTATATAGTAAATGGATCCGATCCAGCTATGGCGATGAAGTAGAGAGTAATGCGCCACTCCATTTGAAGGGGTAGCGCCGATCGAAAACCCACCTCCCATTGTTAGTCGGGGAGGAGGAGAAAGGGATCGAAGCCTTTCTCCAAATGGTGAGTGCATGGTACCTCGAGTTCGTTAAATGACGAACCCAAATGTACGACCTCCCCACCTCCCCAATTCCTCAACCTATGCCTCCGATGCCTCAAGGAGTGGATATGATAAAATTTCACAGAACCCCGCTGATAGAATTCAGTAAATAAGGGTCAAGAATTTAGAGCAAATATTGATGATGATGTAGAAAGCGAGTTCGGCTTGAAAATTCTATCCGGTATTTGATGAATTATCTTGTACACGAAGAATGTTTGAAATTTGCTACATCTTTGTTGTGAGATTCAGCCTATAATTGGTGGAAGACTTTGATTTCGGTGGTACCGAAAGAGAGGGTAACCTGGGAATTCTTTCAAGAAGAGTTTCGGAAGAAATATATTAGTGAAAGATTTATTGATCAGAAATGTAAAGAGTTTCTTGAGTTGCAGCAAGGTAATATGACAGTCTCAGAATATGAAAGAGAGTTTGTTCCATTGAGTAAGTATGCCAGGGAATATATTCCTACAGAAGCCAAGATGTGCCGACGATTTGAAGACGGGCTCAACGTAGACATTAAGGTATTTGTCGGGATCCTTGAACTGAAAGAAATGGTAGTACTGGTTGATCGAGCTTGCAAGGCTGAAGAACTACTTAAAGAGAAGAGAAAGGTAGAGGCTGAGACACGAATTGGAAGAAAAGGCCAATGAGTAAGGCACCTTCACAGCAACCCGGAAAGTCAAGAAATATGAATTCTCGTTCCCAAGTTTCAGCTGGGCAATCATATAGAAATTTTAAGAAGCAGAATGTGGGTCCTAAATCTCAGAATACTTCTACATCCAGTGTAGGGAACTCGAGATTTATTAAACCTGAGTGCCAGCGGTGTGGTAGAAATCATTTTGGTCCGTACAGAGCAAATGAATGCTTTCGACATGGTTCTTTGGATCATTTTATTAGAGACTGCCCAGAGAGAGCTAAGTAAGAAAAAATTCAGAGTGTAAAAGTTAGTGGTGCAAACTCGAGGGGAAAGTATCCGAGAAAAGTTGGAAGTGAAACAAGCAGTAAGAATGTAGCCAGAGATGCAGCAGTTAGATCTGATGGAAGAGCTCCGGCTAGAACTTATGCTATTAAAGCGCGTGAAGATGCTTCCTCACCCAATGTGATTACCGGTACATTTTCTCTTTATGATATTAATGTTATTGCTTTGATTGATCCTGGTTCTACTCATTCATATGTATGCATGAAACTAGTGTCTAGTATGAATATACCTGTTGAGAACACAGAATTTATGATTAGAGTGTCGAACCCGCTAGGCAAATGCGTGATAGTTGATAAAGTAAGCAAGAAATGCCCTTTAATGATTCGGGGTCATTACTTTCCAGTCGACTTGATGTTGTTGTCGTTTGATGAATTTGATGTTATTTTGGGTATGGATTGGTTGACATTGCATGATGCTATAGTAAATTGCAAAGAAAAGATTATAGAATTAAAGTGTGAAAACGGTGAAACTCTGCGGGTTGAAACCGATAAATCAGAGGCATTGTCTATTGTGATTTCTTCGATGTCGGCTCAGAGATATTTGAGAAAGGGTTATGAATCTTATTTGGCGTATGTAATTAATACAAAAGAAGTTGAAAAGAAAGTTGAATCAGTGCCGGTTGTGTGTGAATTTGCAGATGTATTTCCAGAAGAATTGTCGAGTTTGCCTCCAGTCAGAGAAGTAGAATTTGGTATTGAATTGATACCGAGAACAGCTCCGATCTTGATTGCTCTATATAGAATGGCACCAACAGAGTTGAAAGAATTAAAGTCGCAGTTCAAGAGTTGACTGATAAAGGCTTTGTGAGACCGAGTTTTTCACCTTGGGGTGGTCCCGTGTTATTTGTGAAAAAGAAGGATGGTTCTATGAGATTATGTGTTGATTATCGGCAGTTAAACAAGGTGACAATCAAAAACAAGTATCCATTGCCGAGAATTGATGATTTGTTTGATCAGCTAAAAGGAGCGACATGGTTTTCAAAGATTGACTTGAGATCTGTGTATTATCAGCTGTGAGTAAAAGAGTCAGATGTGCCTAAAACTGCTTTTAGAACAAGGTACGGTCATTATGAATTTTTAGTTATGCCATTCGGGTTGACAAATGCTCCTGCTGTGTTTATGGATTTAATGAATCGCATATTTCGGCCATACTTGGACAAATTTGTTGTGGTGTTTATAGATGATTTTTTAATTTATTCGTAAGATGAGACAGAGCATGCTGAGCATTTGAGGATAGTTTTGCAAACTTTGAGAGATAAGCAGCTGTATGCTAAGTTTAGTAAAAGTGAATTTTGGCTCCGGAAGTTGGATTTTGGGTCATATTGTTTCGTGATGTTATACGGGTTGATCCTAGTAAAATTTCAGCCATTGTTGATTGGAAACCATCAAAACGAATCGAAGTTAGAAGTTTCTTGGGGCTAGCTGGGTATTATCGGTGGTTTGTAAATGGATTTTCTATAATTGCTGCTCCTATGACTAGACTACTCTGAAAGGATGTTAAATTTGAATGGACGGAAGAATGTCAACAGAGTTTCGAAGAATTAAAAAAGTTATTAACTGAAGCACCAGTGTTGATACAACCCGAATTAGGTAAAGAATTTGTAGTGTATAATGATGCTTCTCTAAATGGTTTGGGGTGTGTCCTCATGCAAGAAGGAAAAGTGGTGGCTTATGTTTCGAGACAGTTAAAACCTCATGAGAGGAATTATCCTACTCACGATTTGGAATTGGCTATGGTGGTATTTGCTTTGAAGATTTGGCGACATTATTTGTATGGTGAAAAGTACCAAGTATATACCTATCACAAAAGTCTTAAATACTTGATGTCACAAAAAGACTTGAATTTGAGACTGCGAAGATGGTTGGAGTTATTGAAAGATTATGAGCTTGTTATTGATTATCATCCGGGAAAAGCGAATGTGGTTGCCGACGCTTTAAGCAGAAAATTGTTGTTTCCTTTGAGAGTTATGAACACTCAGTTGAAAATTTCAGATGACGGTTCGATTCTAGCAGAGTTAAGAGCAAGACCGAAGTTTTTACAAGAGATTTCTAAAGCTCAGAAAAATGATTAAGATTTTCTAGCCAAAAGAAAACAGTGTGAACCTGATACGGGATCAGATTTTAGAATCGGTTCTGATGGTTGTTTGATATTTAAAAATCAGATTTGTGTACCGAAAAATGATGAGTTGATTCAAAAGATTTTGCATGAAGCACATAATGGTTGTTTAGCGGTTCATCCGGCAAAGACGAAGATGTATAATGACTTGAAGAAAATGTCTTGGTGGAGTGGAATGAAAAGAGATATTTCGAGTTTGTATCAAAGTGCTTAGTTTGTCAACAAGTGAAAGCTGAACACCAAGTACCTTCGGGATTACTCCAGCCTATTATGGTTCCTGAATGGAAATGGGATCGGATGACTATGGATTTTATATTAGGGTTGCCGTTAACTCCAGGGAAGAAAAATGCCGTCTGGGCAATAGTTGATGATCGACTAAATCGGCTCATTTTATTTGACGCATGATTATTCTCTTAATAAGTTGGCTGAATTATATATCCGAGAGATTGTTAGACTTCATGGGATACCTTTGTCAATCATTTCGGATAGAGATCTGAGGTTTACCTCAAGGTTTTGGCAAAAGTTGCAAGAAGCATTAGGTACAAAGTTAAATTTCAGCACTTCCTTTCATCCATAAACTGATGGACAATCAGAGAGAGTAATTCAGATTCTTGAAGACACGCTCATATGTTGTGTATTGGAATTTCAAGGTAGTTGGGAAAAGTATTTACCGTTGGTAGAATTTGCTTATAATAATAGTTATCAGACAAGTTTGAAGATGGCACCTTATGAAGCATTATATGGTCGTAAATGTCGGACGCCATTGTATTGGACTGAACTCAAGGAATATCAGATTTATGGAGTTGATTTAATAAAAGAAACCGAAGAAAAGGTGAAAGTGATTCGAGATTGTTTGAAAGCTGCTTCAAATAGACAAAAATCTTATACGGATTTGAAACGAAAAGAAATGGAGTTTCAAGTTGGTGATAAGGTATTTTTAAAAGTGTCTCCATGGAAGAAAGTCCTTAGATTTGGATGAAAGGGCAAGTTAAGTTCGCGTTTTATTGGACCGTATGAAATAATTGACAAAGTTGGACCGGTAGCACATCGGCTAGCGTTACCACCTGAATTAGAGAAGATTCATGATGTGTTTCATGTATCTATGTTACGTCGGTATCGTTCGGATCCTTCACATATAATTTCACCGACAGAAATTGAACTACGACCGGATATGACTTATGAAGAAGAACCGATTAAGATTTTAGCTCAAGAAGTCAAACAACTAAGAAATAAAAATGTTGCACTTATGAAAGTGTTGTGGCAAAAGCATGGGGTAGAAGAGACTACATGGGAACCTGAAGAAACTATGAGAAACCAATACCCACACCTATTTACCGGTAAGATTTTCGAGGACGAAAATCCTTAAAAGGGGGGAGAGTTGTAATATCCTGAATTAGGACTTAATCGGAATAGTGGTTTTGTGACCACAAATTCGAGACAGAAATAATTATTTTATAATTATTTTGATGATTATGATATGATTGCATGATTGTGTGAAAATTTCGTGATAAAATTCTATGCCTAAAGTGCTTAAATTAAAAGTAGGGACTAAATCGAATAAGTTGCAAAATTTGCATTCTAGAAGTTTTTAGTATGAAATTGCATTGAAATATTAATTAGGAGGTCTTAAATAGCAATTTAACCAATTTTAAGTTCATGGACAAAATTAGGACATGGAAGGAATTTTGAAAGTTTAGTAAGGAGGGGCATTTTGGTCATTTGGATATTAAATGAAATAAAATGGGAAAAATAACACAAAATTGGTCATCATCCTCCTTAGTTGCTGCCGAATTCTCCCTCTCTCCATAGCTAGGGTTTCTTCAACTTTCAAGCTCCATAGTAAGTGATTCCAAGCCCCGTTTTTAATGTTCTTTACGTTTTTGGAACCCCGGAAGCTCGATTAAGTATGCTAGCAATAATTCAACCTAGGGTTTATATTTGGAAAAATACCCATAGGTGAAATTTGTGTATTTTGATGTTTTATTATAGAATATGGGGTTTTAAATTATGTTAGACAACTTGTGCTACTCGGTTTTGAGTGAAAACGAGTAAAAGGGCTTAATCGGCAAAAATACCTAATAGTCACAAGTATATGTTAGAGTGAGAATTTGATGTTGCCATACAAGGGAAAAGTGATCAGCATGTTATAAAACATAAGAATAAGGAATAAAGTTTAACTCCCGAGCCTAGGGGAAAAAGTGTAATTATGCAAAATTTTAGGGGCAAAAGTGTAATTTTTTCAAAGTTCGTATTAAATGCTGTTTTGATGAATATATGTATTAAATAAGATTAATTTGGTATTATAGATCAAGAGAAACGAGATTCAAGTCGCGATCGAGGAAAAGAAAAGATTGTGGACTAAATTGCAAAATCTTTATATTTTGGTACCAAGGTAAGTTCATGTGTAAATAATGTAGCATAATTGTTATTTTTAAGTTATTGATGTTAATTATATGATATGCTGATTTTTTATCGTGAAATATTATGCTTTGTGGTTAATGTTGAGTAATATGCAAGTTATGTTTACTACTTGATAAATATGAATTGCTACCGAGTATCGGTTCTGATATTCCATGGAAGACGGCAAATGTGAGATAAAGGGAAAAAGACCGTTTGAACCTTAGGAATAGATTAGGATACAAGTGACATGTCACTAGGATGGTTGAGCATCCGAGCTCGTTGAGTTGAGTCCGAGTTCACTAATGGATGCAAACGTCCGGACTCGTTGAGTTGAGTCCGAGTTGTGAGATGTAACTAGGCATCCGAACTCGTTGAGTTGAGTCCGAGTTCATTTATGGATGCGAACACCATAGCTCATTGAGTTGAGTCTGAGTTCACTTAGGGGAGGGTTACATGATTTCTTGATTACATATGTGGCACTTATGTGCAAATTATCCATGTATCCGAGTTATATTCCGATGTGTTCAACGGGTGAAATTTCTAGTTTAATGGAAGAGCACTTAAGATATAAGTGACGTTTTGGGTAAGTGTTGTGAAATGGACACTTTGGACAGGTATGTTCTTAACCCTCGGGTTGGAAATAGATACATCAACGATAAGATCGTAAGATGATGAATGATATTTAGAAATGTGATAAATGTTTTGGTGATACCTGGTTAAGGTTGTTTGGTATGATTGTATTGCTATGCTACTTGTTATTTGCATATGAACTTACTAAGCATTTATGCTTACTCTTTCCTTTTCATTCACTGTAGTCTTGAACAAGCGGTTCAGAATCGGACAGTCGAAAGTTCGATCACACTATCCAAAGGACTTTTATCTTGGTAAATGGCTTGTACAACTACTTAAGTATGGCATGTATAGCAATATACCTATTTTGTGTAAATAATTTTATGATATGGCCATGTTTGGTTGAGAAAATGTTGGATATTGATAAGTCATGGTGATGGCTAATTTAGATCATGTTTGATATTATGGAAGTTTAATAGGTTATCTAGTTCATAAAAATTCATGGAAAGATGAAACTTGCTTTAAAACAGAATATTGCTGCAACAATGACATGACGTTGAAAAATCACTAAAAATAGTATAAATGGAACTAAATGATGAGTAAGTTATGAAATTGAATCTTAATGAGTCTATTTTCATGTGGATTGAACAAAATAGACATATAAATTATATTTTATGAGATATTTAAACTTTTGTGAAACAGGGCCAGAGTGATTTCTGAATCCCCTGTTCTGACTTTAAAAATTCATAATAAATTTTAAAAAAAATAATTAGAAGTTTTTATTCATATGTGCAGATTCTTTATTGAGTCTAGTTTTAATAGAAACAAACCTCATAGTCATTTAAATTCTGTATAGAGATATATCTGAATCGTAATACACAGAGGTCAGAGCAGTCGAACCCTGAAATAGGGGAGAATTTAATTAATAAATTGTACTAATTGGCCCAACCAAAAATTATAGAAAAAAATTATTAAATATATATATGAGTCTAGATTCAGGGAAAATTTATGGATCTTGATTTCGAGTTTCGTAACTCGAGATATGATTTTTCTTGTAACTGTGATGCGGGTAGCTAGAAAGCTGTGAATGTAGAAACAAATGATTTGAAGTTCTTAATTTGATAAATTATGTTCGGTAACCCCTCAAGCTCGACTCTGGCGATGGTCTCGGGCGTGGGGGCATTACAATTAAGATGTCGAAACTTCAATTTCGATAAAACTAGCTAGTTTTCAGTAGTAAGAAATAAGAGGTTTTAATTGTGTTTTCCTTGTTGTTTGGTTGTGTTCAAGGTTGTTTTTGATGAGTTTGGAATGTGTTTGTTATGTGTGTAAAGTGTCAGATCAATCGGGAGCTACAATGAGCAAACCTAAAGGAAAGGAAAAGCTTGTTTAAGCTTTTGGCTAGTAAACGTAAGCGTAATTGGTGAATGTCCAGAGTCGCTATTGGTATGCGCAATTCATAGCATTAATCGAAAGCTTAGGAATGGCCTAAACCCCTATCCTAAGTTTGGGATGTAAGCCTTTCTTATACTTATTGCCTTGTTGAGAAATTATGCCTAATGTATGTCAAGTTGTGGATTGTGATGTTATTATGAGAGATAATGAGTGTGAATATTTGTATGTGATATGTGATAAACTTATTTTAATGCACACATTTGTGGTCAGACTTGTGATGGCTCAATGAGCATGGTTGTGATACTTAAAGTGTAATTAAATTTGGATCTGATAAGCATGCATTGTGTACAAATTTGTGTTACAAGTGATGAATATGAACAAAGATTACGTGCATTAGAACAATAATTAAAAATGTGTAATTGTGGATATTTTGGCCTTGTCATCTCTTGAAATCGTTAGATATAGTTGGCATGCCATAGGATTGTGAGTAACTCACCTTTGTGTTTTGTGATTTGAGTGTTGAGGCCCCAAGACAGGTTGGAGAGATAAGGGAATGTTGAGCTAAGCTCCATTCATTGGGACATGTTGGTGTGCTACAGAATGTTTAGCTTTATGCTACACTTATGGGACATGTAGACTCTTTGAGCCATTGGTGTAATGGAGATTTGTTTATCCAATGTGTGGTGATAGAGTCCAGTTTATATGTTTCATAATCTTAAGCTATCAAATTATCATTATTTGAATTATATATTTATGAGATATGTTGTGTGTAAATGCATTTGAGTATATAAGCTAGACTTGTGAGATAATGATGTATGAATATGTTATTTTGACTTGATCAAAGTATGGTTATGAATGTGTCTTATTATGCTCTTACTTAATTTATGATGTTGTGTATGCTTTGTGGTAATTCAGAACATTCACTGAGCTTATTTAAGCTCACACATTCTACATTAAAATCTTGCAGATAAGTAGCTCTTTCGGAGTCAGTGGAGCAGCTAAGGAAGTGACCTAAGCAAGGCTATACTTCAAGTAGGTGGTTTTGTAATGGCCTAAATTCAAGGTTATCAGAATAGTGTTTTCATAACCAAAAATCTAATTTAAAGAGAAATTTATTTTAATATTTTTGCATGAATATTGATATGATAGGAAAATCGTATGGAAATATCGATAGAAAAATTTTACCGATTTAGTGGTTATGAAAACAAGGTATTGAGACTTCGATCTCATAAAACTAAGTCAAAATATTTTATAAATATTTATAAAATGTTAGTAATATGGTATTAAAATTTCGTTAGAAAATTTTTACGTTTGGATAGTTAATTAAGTAAAAAGGACTAAATTGAAAAGGGTGTAAAAGTAACTAAAAGGATTAAATAGCTCAATTGTTAAATGAGGAGGGACATAAATTGAAAATAAGCCCAAAATAATTGGGCTTTATAAGCTGAGAAAAATCAGGAGAATTGGTGAAATAAGGGCAAAATGGGAAAATAATAAAATTTACTAAAATAAAAATGGGACCAAATTAGAATATCTAGAATTCTCTTCATATTTCTTCATTATCATCAGCCAAAAACATCCTAAGGGTTTATTCAAGCTGGTATTTCATAATTATTGCACCAAGTGAGTAAATCCTTGCCTTTTTCTTATTATTTTTGTGTTTTTAAGACTTTTACAACTAGGCCCTACTATTAAATTCATTAGTTTTTGATTTCATGGATGAAATTGAAAGTCACCATAGTTGAGTGCTGTAATTTTATGATGAAATAGCATGAAATTGAAGCTTTAATTTGTTTATGAGATGATTTTACTAGGTAATTTCAATATAAATTGATTTTTAGGACCTAATTGTGAAAATGTTTGAAATTAGAGTTCAGTGCCAAAATTCTGATTCCCAAAGGTTATAAATTAGTTTAAAGTGATAGAATTAAGTGTTAATTGAGAAAATCAGCTCAATAGAGAGGCTAATTGAGTAGGGACGAAATTATCATTTATTAAAACCCTAGTGGAAAAATGATAATAAACATCTTGCACTAAAACAGTTTTGGACAGCAGCAGTAGACTAACTTTGAAAAATCACCATAAATTTTGCAAATCGAATTAGATGATGAAAAAAATATGGAATTAAATCTTATTAAGTCTAGTTTATCATAGAAGAAACAGTGTAAGCAATGGAAATATAAGACATGAGATATAATAAATTTTGTGAGATAAGGTCAGAATGAATTTGGGTTCCCCTGTTTTGACTTTGAAAAATCATCAAAAATTGGAGAAAAATAATTAGGGTTTAAAATTTATATTTTAAAATTATTAATGAGTCTATTTTCAATAGAAATAAACAGAAACATCATCCAATTTTTTTACTAAGAGATAATTAATTTTTAGCAAAGAAAGGTCGAAGCTGTTAGATAGCGGAGACGTGGGTCTTGTCGGATAAGCGTAACGGGGTAAGTTTGAAGATTTAACTCTACTTATTGGATGAACAAAAAATTTTGAAAATTTTATGGTAGAAATTTATTTGAGTCTACTTTCAGAAACATCAAGCGGTTTTTTATTTTGAATTCTATAGCTTGAGATATAAATAATTTAGTGACTATGACTCAAGTAGACAGCTTTGACTAAACTATAAATAATAGTGGAATTATAGAGAATGTTACATAAGAACATGAAATGTATTAAATTTATGATTAAATTTATTTATTTAGATCCAAAAAATTTAAATACGAAGCTAGATCGAGGAAAAGAAAAAGTTCGGGATTAGTAGATTTTTGTATACGAACAAGTATCTAGGTAAGTTCGTGTAACTTGAATTATATTCTTAAATGCTTCAAATGTTGTTATTGATGTGAATATGATTTGAATGTTCACTGTATGGAAATTGATGAAACATTGATATATTTGATAAAAAGGGGAAGAAATCCCAGTTGAATGAAAGGAAAATTTGATGGATCTCTGAAAAGGAATTGACAGTAAAAAGGATCTAGCCCGGACGGGTGATCCTATCTTGATATAGCCCTCCCGAAGAATATGTGGAACGGGTAATCTGAATTAAGGTTTGAATTTAGCCTGAACTGGTAATTCAGATCCAAACTCATTAGAGTAATTGTCGTTGCAGGGGATTTAGCTTGGACTAGTAATCCCGACAATACTTTATAAGTTTATATTACAGGGGATTTAGCCTGGACTGGTAATCCCGCTGTAAGGATGAGGTTCGGGGGAGTGTGCTCTCTGAAAAGGAAATGTACGCACATGAATATGAATTGATGGACCTGGATTTGTACACTAAAGTGTACCCCTGAAAATCCATCGAAATTTTGAGAAATTCAATGGAATAAATAAGGAAAAATAACAAGGGTTGGAAATCATGGTATTGATGAGCTCATGAATCATGGTATATATTATTGATACGTGGAAATTCTTGGACTAACTTGAATGTTTAGTTTGTGCATGATAGGGTAATAATGCATTGAATGGATATGTGAATGTTTATTGCATTATTTTGAAAATATTAGGTAAGTATAATTCTTGTTACATTAGCTTACTAAACACGAAGTGCTTACCTTATTTCCTTTTCCCCTATTTTGTAATGTTAAGAGCTCGAAGGTCAGATTCAGTTGGAGACACATCACACTATCAACCTCAAGATTTCAGTATATAAAGAAACTTTATTTGGAAATCAATGGCATGTATAAGCTAATAAAGTAAATGTTAATGTCAAATGAATGTAAGGTCAGCCATTGGTATGGCTAACAAATCTTGGTTTTGGTATATGATGAGGTTATCTTATAAATATGCCTGAATCTATGTTGAAAATATGTTAAATTGAATTAGTTGATGTGGATTGGTCTCGGTTTAAAATTGAAGGGAAGGTTAGATATCTATAAAGGGGTTACATTGAGTTAAAAATTCGTAAACTCCGGTAATTCCTCGCACCCTATTCCGATAACAAATACGGCTAGGGGTGTTACATTTGTTGGTATCAGAGCTACGATTTAGCTAGTTCTCGTATTGACGTAACAAATACGGGATTAGCTATACATGCCATTTAAAGTATTGCTGATAGTGCGATATCTCCTGATCATTTAAATGTGTTTTTCTTATAGTAAATTTCTGCCGACGGAGCTCAATCCGAGGAAGCTAAGAGTCATGCTCCGGCTCCAAAACGGACACAGAAGGAAGCTGAAGTTACTAGTAGTACAAGGCCTGTATCTGAGGGCCAAGGTGAGGAGGCAAAACGAGCCTTCTTTCAAATGATGAATGAATGGTTTAGTCAATACTTAAGAACTAACCCTGTAATGTAACAAGCTCAAGCTCCCCCTCCTACTCCTCCACTAGTTCCCGAGATCCCACAGGGTACAGGTACTAAATCTGGCAGAAAAGGGAAAGCTCCAGTAGATAAAATCTGAAAATATGGGGCCAAAGAATTCTGAGCAACAGTTGATGATGATCCCGAACGGGCTGAATTTTGGTTAGAGAATACTACTCGAATTTTGGAGGAATTATCTTGTACACCAGAAGAATGTTTGAAATGTGCCGTCTCACTGCTAAAAGACATAGCTTACCATTGGTGGAATACTAAAGCTTCAGTTTTTTCGAAAGAATAAAATACATGGGAATTCTTTCAGAACGAATTTAAAAAGAAATATATCAGCTAGAGGTTCCTTGATCAGAAAAAAAAAGCATTTCTTGAGCTGAAACAGGGTAATAGATCAGTATCTGAGTATGAAAGAGAATTTGTTCGATTGAGTAAATATGCTCGAGAATGGGTACAGTTAGAAGCAAAAATGTGCAAACGATTCGAAGAAGGATTGAATGAAAACATTAAGCTACTGATCGAAATTCTAGAAATTCGAGAGTTTACTACATTGGCAGAGAGAGCTTATAAAGCAGAAGAATTGAGCAAAGAGAATAAACAAGCTGAGAGGGAAGCTCGAATTTTTAGTAAAAAACCGATGGGAAAATCCCAGTTTTTTGCTCCAAAGAAATTGAAGAAGTACCAAGATCATTCTACCTCAGCCACAGGGTATTCAGGTAGAGAGCGAGTTTCTCAACCTACTAACCCAAGATCTTCCACTACATCAGTAACCAGTGTTGGCAGTGTTGGTACCCCTAAGCCGAGATGCCAGTACTGTAATAAAGCTCATTTTAGAGAATGTCGGTTGAAAAGTGAGGCTTGTTATCAATGCGATTCTTTCGACCATTTCCTCATAGATTATCCAAAAAGGGGTGAAAAAGAAGCTGAACAGATATCTAAGCTGAGTAATCTAGTTTCGAGGGGTAGACCACCTCGACCATCTGGTAATATCAGTGGTAGCCAAGGAGCTACGAAAGATACTGCAGGCAAGCCTGAGGCACTTGCACCTACTAGGACATATGCCATTCGTGCCAGAGAAGATGCCTCAGCACTCGATGTTATTATTGGTACGTTTTCTTTACTTGTCACTGATATTACTGCATTAACTGATCCCTGTTCTACGCATTCATATATATGTATAAAGCTTGCATCTGTTAAAAATTTATCTATTTAACCTATAGAATCTGTGGTTGAAGTCTTGAACCCCTTGGGCTAATCTGTTTGGTGGATAAAATTTGTAAAAATTATCCACTGATGGTAAAAAGTTATTGTTTCCTGGATGATTTGATGTTACTGCCATTTGATGGATTTGACCTGATATTGGGCATGGATTGGCTAACCCAGCATGATGTAGCAGTAAATTTTAGACAGAGATATATTGTGCTAAAATGTCAGAATGGTGAGTTGCTCTGGGTTAAATCTGATAAGACAGAGTGGTTATTTGATGTGATTTCAGTGATTGCAATATAGAGGTATGTCAAAAAAAGGTATGATGCTTACACCAAGGTATCTGAGTCAAAGATACAAGCAGTGTCAGTGGTATGTGAATTTTTCGATGTGTTTCCAGAGGAATTACCAGGGTTGCCACCAGAAAGAGAAATAGAATTTTCTATAGATTTGATTCCGGGAACTACTCTGATTTCCATAGCTCCGTACCGGATGAATCCTATAGAATTAAAGGAGTTAAAGACACAATTACAGGAACTTGCTGATAAGGGTTTTGTTCGATCAAGTCATTCACCTTGGGGTGATCTGGTTCTATTTATGAAAAAGAAAGATAGGTCTTTGAGACTATGTATCGACTATCAGTAGCTTAATAAAGTAACCATAAAGAATAAGTACCCATTACCCCAAATTGATGATTTATTTGATCAGCTGAAAGGTGCTACAGTGTTTTCAAAGATTGATCTCTGATCGAGTTATTATCAGCTACGAATAAAGGAGTCAGATGCGCCAAAAACAACCTTCAAAACCAGGTACGGGCAGTATGAGTTTCTAGTTATGCCATTTGGGCTAACTAATGCACCTGCAGTATTCATGGATTTGATGAACTAGATATTCAGATCTTACTTAGACAGATTTGTGGTAGTATTCATAGATGATATTCTAGTCTATTCTCGAGATGAAAATGAGCATGCAGAACATTTGAGAATAGTGTTGCAAATTCTGCGTGAAAAGAAACTTTATGCTAAATTCAGTAAATGTGAATTTTGGCTCTGAGAAATGGGTTTCATTGGACATATTGTATTCACCGAAGGCACCAGGGTAGACCCAAATACAATCTCAGCTATTATTAATTGGAGATCACCGAAGAATGTATTTGAAGTTAGAAGTTTCTTGGGTTTAGCTGGTTATTATCGGAGATTTGCGCAGGGGCTCTCTATGATAGCTTCTCCAATGACTTGATTATTGCAGAAAGATGTAAAGTTCGAGTGGACTGATGAATGTCAGTAGAGTTTCGACCGATTGAAAGATCTACTAAAGAAAGCACCTGTATTAGTGCAGCCTGAACCGGGTAAGGAATTTGTTATTTACAGTGATGCCTCATTAAATGGTTTAGGTTGGGTCTTGATGCAAGAAGGTAAAGTAATAGCCTATGCTTCAAGACAACTTAAACCACATGAAAGAAATTACCTAGTACATGATCTTGAATTAGTTGCTATTGTATTTGCGCTAAAGATATGGCGGCATTACTTGTACGGTGAGAAATGTCATATTTATACTGATCATAAAAGCCTGAAATATCTAATGACGCAGAAAGATTTGAATTTGAGACAGCGTAGGTGGCTTGAACTGATAAAAGACTATGATTTGATTATTGATTACCATCCGGGTAAGGCTAATGTTGTAGCTGATGCTTTGAGCCAGAAATCTCTATTTGCTTTACGATCTATGAATACCCGGTAGTCACTGACTGATGATGATTTAATCATAGATGAATTGAGAGCTAAATTGACATTTCTACAGCAAATATGTGAAGCTCAGAAGAATGATAAGAAGTTACAAGTTAAACAGGCACAGTGTGAGTCAGGTATTGATTTAGAGTTTCAGATTGGTTCTGATGGTTGTTTATTATTCAGAGGCAGAGTTTGTGTATCGAAGGATACAGAACTCATACAGAAGACTCTACAGGAGGCTCATAGCAGTAATATGTCTGTACATTTTAGGAGTAATAAAATGTATAATGATCTGGAAAAGATGTACTAGTTGTCGGGTATGAAATGTGGTATCTCTGAGTTTGTATCAAAGTGTTTGGTATGTCAGTAGGTTAAAGTTGAACATCAGGTACCTTCGGGGTTACTTTAGCCAATCACTATACCGGAATGGAAATTGGAAAGAATCACTATGGATTTTGCATCGGGGTTACCGTTGTCTTTGAGGAAAAAAGATGTCATTTGGGTGATTATTGACTGATTGACAAAGTCAGCGCACTTTATTCCGGTATGTATGGATTATTCTTTAGATAAACTGGCTGAATTGTACATATCTAAGATTGTCAGGCTACATGAAGTGCCTGTTCCATTATATCGAATAGAGATCCGTTATTTACGTCTTGTTTCTGGGACAAATTGCAAGAAGCCCTGGGTACTCAGTTGTATTTCAGCACTACATTTCATCCTCAGACAGATGGCCAAACTGTAATTCAAGTATTGGAAGATATGCTCCGGTGTTGTATACTAGAGTTTGAAGGTAATTGGGAGAGGTATCTACCTTTGATTGAATTTTCTTACAATAACAGTTATCAATCTAGTATTAAAATGGCCCCGTATAAAGCTTTGTATGGTAGAAAATGTAGAACATCGTTATATTGGACAGAGCTCAGTGAAAAGAAGATAAATGGAATTGATTTGATCCGAGAAACAAAAGAAAAATTAAAGGTTATTCGGGATAGTCTAAAAGCAGCTTCTGATAGTCAAAAATCATATGTCAATTTTTAACGATAAGAGATTGAATTCCAGGTTGGTGACAAGGTATTCCTGAAAGTGTCTCCTTGGAAGAAAATTCTTCGGTTCGGTCGAAAGGGTAAATTGAGCCCAATATTTATCGGGCCATATGAAATCATAGAAAGAATTAAACTAGTCACTTATCGATTGGCATTACCACCAGAACTTGATAGAATCCATAATGTTTTCATGTGTCTATACTACGACGGTATCGATCGAATCCTTCACATGTTATTTCTCCGACAGAAGTAGAGATTCAGCCGGATATGAGTTACAGTGAAGAACCAGTTAAGATTTTGGCTCGGGAGACAAAGGAGCTCAGAAATAAAAAGATAAATTTGGTGGAAGTATTATGGAAAAAGCATGGGATTGAAGAAGCGACATGGGAACCGGAGGAAACAATGAGGAAACATTACTCGAACCTCTTTACTGGTAAGATTTTCGAGGACGAAAATCCTTAAAAGAGGGGGGTAGTTGTAATGGCCTAAATTCAAGGTTATAGGAATAGTGGTTTCGTAACCACAAATCCAATTTAAAGAGAAATTTATTTTAATATTTTTGCATGAATATTGATAAGATAGGAAAATCCTATGAACATATCGATAGAAAAATTTTACCGATTCAGTGGTTAGTTAGAAAAAAAAATTATTGAAGAAATTGGGTAAAAACAAGGTATCAAGACCTCAATCTCGTAAAATTAAGTAAAAAATATTTTAATAAATATTTATGAAATGTTAGTAATATGGTATTAAAATTTCATTAGAAAATTTTTACGTTTGGATAGTTAATTAAGTAAAAAGGACTAAATTGAAAATGGTGTAAAAGTTACTAAAAGGATTAAAATGCTCAATTGTTAAATGAGAAGGGACATAAATTGCAATAAGCCCAAAAGGAGATATTTTGGGTGGCATAAGTTGAGAAAAATCAGGAGAATTGGTGATATAAGGGCAAAATGGGAAAATAATAAAATTTACTAAAATAAAAATGGGACCAAATTGGAATATCTAGAATTCTCTTCATATTTCTTCATTATCATCAGCCAAAGACATCCTAAGCGTTTATTTAAGTTGGTATTTCATAATTTTTTCACCAAGTGAGTTAATCCCTGCCTTTTTCTTATAATTTTTGTGTTTTTAAGACTTTTACAACTAGGTCCTACTATTAAATTCATTAGTTTTTTATTTCATGGATGAAATTGAAAGTCACCATGGTTGAGTGCTGTAAGTTTATGATGAAATAGCATGAAATTGAAGTTTTAATTTGTTTATGAGATGATTTAACTAGGTAATTTCAATAGAAATTGATTTTTAGGGCCTAATTGTGAAAATGTTTAGAATTAAACTTCAGTGCTGAAATTCTGATTCCCAAAGGTTATAAAGTAGTTTAAAGTGATAGAACTAAATGTTAATTGAGAAAATCAGCTCAATAGAGAGGCTAATTGAGTAGGGACGAAATTATCATTTATTAAAAGCTTAGTGGAAAAATGGTAAGAAACATCTTACACCAAAACAATTTTGGACAGCGGCAATAGACTAAATTTGAAAAATCACCATAAATTGTGAAAATGAAATTAGAAGATGAAAAAAATATGGAATTAAATCTTATTGAGTCTAGTTTCTCATAGACTATCGGTGTAAGCAATGGAATTATAAATCATGAGATATAATAAATTTTGTGAGACAAGGTCAGAATGAATTCGGGTTCCCCTATTTTGACTTTGAAAAATCATCAAAAATTGGAAAAAAATAATTAGGGGTTAAAATTTACATTTTTAAATTACTAATGAGTCTATTTTCAATAGAAACAAACGAAAACATCATCCAAAGTTTTTACTAAGAGATAATTAATTTTTAGCAAAGAAAGGTCGAAGTTGTCAGACAGCAGAATAGGGGTAAGTTTGAAGATTTTACTGTACTTATTGGCTGAACAAAAAATTCTAAAAATTTTATGGTAGAAAGTTATTTGAGTCTAGTTTCAGAAACATCAAGAAGTTTTTAATTTTGAATTCTGTAGATTGAGATAAAAATAATTTAGTGACTACGACTCAAGTACACAACTTTGAATGAACTATAAATAATAGTGGAATTATAGAGAATGCTACATATGAACATGAAATGTATTAAATTAATGATTAAATTTATTTATTTAGATCCAAAAAATTCAAATACGAAGCTAGATCGAGGAAAATAAAAAGTTCGGGATTAGTAGATTTTTGTATACGAACAAGTATCAAGGTAAGTTTGTGTAACTTGAATTATATTCTTAAGTGCTTCAAATGTATGTTATTGATGTGAATATGATTTGAATGTTCACTGTATGAAAATTGACAAAACATTGATATATTTGATAAAAATGGGAAGAAATCCTGGTTGAATGAAGGAAAAATTTGATGGATCTCTGAAAAGGAATTGATGGTAAAACGGGTCTAGCCCGGACGGGTGATCCTATCTTGATATAGCCCTCCCGAAGAATATGTGGAAAACGGATTTAGCCCGGATGGGTAATCCAAATTAGGGTCTGAATTTAGCCTGGACTGGTAATTCAGATCCAAACTCATTAGAGTAATTGTCGTTGCGGGGGATTTAGCCTGGACTGGTAATCCCAACAATACTCCATGAGTTTATATTATAGGGGCTGGACTGGTAATCCCACTGTAAAAATAAGGTTCGCGGGAGTGTGCTCTCTGAAATGGAAATGTGCGCATATGAATATGAATTGACGGACCTAGATTTGTACACTAAAGTGTACCCCTAAAAATCCATAGAAATTCCGAGAAATTCAATGGGATAAATAAGGAAAAATAATAAGGGAATGGAAATCATGGTATTGATGAGTTCATCAATCATGGTATATATTATTGATACATGGAAATTCTTAGACTAACTTGAATGTTGAGTTTGTGCATGTTAGGGTAATAATGCATTGAATGGATATATGAATGTTTATTGCATTGTTTTGAAAATAGTAGGTAAGTATAATTCTTGTTACATGAGCTTACTAAGCACAAAGTGCTTAGCCTATTTCCTTCTCCCCTATTTTGTAGTGTTAGGAGCTCAGAGGTCGGATTCGGTCGGAGACACATCACACTATCAACCTCAAGATTTCGGTATATAAAGAAACTTTATTTTGGAAATCAATGGCATGTATAAGCTAATAAAGTAAATTTTAATGTCAAATGAATGTAAGGTCAGCCATTGGTATGGCTAACAAATCTTGGTTTTGGTATGTGATGAGGTTATCTTATAAATATGCATGAATCTATTTTGAAAATATGTTGAATTGGATTAGTTGATGTGGATTGGTCTCGGTTTAAAGTTGCAGGGAAGGTTAGATATCTATAAAGGGGTTATATTGAGTTAAAAAAATTAATTCGTAAACTCCGATAATGCCTCGTACCCTATTACGGCAACGAATACGAGTAGGGGGTGTTACAGGTTTATAATTTTTTGGACACTTTGTATAAAGGCAATATGAGATAGATTTATAGTTTTAGTTCTAATCATTATTTTATTTTAACTATTTTGGGATTGGACTTATGGAATGATGGTTTTGCTTTTGGACTTCACTTCTCGACATTTTGATGTTTGAGATTGAGGTTGATACTGCATGTTAGGTATTCTCGATGAAAATGTATTGATATGGCATGAAAAATACTTAAAAGATATTTGTAAGTTTAGTTAAATTAGACATTAATTGTATGTTGAGTAGGAATATGTTTTGAGCATGAAAAACATTTTAACTTGTTAAATTTTAGCATTCTGGGTAAAAGTATCTATAATGAGACCAAAATATCGATACCAACTTGTTTAGTATCAATACTTTTTCTATTTTTTGAGAATTTTAAAAATGGCCCTTATTATGGATAAATCTATTTCTGTTGTCGAGTAAATGTTTAATTAGTCATGAACTCATCTTGAAATGTTAATTGTAATAGTTTGCCTTTGTATAAGTTCCGATATGTAACAACCTGATTTTCAGTGGTGTCAAAAATAGCAGTTTTGGGACCACAAATCTGACGAGTAAGTTCTATAATTAGTATTTAAATTATACGAGTCAATAATAATTTTTATATTAAATTTTGATTTGATGAATTTAACCAATTAAATTAAAAGTTAGTATAAGTGGTTCGGTTCAAAAGTCAAATGGTTAATGAAAATGAGGTATTAGGACCTCGTTTTCATAATTTAGGGTCGTAAATATTTTTATTAAAAATTTACAAGGTCGTATTATAGGTGAATTGAAGTTTGGTTCGGTAATTTTGATAATTGATTGCTTCATTAAGGTAAAAGGATTAAATTGTAAAAGAGCTAAAAGTTAATCGTTGTAGATTTCAAATGCTAAAATGACCAAAATGGTAATTAAACCATGGTCAAAAAGTCCAAGCGGCGGTGGATATGATTAAATCCATTAACTTTTGGGCTTTTTTCTCATTTAGTCCTAACTAGTTTAGGATTAATTTGAAATTAAGCATGTTTAGTTAAAATTTAAAATAATTAAAGGACTAATTGTGCAATTCAACCCAACTTAAATAGTAATTATACCATTTGAATAGTAGTGGATGGTTTTAGACTTGAAAATGTTAAAGATCTGAATATAAATTAAAAGGGATATAATTATAAGTAGGTAAATAAATAATTTATAACTAAAATAAAGTAAAATTAGAGGTGATTTTTCTTGTTTCTTCTTCCTAAAAACCCCAAACACCATGGTTGAAGCTAAAAAAGTATTCATCCAAGCTTAGGGCCTTTGATTTGGTAAGCAAAGCTTCCCATTTTTAGTAACTTTATGTTTTTGAGCTCGTATTAACTTAATCTAGTTAATCCGAGGACTAATTTGTAAAACTATCAAATGCATTAGGTTATGTCATTGATGAGTTTGAGTTATTCATGAAGTTTTATGAAATTTTATTGAGTTTTGTTGTTAGTTAGGACAATTTTGTAAAGTAGTTTTTGACGATTTTAACGTTAAGGACTAAATTGTTAAAGCGGTAAACTTACTTGTACTTGGTGTGAAATAATTGCAAATAGGGGCTATATAGAGACTTTTGAATAATCATTCAAGGTGTGTTTTAAATAAAAATGGTTAATTTGCATGTTTGGGGCTTAAGGACTAAATTAAATAAAAGTGAAATGTTGAGGGCAATTTTTTAAAATGTCAAAAAGAACATAATTTCATAAAATGAATTAATTTTGCTGTTAGAATTAGTGAATTGAATGAAATTATTATTTTAGATCTTGAACGAGTGAAAAACCAAGGAAAAGAGAAAATTACTGACTAGCCATTGTACTTTGTCGTTGTTGCAGGTTAGTCTAGTAAGTTCGTTCGATTTAATTTGCATACCTTTATAAATGATTTATATGAATTTAATTGCATACTTTTGGACAATTATTTATGTGTGCAATTGGAAATGAAATAATGAATTGATATAATGTCAATCACTGATTGAGATACTCTGAATCATTACTGCAAATCAATCTTGTAAGTTCTTACTGTTATTTCTATATTATATCTATATATTTCATGTTTATTATGATTATATTCAATGTTATACTTAACTATGGACTGATTGGAGATTACATGATAAATGAATATGAATATAAACTATCAGCCCTCCGTTGTTTTCTTTTCCTCCCGCACCTTTCCATCCGTCCACGGCTATTTTATTGTTAATCTTGTCCTCGCCCTTTTGTTAGCAGCTCCTTCAGCCAATGATACAGACTATAGCGATGGCTGAGATCCTGAATGTATTTTCGATTCTCTACAGCTTGTGTGAGCAACATCGTGAGCCAGTGACTATTTAGCAGGTACTATGTACAGGTGATACAGATCAAAATGATGGGTTGAGATCCTACATTTGTTGCGGATTCTCTGTAGCTTGTGTGAGCAGCATTATGAGCTGGTCAAAACTCTGAAATTAACTCAAAGGAGTGATAATGACTGAGAATGGGATGTGAATTAATACACTGTGCAATTCTCACATATTGTGAGTTATGATTGATGGGAATTCTGATAATAACCTCGTTAACAGGAAAGCTGTTCATTAATCTTATATTTGAATAATTATTAAGTTTGATTTGGTAAGCTTTACCGTTTAATCAACAAACTTACTAAGCTTTACGAAAGCTTACTCATGTTATTTGTCTTATTTCTTATAGACATGTTTTTTTTATCAGAAGATCGGATCAGTTCAAAGAATCACAGTATCCAGGGATCATTTGGTAACTTTTGAATACATCTTGGCTTATATGGCACGTAATAGGAGCATTCAGTTATGTTTAGGTAAAATATGGTATGTATGTTTACTTCCATGTTTATGCATAAGTGAACAAACTCGAGATTGTAGTTGTGGCTTGAATTAATTATGTATAAAGGAATTGAAGGTAAGTTATATTTGGTACAATGTGGCTTGTTTAATGTAACTAAGTAGGCAAATATTAGGTGAATGAGATGTGGTGTCATTGATGACACATTGGTTAGGTCTTTGGTTGTTGATTTGGTATATGTTGGTAGTTTTTTAATGTGTTTTAAAGTCTTGTGATCATATGTTATAAGTTGGTTTAGGTACCTAAGGATTTGGATGAAAAATGAGCATGATTTTGGTCACTTTTGGGTACACACACAGCCTAAGACACGGGCTATCACATGGTCATGTGTCACAGACAAGCAGCCCACATGGGCGAGTACCCCTAGCGTGTTAGGTGCAGCCTTCACACGGGTTGAAACGAGGCTTGGGACATGGCTGTGTAACCCAAGTCTGTAAGTTACACGGCCCATATACACGGGCGTGTGAGATCACACACAAGTGTGTAGGATGACCACATAACCATATCCGGAGCCACACGATCTGGGCTCTGTCACACGGCTTGGAGATACAGCTGTGTGACCCCTTCTTTGAAAATTTTTATTTTTTCCCTGAAATTTTTTATTTGTTTTGTAATACTTCTAACCCGAATCCGTAGTCGGAATAGAGTTACAGAGCATTACCAGTGATTACAAATAAAACGAACAGAAATTTCAAACATTTATAACATGTTAATAATCACATCAAAACCAATTAAAATCATAATACTGTCCCTTATAAAAGCCCTCAAGACCCAAAATATGCACTAGAAATAAGGCTGGACTAAATCAAAAAATCTGAGAATTTTTTGGAAAACATTGAAAATTTTCAAACCTGCAAGGGTCACACAACTGTTTGGCCAGTCCATTTGACTCACAGAGCCAAGAGACACGCCCGGGTCTTAGGCCATGTGGGCATCCGAAATAGGGACACACGGCCGTGTCCCAGCCCGTGTTTTTGCCCATGTAACTCTCTGACTTGGTCACACGGCCAAGCCATACGCCATTGTGCTAGGTTGTGTACCCTTCGAAGTAACCTTACACGTCCGTGTGCCAGGCCGTGTAATAGCCTGACTTGCAACCCTTTGAAAGCTACAAGGGACACATGGCTGTGTCACCTGGTTGTGTGTCACACACGGCTAAGACACACGCACGTGTCTTTGCCATGTAGATGAAAATAGGCTATTTTATAAGCCATTTTTCTCACCCAAATTGGCATGTACCTTCAACCACAATTACATATACTTACAAGCCATATCAAGGCCTCCAAATCAAGCATAAACAAACCTTAAACATATGGTAAATTCACATACAACCAATATGCACTTAGGCACTGCAAATGACAATTTATAAACATGTCTAACTATGTGTTCAATATAATCAAATGATCAACTAACATATGTGTATAATTTGCATCAAAACTTACCATGTAACTTCCTTACCATTTGGTACCACAATTACCATTCTTTAACTAGCATCAATTTACCATATAAATCATGTCTACTTAAGTACCAATCTACCACAAGTCATTATATCACAAGACATATGTATTAAATGCTCATTTAGCTATCATTTACCTTTCATAATTCAACCACACGTCAACCCTATTAAGGCATTTTATTTATATATCAAAATATGCCAAAACACAAGCCAAATCGTATGGCCACAATGCAAACCAACCAAATGGTCATTGCCAATGACCAAAACACATATAGGCCAACATTAGCCAAAACAACCTATACAAGCCATTATAACCAAAATTAAATAAACTGAAAGTACCAAAAGAGCCGATGGATAGTGTGATATAGCTCCGACAAGCTTCTAACCCAAACAAGCTTTCGGTTCACTATAAAACATGAAAAATACACAGAGTAAGAATTTAAACTTAGTAAAGTCGTATAACATAGAATTTAACTTACCATTTATTCACATATAAGGTAAGTAAACAAAGCATATCCCAACATATATTGGCCAAATGCCTAAGCACATATACATCAACCATGTTAGTCATGTCAACACATATATAAACCAAGTCATGGATAAGCTCAACAATTAATCAAATTTTATATACATGTATCATCCATTTCATATACCTATATACCATGCAATTCATATGTATACCTGTAATAGTTCGTATCAAACTCATGTCTTATTGTATCAGAACATTGCCCATTGAACCATTTAGAATATCGTTGGATACTCGGGATAGTTCACACATAGTGTGCTAAACTGTAATCTGTCAATTCCCATACATGTATGCTCATACGAGCTATGAATTGGTATGCTTTCATGGGCTGTATATCAATAAGCTCATACGAGCTGAGAATTGGTAATCTCTCACGAGCTGTAATCGGTAATCCCTAATGACATGTCATTTGTATCCTACGAATTCCTAAGGTTCAAACGGGACTCGGTAATCGTCATACATCGTTGGATATGCGGTCGATATTTATACATGGATATTATACAAATCACATACATATAATTCAATTAAAAACATATAAATACTCAAGTTAAATACACAAATTTACCCTGTCGAGTATACGTAGATACAGAGGCGATTAATCCAAGACTTTCTCTTTGCCCCAATCTAACTCCGTACGAGGTTTAACTGGATCTATATGGATAAATTTAACTCAATTTAATATATAATTCATTCAATTTAGTCCAACACATATTTTTGGAAAAATTACCATTTTGCCTCTATACTTTTAATTCTATGCAATTTAGTCCCTATGCTCGGAAAATGAAATTCATACAATTTTCCCCCTACCTAAGCGTAACCAATTTTTATACATGCTTATAGCAGTCCACATGTTTCACAAATTCAAAATTTTACCATAAATTTATCACATTTTTCAATTTAGCCCCTAATTGAATATTTCACCAAAAATCCATTTACAAAAGTTGTTTATCTAACAACTACCATTCATTTTCCATCATAAAACTTCAAAAATCAAGCATGTTCATCAATTGTAAAACCCTAATAGTTTAACATTTTCACAAATTAGTCCTCGAGCTAGCTAGATTAAGCTACAACGATCCCGAAAATGTATAAATCATTAAAAACGGGTTAAAAATACATACCAAATTGGAAAAAATAAGCTTGTAAAAAATTCAAGCTTCCATGCCTAGGTTTTCTTTTCAAATTCGGTGGAAGATGGTGAAAATGGATTCTAATTGTTTGTTTTATTTATTTAATTATAACATTAATTACTAATTCCCAAAATTACCTTAATAATTCATTCAAATTTAAATATTGCCAAACCATTATCATCCACTTACATAAAAATGATCTAATTACCATATAATGACCTCCAATTTAAAGTCCTATAGCTATTTAATACCCTATTAGAACTCAACTTTTGCACTTTACACAATTTAGTTCTTTTTATTAAATTAAGCATGTAAATGGTAAAATTTCTAAGCAAAATTTTTATACAGTATTTCTATCATGCTGTAGATTGTAAAATAATAATAAAATAAATTTTCAACTTCAAATTTGTGGTCCCGAAACCATAGTTCTGATTTCACTAAAAACGAGTTGTTACGTGTTTCGAATTGGTCGCTGATTATTTCTAAATTATTTTAAAGGCCCATAAATGTATGTATTATTCCAATATGAATTGTTATGAAATTATGTTAATTAAATTGGTAAGTTGATGCTATCTGTTATTGATTGTTCTGGATTGTTTAGTGATACGTTGTAACCCTAATCCGACGATGGGTACGAGTTATGAGCGTTATATTTAGTGGTATCAGAGCTGTAATTTAGTCAATTCTCGAACTAAATGTAGTGTGCTTGAAATCTAGAAATTACATGTCATATAAACATGAGATATTGTGATATTGATTAATTCGATCTAACCCATGTTTCCTTGTAGATTTTAATGATGGCATTTGATTATGAACGTGATGAAACTAATGATGTTAACAGTAACATTTCAACTATTGACTCTGGAGCAATGTATGGTATACTGATTCTACAACTATTTGAAAACGAGGGTAAGAATATTTTCTTATAGATTTAATGAATGTTAATAGAATCTGATCATATTGACCTTGATGAGGTAAAAGATAAAGGTAATATTTTGACTTTAAAATAGTAGGTACGTTATAGTTTATTGGCTTTGTAAATGTCTAATAGTGAAGAAAAATGTCTTTTGGATTTAATGCGCCAGTGGTTTACAGAATTAATACGAGTTAATTTAGTGGCCTTATGGCATCCTTAGGTCCTCAGCAGACTGAAATAGTTCAACAACTTTCGATTAATCAATTAGAAGGTATGATACTGGGGAATTTAGAGGTAAAATAAGTGATGACTCAATTAGAACTAGGTATTGGTTTGGAAATATCCAAGGAATTTTAAAGATATGGCTTACATCATTGATGATTATCTCAGATACGTCATGTTTTTGATAAATAGACAGGGTTTATAATTGTTTGTCGACATTAATAGTGGTTGTACTAAGAGATAGAATTAAATAGGATTTCTTTAGATTTGAATTCAGAAGAGAAATATTATCAAATGTCATCGGGACTGGAATTTTCACATGTCAATAAAGATAATCGAGCAAAACGTGTTTGTGAATAGTGTTAAACAGTATCTACATCTTAGAAAGGCAAATGCCCTGGTCAGAGTAATAACATTGGAATTAAATATAATGGGATCAAAGACACAGTTGTTAGATCTAAAGCTACTGCATTTGATATTATTTTTGGTACGTTCTATCTCTTTGATATTATTTATTTCATATACACTGGGTGATACTGCAACAACTTACTCATATATTTGCACTACATTAATAATGGATACGGATCTATTTCTTGATTCAATGAGTTTATTATTCGAGTCATAATCCAATGGGTTAGAGTGTAATGGTTATTCTGGGAATAGATTGGCTAAAGTTATATGATATTGTAGTAGATTGTAGACTGAAATGAATTGATTTGAAACGTCAAACCGGTGAAATGATCATAGTAAGTCTAGTAAATCAGATAGTACAACCAGAGTTATTTTAGTTATCTCTATACAAAAAATGATTTGGACGATTGTAAAATATTTTTAGTATATTATATATATCTTTCTACCTGATACTTAAGAAATAAGGTCAAAGATTTATCTTGTCCTGATTGCTAGAGGGTTTCTTAATCTCTTTCCTGAAGAAATTCTGGATTTTTGTTTAAATGTAAAAATTGAATAAATTCAGGACAAATAATAAATATATTTTATCTCGTATAGATAACCTATTTAATCAATTAAAAAGTATAACAGTGTTTTCGAAGATAAATACAGATCTGGTTATTATTAGTTGCTAGTTAAAGTTTGTGATATGCTAAAAACTGTTTTTGAACTTGATGTGACCATTATAAATTCTAGTAATATTGTTTGGATTAATTAATGTCTCATTAATTTATAAACTGATGAATTGGTTTACCAGTTTCATTCAGATAATTTGTGGGTGTTCTTATTGATAATATCTTGATTCAGATTAAGACAAAATCCATGTACACTCAGCATTTGAAAATTGTATAATAGACTTAGTGCGAGAAATTGTTATGTGAAAGTTAGTAAATGTGAGTTGACTTAGCGAGGATGGTTTTCTTTATTATGTAAATTTAGTAAATGGAATTTGTATAGATCCGAGTAAACTCTCTTCTATTGTTAATTAGAAACCCTGTAAATGTCTCTGAAAGTTGTGACCAGCTTAAAGTCTTACTGAATGGAAGTTTTATACTGACTCAGCCTAAATCCTGGAAGGAATATGTTGATTATAGTAATGATTTTGTATTAGAAAAACTGATACTAGTGTTCCGCAAAGAATTCGGGAATTGTAAGAAGATGACCTGAAAGTTAATAGCCAAGTGAAGGCAAATCCAGAGTGATTCGTCTACAGGATTTACAGTGAATACGGATGGTATGATGTAATTTTGTAACTGATTATGTTTTCTGAATAATCCGAAGTAACGAGATATTTATCTGAGATCCACAGTAGTACATACTATATTTCCAATAAACTGAACATCAAGTACCGTCATAATTATTACAGCCCAACATGACTCCTGAGTGGAAATAGTAGCGAGTCATGAGGGATTTGGTATCTGGTATTCCGTTATCACCCAGAAAGAAATATTGACCTGGGTTTTGGTTGATAGATTGACAAAGTCATCTCATTTACTCCAGTTAGAACTGATTATCCACTTGAGAAGGAGCCGAGTCATATGTCACAGAGATTGTCAGATTGCATGGAGTGTCATTGTTTATTATTTCTAATATTGATCTGAGAATTACTTCTAGATTTTGAATAAACTTCGCGAGACTCTAAACATTAAAATTAATTTTAATACAACATTTTATCCATGGGCAGATGGACAATCAAAGTGGGTAATACGAGTTCTGGAAGACATGTTACGATGCTACATTTTCGAATTTAAAGATAACTTGGAAATTTAAAACCCTATTATACTGGTTGAATTGAGCGGAAAATTGAATATGAGACAGATCTGAGTAGTGAATATGAAGATAAAGTTCGTGTTATTCGAGATGGTTATGGGATTGTTATCTTTCATATTCGGATAAGCTAGTGACAATTTCAGTTCATGAAGCAAACTTCTGTATAAACAGGTACTGCTAGGTAAAAATTTCGAGGATGAAATTTCCTAAGGGGGAAAGTTGTAACAGCCTGATTTTCAATGGTGTTAGAAATAGTGGTTTTGGGACCACAAATCCAACGAGTAAGTTCGTGTAAATGGTATTTAAATTATATGAGTCAAGAATAAATTTTATATTAAATTTTGATTTGATGAATTTAACCAATTGAATTAAAAGTTAGTATAACAGGTTTGGTTCAAAAGTCAAGTGGTTATTGAAAATAAGGTATTAGGACCTCGTTTTTGTAATTTAGGGTCGTAAATATTCTTATTAAATATTTATAGGGTTGTATTATAGGTGAATTGAAGTTTGGTTTGATAATTTTGATGATTGGTTGCTTAATTAAGGTAAAAGGATTTAATTGTAAAAGAGGTAAAAGTAAATTGCTATAGATTTAAAAAGATAAAAGGACAAAAATGGTAAGTAAACCATGGTTAAAAAGTCCAAGTGTGGTGGATATGATTAAATCCATTAACTTTTGGGCTATTTGCTCATTTAGTCATAATTAGTTTAGGATTAAATTGAAATTAAGCTTGTTTAGTTAAATTTTAAAATAATTAAAGGACTAATTTTGCAATTAAACCCTTTTTAAATAGTAACTATACCATTTGTATAGTAATGGACGGTTTTGGATTTGAAAATGTTAAAGATTTGAATGTAAATGAAAAGGGATATAATTGTAATTAGGTAAATAAATAATTTATAACTAAAATAAAGCCAAATTAATGGTGATTTTTCTTATTTCTTCTTCTTAAAAACCCAAAACACCATGGATAAAGCTAGAAAGTATTTGGCCAAGCTTAGGCCCTTTGATTTGGTAAGCAAACATTGTTGTTTTTAGTCATTTTTATGTTTTTGAGCTCATATTAGCTTAATCTAGCTAACCCGAGGACTAATTTGTAAAACTATCAAATGTATTGGATTATGCCATTGATGATTTTGAGTTATTCATGAAGTTTTATGAAAGATTATTGAGTTTTGTTGTTAGTTAGGACTATTTATTAAAGTAGTTTTTGACGATTTTAACGTTAAGAACTAAATTGTTAAAGTGGTAAAATTACTTGTACTTGGTGTGAAATAATTGCAAATAGGAGATGTATAGATACCTTTGAATAATCGATCAAGGTGGGTTTTAAATAAAAATGGTTAATTTGCATGTTGAGGGCTTAATAACTAAATTGAATAAAAGTGAAATGTTGAGGGCAATTTTGTAAAATTTCAAACAGAACTTAATTGCATAAAATGAATTAATTTTTCTATTAGAATTAGTGAATTGAATGAAATTATTATTTTAGATCTTGAACGAGTGGAAAATCGAGGAAAAGAGAAAATTACCGAATAGCCCTTGTACTTTGTTGTTGTCGCAGATTAGTCTGGTAAGTTCGTTCGGTTTAATTTTAATACCTTTATAAAGGTATTATATAAACCTAATTGCATAATGTTGGATTATTATTTATGTGTGCAATTGAAAATGGAAATAATGAATTGATATAATGTTGATTACTGATTGAGATACTCTAAACTGTTACTATCAATCCTGTAAGTTCGTACCGTTATTTCTATATTATATCTATATATATTTCATGTTTATTATGATTATATTCAATGTTATACTTAACTATGGACTGATTAAAGTTACATGATAAATGAATATGAATATTAACTATTAGTGTAACACCCTTAACCCCATCCCGTTACCGAAACAGGATTACAGAGTATTACCAGTTATTACAGTATATTTGCACATAAACAAGTATAAATGCAATATTATCCATCTAAATACAATAAATGGGTTCATAGTACTTTACAAGTGTAATTAAACAAACCAGGACTCCATCGAAAGCTTAGGAAATTTTTCTTGAAATTTTAAATTTTTTCTTTTGAACAGTCCCACACGCCCGTGTGGCTAGTTTAACATGCCCGTGCGGCTTGGGACACACCCGTGTTCTCAACCCGTGTACAACACTAACTTTTAAACACGACCATGGCACACGTCCATGTGGCTGCCCATGTACTAAACTAACTTTAAGACACGGCCGTGGCATTCAAGGCACACGCCCATGTACTAACTTGGTTGTAACAATTTAAGTATAGGGGACATACGGCCTAACAACATGCCCATGTGCAAACCGTGTGTCTCACACGGCCTGGTCACACGCCCGTGTGACAAATCATGTGGACTTAAAATGAACCTTGTATTTTAAAATTTATCAATCCTGCAAATTTCAATCCACAACCTTTACCAATACCAATACTAAACCATTCCAATCACATTTTACATCTATCCAATACTTAACTTTAAACACTTATCACATATTATTATCAATTATCAATTTACTTATTTCACTATTACAATCACAATCCAATATGACACACTTAAGACACCCTAGGTACATGCCATTATCAACAATTAACATACTTTACCTTATTGAGTTCGGGATCGGCCTGAGATGCTGATTCAACCATCTGACTTTAACTTAACCTGCGCACAGAAACAAATCGTACTCTGAGTATGAACTCAGTGGTATTTCTATAAACCGATACTTAAGTCAATAATAAATCATATATCAATGGAGCTTGAGAATTCAATCTATTACCCTAATAGTTCAATCATTTGTTTTTGAAATATAATGCTAAGATCTTGTTAATCACTTTCGATGAAATGTATACAATTTCAATGTTTGTTCATTATCCATCGATTTTTCATATTTATTCAGTAATAACCTATGTTCAGTATCATTCAGACATTCAGTAGCAGTCCATTATTCAGTAACAATTAGTTTTTCAGTACTTTTATTTACAATCCATTTGGGTAATAATATTATTCACCTTTCATTCAATACTATGTACTATCTCATTTCAATAACAGTTAATATTCTTGGGTAACAACCAATTGATCTTTATCGTTCAGTACCAGTCGGTCAACAGTAATAATTGGTTAATCAGTAATATTCATTTATTCAGTATCAATCGTTTATTTTGTAACAATCAATTATTCAGTAGCAGACAGTCTTTAATACTTTTCATTACCCCTATTAACATGACTCGGACCTGGACGGATACACGGATCCAACCCACATACCGGGGATAGTATACAGTGTTTCATCGGCCAAAGTCGGAATTCACCGTAAGGGTAACAGTAACAGTAGCGGTACACGAAGTATCTCATCAGAACAAATCGAACAAGAATAAAGAATGATCAGTACGGAGTACCTCTTTGAACAAATCCGAACGATCCACGATGAGTTGACACATATAGTGTCTCATTGACACACAGTCGGAATATCACTGAATACTTCCAATCCTATGGCATGCCAACTATATCTTACTAGCCCGATACAGTTAATAGAGTATTCAATAAACTTTCAACTTTTCAATTTCATTTGTAATTTAGTTTCAATCCAATTTAATACATTTTTCCATATCAATCCACATGCAAATCAAATTCAATGCAATATACATTTTTTTTTCAATTTTCCACTCAATATTCACATATTCTATTCAATATCAATAATCACTAATAATTCATGAATTTTATTCAATTCAATACCATAATAATAATAATAATAATAATAATAATAATAATAATAATAATAATACTTACCATTCATATAAATAATAAATTCAACAAATAATTATTAGATTCGGTTTATAGAAATACAAACCGTAATTCTCGAGTTTACTCAATATCCTTGTCCACTTTCTCTTTCCCCTTCTTCGATGACATTTTCGGTGTAACACCCCGAACCCGAGACCATCGCCGGTGTCGGACACGAGGGGTTAACAAGCCAAGTTCACATGTTTTGCCACCAATTTGACATTTCCAGTCAGGCTGGAAAACTGCGTCACCGTCGCCTTAAAAATCATATCTCGAGTTTCAAAACTCAGAAACTGGTTTCGTAAATTTTCCCTCAATTTAGACTCATATATACATCCATGTATTTATTTCTAGAATTTTTGGTTGGGCCAATTGGTACAGTTTATTAGTTAAAGTCGCCCATGTTACAGGGATCGACTGCTCTGACCTTCGCGCGCTATAACTTGAATATCTCTCTGTACAGGGCTTTAATACTGGTGTCGTTTGTTTCTAATGAAACTAGACTCAAAATGGAATCTGTACATATAAGGCATGACTCCTCATTCTTTCTGGATAATTTATAGTAAATTTTTAAATTTGCGACAGGGGACCCAGAAACCGTTCTGACCCTGTCTCACAATAGCTTTCATATCTCTTAACCTGTAACTCCTATGACCATTTCGTTTCTTCCATATGAAAATAGACTCATCAAGGTTCATTTACATAGCTTATTCACTATTTAATACCATTCCTACAAATTTTGGTGATTTTTCACATTCACGTCACTGCAGCTGGCAGCTTCTGTTTTAAGGTAGGTCTTACCTATTTTGTAGTCTCCATGAACCAACTAGTCTTGCCATACATAGGTTCATATATGATCATTTTAACCATACCAATGGCTGATCATGTGACCAACATTCCCATTTCCAATCCATAATCACATCATGACACCATATATATACATACAAACCAAAAATAGTCTAAGTTCATGCTTCCTTTTACGAGCCATTTTCGCATGGCCGTATACATATACATCACCACATTTTGAACCAACAAGGGTAGTCCTATACATGCCATTTCAAAGTTCAAACAAAATTTATACCAAAATAGAGGCGTTGATAGTGTGGATGACTTTGACTTTATTGATCCCGAATCCGATTGCTATCGAGCGAAATCTATAAAACAGAGAGCCAAAGCAACGGGGTAAGCATTTTTATGCTTAGTAAGTCTCAAGGAATATAATCAGCTTTAATTAAAGCAATACATTCACATAACCAAATGCATCATTCCATTAATACACATTCACATAGTCATTCTTACTTCACACTTCATCATTATATACTTTCACAAAGTATCGATCAATTCAATAGCTGAAATTGTTAGACGATTGAGCGAATGTTGCTCAAACATGTCGACTTTCCAATGCACATATAAACGCACCTTATTCTTTGGGCTTTTCGAGCGTACTAATTGAATTCATTACAGCAACCAACACTCACCTCCAGCCCAAGATTCTTGAATATAACCGGATATAACCACGTGCACAAATGCCTTGGTCTTAGCCCGGATAGAATGACTCGCATACGAATGCCTTGGTCTTAGCCGGATGTAGCCACTAGCACAATTGCCTTCGGTCTTAACCGGATATAATTTCCAGCATTAACGTCTTCGGGCTTAGCCGGATATCATTCAATTTCTCATGCGCACATACATCAATAATCATTGGACATACATATTTCATTTTCGTTACTAAGGCTCAAACACAATTATGATCACTAGCATAATCGCCTTGGGACTTAGCCCGGTATCATTCAAATACTCATACACACATAATCAATAATCAATACACATCCATACATCATTTCACATAATTCAAGTAGGGTCACTTCTTGAGGACTTACCTCGGATGTTGTCGAACGGCTTTTACGGCTATTCGATCACTTTCTCCTTCCCTTGTCCAATTGTGGCCCTCTAAGCTCTTGAGCTAATTCAAACAAATTCAATTTATTAAAACCTCATTGTGCTAGCTTATGGCGAATATGACAAGGAGTTTAAATGGTCATATGGCCACCCTTTAGCTTGAATACACAATGGTCATGCACATTTTATACTACATCAAGCAATTCAATACAATTTATTCGAGCATCAAGGAAAAGCTAAGGCCTTCAATAGGCTACCCAAGGCCGAATATTCATGTACATGTTGAGGCCAATTATGCACTTAATACCTCACAAAAACAGCATGCATTTTACTAGTTAATGCTTTGCATATTGTAGCTCAAAACTTATAATATAGCATCAAGCACTCATATGTGTGCTAGGCCGAATGTGCTTGCAATTTCACAATTATTCTTCAACATCTTCTTCTTTAAACAAACATATTCATCACTTCCTTCATAACCAAAACATCATGTGCAAACATATATATACATATATGAGCATGGCCGAATTTCAAGGTGTCCATAGCTGTAACACCCCACACTCGTGACCGACGCCGGTGTCGGACACGAGGGGTTAACGGCCAAATCCTCTCAAGATACCAACCAATTTGACATTACCAGTCAGGCTGGAAAACTGCGTCACCGTCGCCTTAAAAATCATATCTCGAGTTTCAAAACTCGGAAACTGGTTTCGTAAATTTTCCTGAATTTAGACTCATAGACCCATCCATGGATTTATTTTTAGAATTTTGGTTGGGCCAATTGGTACAGTTTATTAGTTAAAGTCACCCATGTTACAGGGATCTACTGCTCTGACCTTCGCGCGTTACAACTTGAATATCTCTCTGTACAGGGCTTTAATACTGGTGCCGTTTGTTTCTAATGAAACTAGACTCAAAATGGAATCTGTACATATAAGGCATGACTCCTAATTCTTTCTGGATAATTTATGGTAAATTTTCAAAGTCCCGACAGGGGACCCAGAAACCGTTCTGGCCCTGTCTCACGAGAACTTTAATATTTCTCAGTATACAGCTCATATGGTCGTTCCGTTTCATCCATATAAAAATAGATTCATCAAGGTTCAGTTCCATAATTTACTCACTATTTAATTCTACTTATACTATTTTTAGTGATTTTTCAATCTCATCTCACTGCTGCTGTCCGCAACAGTTACTGCAGTAGACTATGCCAATTTCATGAATTTTCCCTTGGCCTTAATCATCCATCATACATGACACAAATTATGGCCACCTTATCAAAATTTGAGTTTCTAAGACTCGTGGCTATAGGTTCTAGCATCCCACTCGACGACCACATAGGCCATTTTCACATGGCTTAAAGTTTACAACCCACAATTCGACAAAATATAATAGCCTATACATGCCAAATGTTCTTCAACAACAAAAACAATACCACAAGGTTTCAGCCGTGTGATGACTTCAACAACGGTTCCGAGCACGCAACAATACGAGTCCAAGAGACCTAAAATGGGTGACAAGAAAACACCGAGTGAGTTTACAACTCAGTAAGTCATAAGCATTCCACAACCATCCATTAACAAAATTATTACAACATGAAATAATGAACGAGGCTAAGTACTCCATCCATATCGAACTATATCATAGTTCCTTGGACCTTCGGTTCAATCTCATACCAAGTCATACATCCACATTTCATATTCTATACAATAAGATATTTGGGGCATTTTACACACCAACTCATTTTCACCACAATCATACAATTGCAATCATCACATAGATTTAAAGCTTACCAAGCTCAACCCCGAGCATGAACATATTACCTATTCGTCATGAGCTCAAGGTACTTACCCGATCCGCTGTCCATACTCAACTCGATGGAGACACACCTCCATATAATTGTTCGATCGGAGATATTTATATATATATATAGAGTACGCACACACGATTGCTTAATACTCGATTTCGCACACTTAGTGCCATGCGATTTAAGCCCGCACACATAGTGCCATGCCCTTCGAGCTCGCACACTTAGTGCCATATATTTCCAGCATGCACACTTAGTGCCATATATTTCCAGCACGCACACTTAGTGCCAATCTCGTCACCGTACACACGTATTGTTCAAGACACTTAGTGCCGAAAGCAAACTTTCTACACATTTCACTATTTCTTTTACATTCAACAATTGTCATCACTCCCTACACATACAATTTCATTTATATATATATAGCATCCCATTAAACACAATTGCATAGATTTTACAATCATTTAAGCAATATCAAACATATGTGCTTAATGACTTACCTCGGACGTTGTCGCACGTCTTCAACGGCTATTCAATTACTTTTTCTTTTCCTTGTCCAACTTCGATCCTTTGAGCTCTTGAGCTAAATCAAACAAATTTACTTCCCAATCAAACACACACATACGGCAACCATATATTGTTTTTAACACATTCGGTCACTTAGGCGACCCATTTAACTTTTAAGCATTCATTTCAAATTTTAGTTAAACAATGCCGAATGCTATTAGCTACTAATGCCACACACACATATGCATAAAATTTAATCATACATGACCCATAGCTCATTTGGTCATTCATCTCTCAAACTTACCGAAGCTTCATACCACACTTCCTTGGCCGAATACCTATATAAGCACAATTTAGCATTTTCATTTACTTAATATTTCATACCTATCATGCTAGCCGAAATTTGTTTAATCAAGTTCAACATCCTCCTATACGGCATTAGCATCCAAACAACCTATATGAACATTTAACTAATTCAAGCTTCACCCATCCACACTTATTCATTTAACATAAAGAAAATATATCAACCTCTTCACTATCAACCATGGCCGAATGCTTCATGGGTTTAAGGTAGATTCAAGAAAGAACCTCATAATTATTAAGATGTAAGCAACTACCCTTGTTCATCTAGATTTAGTATGAACAACAACTATCACCATTATTAATCACCATAGCCGAAAACCTCACCCTCATGGCCGAATGTACCAAACATTTCCTAACTAAACTTTCACAAATTTTAACCTCATATTGACCTCAACTTGTTCAATACAACATGAAACAATCCCTTCTCCTAACCTCTTGATACACGGCTTGATGTTCAAACCCCCATGAAAGTTTGATTTTCATGACATTACCAAAATGCATTATGACAATTAGCTCAACAAACTCAAGAAGTTAAAGCCAACATCTCAAAGCTTACCTCCAACTAGAAGAAGGGTTGCCGAATTTGCTTAATGAAAAGCTCTCCCATTTCTTTCCTTTGGTTCACGGCAAGAAGAACAAAGCATAACCAAATTCCCCTTTTTTTTTTCTTTCTTTGGTTAGTCACGGCAATGGGGCATCCACACACTTTTTTTTTTTCAACATTTTCTTTAATGCTAGCACATTATTTTATTGTTTCATACATCACTCACTAACCAAACATGTTGGGAGCATGTTTCCTTTGCCCATCAACACCCACCTTGGCCGGCCACTATAGTCAAATTTGGGGGAATTTGACATGCAAGGACAACATTTCCTAGTGTGCATCAATAGACCACTTCCACATTTGCCTATCTCAATTCTAAATTTTCTCACACAAGTCCTTTCTAGTGAAATTCACCTTTATAACACTAAATCAATCATCATAAAATGTCATACATGAGCACACACATATTATAGGCATCAAAATAAATTTTTAATTATTTTTATGCCTCGGTTTTGTGGTCCCGAAACCACATTCCGACTAGGGTCAATTTTGGGCTGTTACAATAGCCATCCAAAACACAAATTTTAACTAACATGCAAGAAGCATGAATCATGCTCATGAATGCATCATGGCCGAATATGACAATCATGCCCCTTTTTAACTTCAATCATGGTTGAACAAAAAGAAAACTCAAAATCTTACTCAAGAGTAGACAATCCATCATTGCATGCATCATCATCAAGCTTCACACTTAGCATGCAATGGCTTTATCACCATAACAACTTTGGCCAAATACCATTTCCATGGCATAACAAAGATTTGAGCCATGGCTAACATGCACATCAAGTTAGCAACCAAAACATGCATGAAACTCCCAACACAACCTCATACATACCTTAATCTTGATGCAATTTAGCCAAATCTCCTTCTAGATCTCTTCTAAACCAAGCATGAAGCAAAAATCCTCCCCCTTTTTCCTTAGTATTTTCGGCCAAGAAGTGAAAATGGATGGACAAAATTTCTCCTCTCTTTTCCTCTACTCACGGCAACAAGGGGCATCCAAGCTCATCTTTCTCTTTTTTTTTCATTTTTTATGCTTATTTTTATTATAATACTTCCTACATAACTCACTAGCCAAACATGTTGGAAACATGTTTTCCTTGCCCATAATTTGTCATGGCCGCCATCCACCTTAGGAAATGGGATAATTGACATGCAACTCCATTTATTTCACTTCATGCATTATTAGGCCACTTAAAAATACACCTATCACATTTTCAAGTCCTAGCACATGGGTCCTTTCTTATAAATTTGCACCTAATTAATAAAAATCAAGACACGAAATATTTACGCATACAAATTCCACATACAATAAGCACAGAATATAACACCTAATTATTCTTGTGACTCGGTTTCGTGGTCCCGAAACCACTCTCCGACTAGGGTCACATTAGGGGTGTCACAACTCTCCCCCACTTAAGAGATTTTCGTCCCCGAAAATCTTACCGGTAAATAGGTTTGGATATCGCTCTCTCATAGAGTTCTCGGTCTCCCAAGTAGCTTCTTCTATCCCGTGCTTGAGCCATAACACTTTCACTAGCGGAACCCGCTTGTTTCGTAACTCTTTCACTTCTCGTGATAGGATACGAATCGGTTCTTCCTCATAACTCATATTAGCTTGGATTTCAATTTCTGATGGGCTAATCACGTGTGATGGATCGGATCTATAGCGTCAAGCATCGAAACATGAAAGACATCGTGAACCTTTTTGAGTTCAGGGGCAAAATCAAACGATATGCCATTGGACCGACTCGCTTCGGATATCTCATATGGCCCAATGAACCTCGGGCTCGGCTTGCCCTTACTACGAATCGAGTATCTTTTTCCAAGGCGATACCTTGAGAAACACTTTATCACCCACCGATACTCGATATCCTTACGCTTCAGATCCGCGCACGACTTTCGACGATCGGAGGCTATCTTGAGACTTTCATGGATTACTTTCACTTCATTCAGCATCTCTAACCAAATCCACCCGAAAATCTTGCTTTCACCAAGCTCGGTCAAAACAATGGTGTACGGCATTTACGACCGTACAAAGCCTCGTAGGGTGCCATCTTAATACTTGATTGAAAGTCGTTGTTGTAAGCGAATTCAATCAACGGCAAATACCGTTCCCATGAACCACTAAACTCGAGGACGCAACATCTCAACATATCCTCAAGTATCCGAATTATCCGCCGGATTGACCATCGGTTTGGGGGTGAAAGGCGGTCTGAAATGCAACTTGGTACCCAAAGCTTCTTGCAACTTTTTCCAAAATCGCGAGGTAAATCTCGGATCTCTATCCCACACGATGGAAATAGGCACCCGTGTAATCTCACAATCGAGAAACGTATAATTCGGCTAGTTTGTCCATTGAAAAATCCGACGTCGACGGGGACAAAGTGGGCCGACTTAGTCAATCTATCTACCACGACCCAAACCGCATCCTTCTTACTTGTCGACAATGGCGGTCCGGATACAAAGTCCATTGTGACTCGATCCCATTTCCACTCGGGTATCGTGATTGGTGAAGTAATCTCAAGGCACCGATGTTTCGCTTTCACTTGTTGACATATTAAACATCTCAAACAAAGTCGGAGATGTCTCGCTTCATACCATGCCACCAAAACCGACGTTTCAAATCATTGTACATCTTCGTACTCCCGGGTGGATTGCCATTCGGCTACAATGGGCTTCATTGAATTATCGAAATGAGTTCAATTCTTTGGAACATGACGACTTTTTGAACCTCAAACAATCGTCATCATCGATTTGAAATTCGAGTCCTTGTTCGAACACACTCGCCCATTTTGCGACCAACTCGTCGTCGACTTTCTCGAGCTTCTCGAATTTGATGTATCAATAGTGGTTTGGCTTTCAATTCAGCTACTAACACACTATCGGATCGGACAGACAAGTGCACGCTCATCGCTCAGAAGCGAATAATGATTTACGACTCAAGGCATCCGCAACCACATTCGCCTTTCCGGGTGATAGTCAATGACCACTCGTAATCCTTTAAACTCGAGCCAACGTCTTTGTCGCAGATTTAAGTCTCTTTGGGTCATCAAATATTTGAGACTTTTGTGATCCGAGTACACATGGCACCTTTCACCAAATAAGTAATGTCGCCAAATCTTTAAAGCGAACACGATGGCAGCCAATTCGAGATCATAAGTCGGATAATTTTTCTCATGTGGCTTTAATTGCCTCGACACATAGGCCATAACTCGACCTTCTTGCATCAATACACAACCTAACCCAAGTAGGGAGGCGTCGCTATAGATGACAAACTCTTTCTTGGGACTCGGGTTGCACTAGAATTGGGGCTTCAGTCAAATAAGTTTTCAGTTGATCGAAACTTTTTTGACATTTCTCCGTCCATTCGAACTTAACATCCTTTTGGAGTAGCTTCGTCATCGGCGTGGCTATCGTTGAGAAACCTTTTACAAATCGTCGGTAATAACCGGCAAGCCCCAAAAAGCTCCGAACCTCAGTAATATTTCTCGGAGGCTTCCAATTAAGTATGGCTGAAATTTTATTCGGGTCGACTCGAATACCCGATGCAGATACCACATGACCCAAGAAGCTAACCTCTTAACCGTAACTCACACTTTTGAACTTAGCATATAATTGCTTATCCCGTAAAATTTGCAGACTAACCGCAGGTGTTCAAGATGTTCGGTCTCATTTCTTGAATAGACCAAGATGTCATCAATGAACACGACTACTGAATCGATCCAAATATGGTGCAAGATCCGATTCATTAAATCCATAAATACGCGTAGGGCATTAGTGAGCCCAAACGGCATCACTAGGAACTCATAGTGACCATATCTCGCTCAAGGCGGTCTTGGGTACGTCCGAATCTCGGATTCGCAATTGATAATAGCCCGATCTCAAATCTATTTTCGAAACACCGAGGCTCCTTCAGTTGATCGAACAAGTCATCGATACGTGGTAACAGATATTTGTTCTTTATCGTCGCTTTATTGTCGACGATAGTCGATGCACAACCGCATGGTTCCATCCTTCTTTTCACGAACAATCTTGGCGCACCCCAAGGCGAGAAACTCGGCGAGCAAAACCTCTATCCACCAATTCTTGCAACCGAGCTTTCAACTCCTTTAATTCCGTTGGTGCCATACGATACGGAGCTATCGAATTGAGTGGTACCGGTACCAATTCGATGCCAAATTCTATTTCTCGAGCAGTGGTAAACACGGCAATTCTTGGGAAAACATCCGGTATTCACAAACCACGGGCACAGATTCGGGTTTCTTTTTCGATTCCTTGTCATCGAGCACGACGCAAGGTACGCCGCACCCTTTTCTTACATATTTCGGGCCAACATCGCCGATATTACAACCGGTAACCCTTTAAGTCCGTAGACTCAACCCGAATTATCTTATTATTCGCTCCTCAAATCGATAGTCTTGCTCTTGCAATTTACAACCGCATCGTGCATGGTCAACCAATCCAAACCAAGAATAACATCGAACTCATCGAACGGCAAAAGCATCAAGTCCGCCGGAAAACAAGAACCTCGGAACACTAGGGGACTTTTCTTGCACACTTTGTTGACAAGCACGTAATGACCCAAGGGTTTGACACCGAATTACAAACTCGAGAGACTCAATAGGCAAAGTCTTCTTGGATGCTAAGGTTTCACATATATATGAATGAGTAGAACCAGGTCAATCAAAGCAATCACATTTGTATTGAAAAGAGTGAAAGTCTTGGTAATGACATCCGGAGAGGCAAGCATCCTCGGCGTGTGGCGTATGGCATAAGTCCTAGCAGAGCACGAGCCTCGGATCGATGGTAGCATCTCTAGATCCTCTCGACCGCCACCGACATTGCCCATATTTCTAGGTGGCCTACCTCGGCGATGGTAGCACCGGGTTTCCACTCGACTTACATTCATTCATGCATCCTCGGGCAATCCTTCATAAAGTGGTCGGCCGATCCACACTTATAGCGAGCGATCACGAAACCAACAGCTCCCGAATGCCATTTGCCACAATGTAGACACTCCGCCTCTCTCGACGATCATTTCCACCACTGGCGATCGAAGTGACTCGTGTGGTCACAGGGGGTCGATCGCGTCCTCGTCTAGAAAAGCCCGAAACTCCTCTAGACCGGCTCACATCATCTCGAAATCTCTTCGATGCCTGTTGAAGAGACTTTCCGAGGACCTCTTCGAATTCTCCGGTTCCCACATCAACTTTTGTTTCTCCTTTCTAAGCTCTTGACTTTACAAGCTCGCTCAACAAGTACTACGAACTCTCGTATTTCGAGAATGCCAACGAACATCCTTATATCATCATTTAGCCCATCCTCGAAGCGTTTACATAATAGCTTCGGACGAAATGCATTCTCGTGTCGGCTAAGCCTCACAAATTTTCGTTCGTAGTCGGTAACTGACATAGAACCTTGCTTAAGATCAAGAAATTCCCTTCGCTTTTGGTCGATGAATCTCTGACTGATATATTTTTTTCGGAACTCGGTTTGAAAGAATTCCCAAGTCACTTGCTCTCTAGGTACCACAGAAGTCAGAGTACTCCACCAATAGTAGGCGGACTCACGTAGCAAGGAGATGGTACACTTTAAGCACTCATCGGGTGTACAGGATAGCTCATCGAGCACCGGATAGTGTTATCCAACCAAAATTCAGCTCGCTTCGGCATCATCATCATCCGTAGCCTTAAATTCAGTGGCCCCATGTTTTCGAATCCTATCGACTAGGGGCTTACTTGACCTTATTTGGTCAGTCACCGGAGGTATTGTAGGTGCGGGGTTGCATTTGTCGGGAATGGAGGTTGTGGAACAGTAGTGTTAGTTCGAATGTATTGATTAAACCATTCGTTCATCACACTATAAAAGGCTTGCCTAGCCTCATCATTCGGATTGCTGGCCATAGGTTGAGAGTCCCGGCGCTGTCCCTTGCGGGAGCAGCAGCGCCACACTCTCCACATCATCAGCTATCGCTCGGTTGGGATCGGGATCCATTGCTATAAACAAACACAAAGTCAAATTGTCAGAAATCACCACACTATCGATTCATCATTTAATGGCATGTATAGCTAGACCCCAAACACATCACGGTAGTCCTAGAATCGACTAAACCGTGGCTCTGATACCAATAAAATTGTAACACCCCGAACCCGAGACCATCGCCGGTGTCGGACACGAGGGGTTAACAAGCCAAGTTCACATGTTTTGCCACCAATTTGACATTTCCAGTCAGGCTGGAAAACTGCGTCACTGTCGCCTTAAAAATCATATCTCGAGTTTCAAAACTCGGAAACTGGTTTCGTAAGTTTTCCCTGAATTTACACTCATATATCCATCCATGTATTTATTTCTAGAATTTTTGGTTGGGCCAATTGGTACAGTTTATTAGTTAAAGTCGCCCATGTTACAGGGATCGACTGCTCTGACCTTCGCGTGCTATAACTTGAATATCTCTCTGTACAGGGCTTTAATACTGGTGTCGTTTGTTTCTAATGAAACTAGACTCAAAATGGAATCTGTAAATATAAGGCATGACTCCTAATTCTTTCTGGATAATTTATAGTAAATTTTTAAAGTTGCGACAGGGGACCCAGAAACCGTTCTGGCCCTATCTCACAATAGCTTTCATATCTCTTAACCTGTAACTCCTATGACCATTTCGTTTCTTCCATATGAAAATAGACTCATCAAGGTTCATTTACATAGCTTATTCACTATTTAATACCATTCCTAAAAATTTTGGTGATTTTTCACATTCACGTCACTGCAGCTGGCAGCTTCTGTTTTTAAGGTAGGTCTTACCTATTTTGTAGTCTCCATGAACCAACTAGTCTTGCCATACATAGGTTCATATATGATCATTTTAACCATACCAATGGCTGATCATGTGACCAACATTCCCATTTCCAATCCATAATCACATCATGACACCATATATATACATACAAACCAAAAATAGTCTAAGTTCATGCTTCCTTTTACGAGCCATTTTCGCATGGCCGTATACATATACATCACCACATTTTTGAACCAACAAGGGTAGTCCTATACATGCCATTTCAAAGTTCAAACAAAATTTATACCAAAATAGAGGCGTTGATAGTGTGGATGACTTGACTTTATTGATCCCAAATCCGATTGCTATCGAGCGAAATCTATAAAACAGAGAGCCAAAGCAACGGGTAAGCATTTTATGCTTAGTAAGTCTCAAGGAATATAATCAACTTTAATTAAAGCAATACATTCACATAACCAAATGCATCATTCCATTAATACACATTCACATAGTCATTCTTACTTCACACTTCATCATTATATACTTTCACAAAGTATCAATCAATTCAATAGCTGAAATTCGTTAGACGATTGAGCGAATGTTGCTCAAACATGTCGACTTTCCAATGCACATATAAACGTACCTTATTCTTTGGGCTTTTCGAGCATACTAATTGAATTCATTACAGCAACCAACACTCACCTCCAGCCCAAGATTCTTCGGAATATAACCGGATATAACCACGTGCACAAATGCCTTCGGGTCTTAGCCCGGATAGAATGACTCGTCTGAATGCCTTGGTCTTAGCCGGATGTAGCCACTAGCACAATTGCCTTCGGTCTTAACCGGATATAATTTCCAGCATTAACGTCTTCGGGCTTAGCCCGGATATCATTCAATTTCTCATGCACATACATCAATAATCATTGGACATACATATTTCATTTTCGTTACTAAGGCTCAAACACAATTATGATCACTAGCATAATCGCCGGGACTTAGCCCGGGTATCATTCAAATACTCATACACACATAATCAATAATCAATACACATCCATACATCATTTCACATAATTCAAGTAGGGTCACTTCTTGAGGACTTACCGGATGTTGTCGAACGGCTTTTACGGCTATTCGATCACTTTCTCCTTCCCTTGTCCAATTGTGGCCCTCTAAGATCTTGAGCTAATTCAAACAAATTCAATTTATTAAAACCTCATTGTGCTAGCTTATGGCGAATATGACAAGGAGTTTAAATGGTCATATGGCCACCCTTTAGCTTGAATACACAATGGTCATGCACATTTTATACTACATCAAGCAATTCAATACAATTTATTCGAGCATCAAGGAAAAGCTAAGGCCTTCAATAGGCTACCCAAGGCCGAATATTCATGTACATGTTGAGGCCAATTATGCACTTAATACCTCACAAAAACAGCATGCATTTTACTAGTTAATGCTTTGCATATTGTAGCTCAAAACTTATAATATAGCATCAAGCACTCATATGTGTGCTAGGCCGAATGTGCTTGCAATTTCACAATTATTCTTCAACATCTTCTTCTTTAAACAAACATATTCATCACTTCCTTCATAACCAAAACATCATGTGCAAACATATATATACATATATGAGCATGGCCGAATTTCAAGGTGTCCATAGCCATCCAAAACACAAATTTTAACTAACATGCAAGAAGCATGAATCATGCTCATGAATGCATCATGGCGAATATGACAATCATGCCCCTTTTTAACTTCAATCATGGTTGAACAAAAAGAAAACTCAAAATCTTACTCAAGAGTAGACAATCCATCATTGCATGCATCATCATCAAGCTTCACACTTAGCATGCAATGGCTTTATCACCATAACAACTTTGGCCAAATACCATTTCCATGGCATAACAAAGATTTGAGCCATGGCTAACATGCACATCAAGTTAGCAACCAAAACATGCATGAAACTCCCAACACAACCTCATACATACCTTAATCTTGATGCAATTTAGCCAAATCTCCTTCTAGATCTCTTCTAAACCAAGCATGAAGCAAAAATCCTCCCCCTTTTTCCTTAGTATTTTCGGCCAAGAAGTGAAAATGGATGGACAAAAATTTCTCCTCTCTTTTCCTCTACTCACGGCAACAAGGGGCATCCAAGCTCATCTTTCTCTTTTTTTTCATTTTTTTATGCTTATTTTTATTATAATACTTCCTACATAACTCACTAGCCAAACATGTTGGAAACATGTTTTCCCTTGCCCATAATTTGTCATGGCCGGCCATCCACCTTAGGAAATGGGATAATTGACATGCAACTCCATTTATTTCACTTCATGCATTATTAGGCCACTTAAAAATACACCTATCACATTTTCAAGTCCTAGCACATGGGTCCTTTCTTATAAATTTGCACCTAATTAATAAAAATCAAGACACGAAATATTTACGCATACAAATTCCACATACAATAAGCACAGAATATAACACCTAATTATTCTTGTGACTCGGTTTCGTGGTCCCGAAACCACTCTCCGACTAGGGTCACATTAGGGGTGTCACATTCGGCGCTACATTAGCTACGGAAAAATTTACATTCATTCAAAGTCATTAATATCACATTCTTAAGATTTCCATGTAACTTTTCCATAAATTCCAATTTAGTCCTTCCACCATAACCATTCTTTTTCTTCAAAATTAACTTAAGTTTTCATCTTTATACTTGCTTAAAATAAATTCCAGCTTTTCATATTCAACATAAAACTTAAATTCTAAATTTCTTTCAACCTAGTCCTTACTATGTCAAAACTTAACTTTCTCTTTATAATTTAATCATTTTTCCCACTTCTAACTTAAATTTCTATCAATAAAACTCATAATTCATCATTTTATTCAACATGAATAATATCTAGAAATCTAATAACCTTCAAAATATCAACTTAATTTCATCAAAACTTTGCTCTAAAACTTCTAAAACATCAAAATTAAGTAAAAAGGGCTTGATGACTTACCAATTTAAACTTCAAGCTCCAAATCCCTAGTTTTCCCTTTTTCTTTTTCTTTTCTCTTTTCTTCTTTCTTTCCCTGCTAATCGTGGCCTTCTTTCTTTCCTTTTTCTTTATTTCATTTCTTTATTTCTTTTATTTTAATTACTTTATTATATTATATTAATATAATAGACTTTAATTATTATTATTTTACTTATATATTAAGTAATTACACATGTATAATACATGTGTACCATTTATATTTGTACACATTTAACTTATTTTAACCAAACATTTGTCACCCTTTTGGCTTATTTACCTATTTAGTCCCTTCACTTTTCTTTATTCTATAATTAAACTTTTACTCTTTATTCAATTTAATCATTATACTTAATTATTCTTAATTAAGCTAAATTTTCTTAATTAAACTTTAATTGACTATTCATTTAACTTCGTAAATATTTTTAAATAAATATTTACTGAATCTACTTTTCAGAAATAAAGACCCGAAAATACATTTTTTCGGCATCGGTAAAATTCAGGTCATTACAATTAGGCTTTGAGCCGATGATACAGACCATAACGATGGCTGAGATCTTGCATGTGTTACGGATTCTCTACAGCTTGTGTGAGCAGCATTGTGAGCCAGTGACTATTTAGCAGGTACTATGTACCGGTGATACAGACCATAACGATGGCTTGAGATTTTGCATCTGTTGCAGATTCTCTGCAGCTTGTGTGAGCAGCATCATGAGCCGGTCAAAACTCTGAAATTAACTCAAATGAGTGATACTCTCTGATTCCTTGAGATTAGATCTTATTAATGCGATGACTGAGAATGGGATGTAAATTAATGCACTGTGCAATTCTCACCTATTGTGGGTTATGAGTGACAGGAATTCTGATAATAACCTTGTTAATAGGAACTCTGTTCATTAATCTTTTATTTGAATTATTATTAGGTTTGATTTGGTAAGCTTTACTATTCAATCAGCAAACTTACTCAGCTTTACGAAAGCTTACTCATGTTATTTGTCTTATTTCTTGTAGATACATTTTGTGGATCAGAATATCGGATCAGTTCAAAGAATCACACTATCCAGGGATCATTTGGTAGCTTTTGAATACATCTTAGCTTATATGGCATGTAATAGGAGCATCCAGTTATGTTCTATAATGTTTCATAAATACATGTAATCTATCTCGGGTTGTGCATTTTGATGTTGTGGTATGATAGGTAAAATGTGGTATGTATGTTTAATTCCATGTTTATGCATAAGTGAACAAACTTGAGATGGTAGTTGTGGCTTGAGTTAGGTATGGCATAAAAAAATTGAAGGTAAATTATATTTGGTACAATGTGGCTTGTGCAATGTAACTAAGTAGGAAAATATTGGGTGAATGAGATGTGATGTCATTGATGACACATTGGTTAGGTCTTTGGTTGTTGATTTGGTATATGTTGGTCATTCTTGGATGTGTTTTAAGGTCTAATGATCATATGTTATAAGTTGGTTTAGGTACCTAAGGATTTGGATGAAAAATAAGCATGATTTTGATCACTTTTGGGTACACACACAGCTTAGGACACGGGCTATCACACCTCCATGTGTCATACACGGGCTTGTGCCCCTAGCATGTTAGGTGCAGGCTTCACACAGGCTAACACACGGCCTGCCACACGATCGTGTAACCCAAGTCAGTGAGTTACATGGCCCATATACACGGTCGTGTGAGATCACACACGAGCTTGTAGGATGACCACACGGCCATATCTGGAGCCACATGGTCTTTGCTTTGTCACACGGCTTGAACACACGGCTGTGTGATCCCTGCTTTAAATTTTTTTAGTTTTTCCCTAAACTTTCTAATTTGTTTACAATTGGTCCCTGGTTATTTTTAAACTATTTTTAAGGCCCATAAATATATGTATTATTCTGAACTGAATTATTATGAAGTTCTGTTAATTAAATTGGTAAGTTGATGCTATCTGTTATTGATCGTTTTGTTTTGTTCAGTGATACGTTGTAACCCTAATTCGGTGACGGGTACGAGTACGGGTTATGGGTGTTACGCGATAGTTGTTGTAGCATCCTGTTACTCTGTTAGTATACCAGACCAAGTAAGGGTTATTATAGGTCAGTTTTAAGAAATTTTGAACTTCTGTTGTGCCTAAAAACACTATTTTCTAAATTGATTTTCCAATAGTTAAGGTTTCAAACTTTTGTACATATGTTAGTTTCATTTTCCAATTAGTACTTGAAGATTGGTTATTGGTTTGTTGGGTTTGGAGACTCATTTGATTAGTTTGAACTTAAGTATTGTCTGAAAATTTATTGTGCATGCTTGCATATCCCTCTTTTGATATGGGCAATGATTTGGATGAAACTTATTTAGATGGAATCATGAAACCTTGCATGTTTTTTTTTATTGTCTTTTGATATGGGCAATGTTTTGGATGAAACTTATTTGGATGAAAGCATGAAACCTTGCATGGTTTTTTTACTGCTTTGATGATATGTGGCTATGATATAAGTTTGAGCATGTTTTAGGGTGGATATGTGTGACAGCCCTAAAGTGACCCTAGTCGGAAAGTGGTTTCGGGACCGCTAAACCGAGGCACCAAAATATTTGAATGTGATAATTATTGTCTAGAATATGTAAATATGAATGTGTGAAAGTTTCAAGCTTTGATTTAGTCGATTGCATGTGAATTCAGTTAGTAGGACTTATGTGTGATACTTTCGAAATGTGATAGGGTAACCTATAAGGATCTAATAGTGCATGTAATAAAAAGGGGGGACTTGCATGTCAAATTTCCCCCCCTAATTAGTAGTGGCCGGCCATGCTATGAGTGGAAACATGTCACAAACATGTTATGTTAATGATGTATGGTAGGAAAAATAAAATAAGAAGTATGGGTAATAAAGAAATGGAAAAAAAAAGGAAAGAATGTGTGTGAGTGTTTCCCCCTATTGCCGTGAGTGAAGGAAAGAGAAAAAAAATTTGTTCATCCTTTTTCATTTCTTTTGGCCGAAAATTCTAAGGAAGAGGGGAGGAGTTCTTGCTTCATGTTTGGTTTGGAAGAGAATTAGGAGGAGGTTCGGCCATACTTGTATCTAGATTAAGGTATGTTTGATGTTGTGTCATGAGATTCATACATGTCTTTAGTTGCTAGCTTGAGTTCTAATTAGCCCATGGTTCAAATCTTTGCTATGTCATGGGGATGATATTCGGCCAAGGTGGATTTTGTGTTAATGCCATTGCATGCTAAATGTGAAGCTTGTTAATGATACATGTGATGGTGGATTGACGACTCTTGGATTTTCTTTTTAGCATTTTTGAGTGAGACATTAAGTTCTTTGTTTAACCATGACCAAAATTGGAATGGTATGGTGTTGTGATGTATTCGGCCATGGTATATTCATAAGTACGATTTATGCTTATTGCATGGTAGGTAAGATTTGTGTTTTGGATTTATGTTTATGTTTGGTTATAATCAACTTAGTAATTCGGCCCTTGCACATATATATATATATGTTTGCACATGATGTATTGGTATGACATATACAATATATCAAGGTATATATTTACACATGATGGTGTTTCGGTTATGGAGTAAATGATGGATGCGTATTGAGTTATAATATGTAATGCATTAGTTAGCCATTTGTGTGTGGTATTGAGTATATAATTGGCCTCAACATAGACATGCATATTCGGCCACATGAATGAGTACATAGGTTGATGTGTTTGTTCGCCATAGGTAAGCATATTGAAGGCTTATTCTTGACTTAGAAAATTGACTAAGGAGAATATTAACTAATGTGTTGAGTTTGATTCACGATTCGTACATATGTGACTTTAATGTCTAATGAATATATATGGGCTAAGTACCTTGGGTTCCTCTTTTCGATGCTCAAATGATTAAATCAATTTATTTGTTAAATTAAGCTCAAGAGCAAAGAGGAACTAAATCCGATAAAGGGAAGGAAAAAGTGGTCGAATAGCCATCGGAATCGTTCGACAACATCCGAGGTAAGTTCTTGAGTAATAGAACTTAGATTATGCTTTGATTAGATCATGTTTTAAGCAAATTAAAATCATGCTTTTTGTGTGTGGCTATTGAGCCGAAATTTGCAAGTGTGAAAAGTGCCTTGTGTTTGAGTTTTGCTAATGAAAATGAAGTACGAATGTGTCATGATTTATTGATAAATGTGCATGGTTATTCGAATGATATCCGGGCTAAGTCCCGAAGGCTTTGTGCTAAGTGACTATATCCGGACTAAGATCCGAAGGCATTTGTGCGAGTTACTAAATCCGGGTTAAGTCCCGAAGGCATTTGTGTGAGTTACTAAATCCGGGTTAAGTCCCGAAGGCATTTGTGCGAGTTACTATAACCGGGCCATGTCCCGAAGGCATTTGAACGAGTAGCTATATCCGGTTAAACTCCGAAGGTACGTGATTAGGGAATGAATGAACTTGCTGTAAAAATTTCAGTTAATACGCTTGTGAAATCCCAACAATGAGGTATGTTTTGTATGTGCTTTGAATTAGTTGAGCCCTTACAAATAAGTATTCGCTCAGTTGATAAATGAGCTACCGGCCTTTGGCTAAGTTGATCTTTGTGTATGAATATAAGGGTTGGTAATGTGAAGTAAGTATGATATTGAGAATTTGTGCATGTGAAATTATCTGTTTGGCTACATAAATGCTATACTTTGGTTGTGTCTAAATTTATGACTCAAACTTACTAAGCATTAAATGCTTACTCCGTTTCTTCGATTCTCTGTTTTATAGATTTTGGTTCTTCAGCTATCGGACTCGGGATTTTGAAGTCGAAGTCTCCCACACTATCAAAGCTCCTTTTTGTATACTTTTGGTTGAATTTTGAAATGGCATGTATAGGATTACCCTTTTGTTGTAGGTCATGTACCTTTCGGTTTTGTGTAAATTTGGATAGCCATGCGAAAATGGCTTAAGTATACTTTGGGCATGGTATTATAATCATTGTATGTTGTTCATTAAGAGGTATGGAAATGTTTGGAAACGATTAGCCATTGGGACGGTTAATCATGATCATATTTTGTGCTATTTATGTTAAAGGGCTAGTTGAATCATGGAAACTATGAAATAGGTAAAGCCTACCTTAAAGACAGATGCTGACAGCTGCAGTGACGTGGATGTGAAAAATCACTAAAAATAGTAGGAATGGAATTAAATAGTGAATAAATTATGTAAACGAACCTTGACGAGTCTATTTTCATAGGGAAGTAACGAAATGATCATATGAATAGTATGTTAAGAGATATTTAAGTTTTCGTCAGACAGGGCAGAACGGTTTCTAGAGTCCCTGTTCCGACTTTAGAAATTCATTATAAATTGAACAGAGATAATTAGAAGTCATGCCATATATATACAGATTCCTTTTCGAGTCTAGTTTCTGTAGAAACAAACGGAATCAGTATTGAAGCCCTGTACAGGGAGATATCCAAGTCGTAATGCGCAAAGGTCAGTGTAGTCGTACCCTGTAACAGGGGAGACTTTAACTAATAAACTGTACTAATTGGCCTGACCAAAAATTCTAGAAAAAAATTTTTAGATGCATATATGAGTCTAGTTTCAGGGAAAAATTACGAAACTGATTTTCGAGTTGTGGAACTCAAGATATGATTTTTAAGGTGACAGTGACACAGTTAGCCAGCTGTCTGGAAAATTTTAAAATGAACTGTGCAAATAAGTGGATTAAGCCCGTTAACCCCTCATGTCCGACTCCGGCGACGGTCTCGGGTACGGGGTGTTACAGTTTTATTGGTATCAGAGCTACGGTTTAGTCGATTCTAGGACTACCGTAATGCGTTTGGGTCTAGCTATACATGCCATTTTATGTGATTATTTGATAGTGTGGTGATTTCTGACATTTGCAAATGTGTTTATTTATAGTAATGGATCCCGATCCCGACCGAGCGGTAGCTGATGATCTTGAGAGTGTAGCGCCTGCTCCCGCACTAGGGACAGCGCCGGCGGACTCTTAACCTAATGCTAGTAATCCGAATGATGAAGCTAGACAAGCTTTCTATAGCGTTATGAATGATTGGTTCAACCAATACATTCGAACTAATACGGCTGTTCCACAACCTCCATTCCCAACAAACACAACCCCCGCACCTACAATGCCTCCGATGAATCGACCAAATAAGGTCAAATAAGCCCCACTTGATAGAATCCAAAACACGGGCTACTGAATTTAAGGCTACGGATAGCGATGATCTTGAGCAAGTGAATTTTGGTTGGACAACACTATTCGGTACTCGATGAGCTATCTTGCACACCGATGAGTGCCTAAAGTGTACTATCTCCTTGCTACGTGATTCGCCTACTATTGGTGGAATACGTTGACTTCATTGTGCCTAGAGAGCAAGTAACTTGGGAGTTCTTCCAAACCGAAGTTTGAAAGAAGTATATCGGTCGAGATTCATTGACCAAAAACGAAAGGAATTTCTTGAACTCAAACAAGGTTCCATGTCGGTTACCGACTATGAAAGGAAATTTGTGAGGCTTAGCCGGTACGCACGAGAATGCATTTCCTCGGAAGCCGTAATGTGTAAACGTTTGAGGATGGGCTAAATGATGAGATAAAGTCGTATGTTGGCATTTTAGAAATCGAGAATTTGTGGTACTTGTCGGCGAGCTTGCAAAGCCGAGGAGCTCAAGATGGAGAAAAGAAAAGTGAGGTGGGAGCAAAGGAGTTCAGAAGAGGTCTTCGGGGAAGCCCTTCCCACAGTCATCGAAGAAATTTAGAGATGGCTTAGGCCGGTCGAGAGACACTTCGGGCTTATCTAGACGAGATCGCGATCGACCCCCTGTGAGTGCACGAGTCACTTCGGTCGCCAGTGGTGTTGGAAATGATCGTCGAGACAGAACGGAGTGTCAGTATTGTGGTAAATGGCACTCGGGGAGTTGTAGATTCCATGACCGCCTGTTACAAGTGCTTGGTCGATTGACCACTTCATTAAAGATTGCCCGAGGTTGTGTGAACAGAATGTAAATCAGAGTGGGAAACCGGGTGCTACCACTGCTCGAGGTAGACCATCTAGAAATACGGGCAATGCTAGTGGTGGTCAGAGAGGATCTAGGGATGCTACGACTAGATCCGAGGCTCGTGCTCAGCTAGGGCTTATGCTATACGCGCAGACGCGAGGATGCTTCCTCGCCAGATGTTATTACCGGTACTTTTACTCTCTTTGATACTAACGTGATTGCTTTGATTGACCCTGGTTCTACTCATTCTTATATATGCGAAACCTTAGCATCCAAGAAGACTTTACCTATTGAGTCTCATCGAGTTCGTAATTCGGTGTCAAATCCTTGGGTCATTACGTGCTTGTCAACAAAGTGTGTAAGAAATGTCCCTAGTACTTGAGGTTCCTTTTCCGCGGACTTGATGTTGTTGCTGTTTGTTAATTTGATGTTATCCTCGGTTTAGATTGGTTGACCGTGCATGATGCGGTTGTGAATTGCAAAAGCAAGACTATTGATTTGAGATGCGCAAATAACGAGATAATCCGAGTTGAGTCTACGGACTTAAAGGGTTGCCCGGTGTAATATCGCAATGTTGGCCCGAAATATGTAAGAAAGGGTGTGAAGCATACCTTGCGTATGTACTTGATGACAAGGAATTGGAAAAGAAACCCGAATCATGCGGTGGTTTGTGAATACCGGATGTTTTCTCGAAGAATTACCGGGTTTACCACTGTTCGGGAAGTAGAGTTTGGTATTGAGCTTGTACAGGACTACGCCAATTTCGATAGCTCCGTATCGTATGGCACCAACCGAGTTAAAAGAATTGAAAGCTCGATTGCAAGAGTTGATGATAGAGGTTTCGCCGACCAAGTTTCTCACCTTGGGTGCACCAAGATTGTTTGTGAAAAGAAGGACGGAACCATGAGGTTGTGCATTGACTATCGTCAATTTGAATAAAGTGACGATAAAGAATAAATATCCGTTACAGCGTATTGATGATTTGTTTGATCAACTAAAGGGAGCCTCGGTGTTTTCAAAGATAGATTTGAGATCGGGTTATTACGATTCATAATTCGAGATTCGGATATACCCAAAACTACTTTCGAGCGAGATACGGCCACTACGAGTTCTTAGTGATGCCGTTTGGGCTCACTAATGCCCCGCAGATTTATGGATTTGATGAATCGGATCTTGCATGATATTTAGACCGGTTCGTAGTTGTGTTCATTGACGACATCTTGGTCTATTCAAGAGATGAGACCGAACATCTTGAGCACCGAGATTAGTGTTGCAAATTTTACGGATAAGCGGTTATATGCTAAGTTTAGTAAGTGTGAGTTCGGTTAGAGAGGTTAGCTTCTTGGGTCACGTGGTATCCGTGACGGTATTCGAGTTGACCCGAGCAAAATTTCAGCCATACTTAACTGGAAGCCTCGAGAAATATTATTGAGGTTCGAGCTTTTTGGGACTTGCGGTTACTACCGACGGTTTGTAAAAGGTTTCTCGATGATAGCCACACCCATGACGGCTACTTCAAAAAGATGTTAAGTTCGAATGGATGAAAAATGTCGAAAAGTTTTGATAAACTAAAACTTATTTGACTGAAGCTCAATTTTAGTGCGGCCCGAATCGGGCAAAGAGTTTGTCATCTATAGTGATGCCTCCCTACTTGGGCTAGGTTGCGTATTGATGCAAGAAGGTCGAGTTGTGGCCTATCGTCGAGACAATTAAAGCCACATGAGAAAAATTATCCGACCCATGATCTCGAATTAGTCGCCATCGTATTCGCCTTGAAAATATGGCGACATTACTTATTTGGTGAGAAGTGCCATGTATTTTCGGATCACAAAGTCTCAAATATTTGATGACTCAAAGAGACTTGAATCTGCGACAAAGGCGTTAGCTTGAGTTGTTGAAAGATTATGAGCTGGTCACCGATTATCACCGGAAAGGCTAATGTGGTTGCGGACGCTGAAGCGAAATCATCATTTACTTTCTGAGCGATGAATGTACACTTGTGCGTTTCTACCCGACAATGTGTTAGTAGCCAATTAAAGGCCAAACCATTATTGATTCATCAAATTCGTGAAGCTCGAAAGTCGACGATGAGTTGGTTGCAAGACGGTGAATGTGTTCGAATGTGGAATCGGAGTTTCAAATTGATGATGACGATTGTTTGAGGTACAGAAATCGGTTGTGTGTTCCAAGAAATTCAGAACTCATTTCGATGATTCTAAACGAAGCTCATTGTAGCCGAATGTCAATTCACCCGGGGAGTACAAAAATGTACCACGACCTAAGACGTTAGTTTTGGTGGCATGGTATGAAACGAGACATTTCCGATTTTGTTTCGAAGTGTTTAATATGTCAGCAAGTGAAGGCGGAACATCAAGTGCCTATGGGTTTGCTCCAACCGATCATGATACCTGAATGGAAATGGGATCGAGTAACGATGGATTTTATCCGGGCCGCCAAATTTCGGCAAGTAAGAAAGATGCGATTTGGGTCGTTGTTGATAGATTGACTAAGTCACTCACTTTATCCCGTCGACGCACGGATTTTTCAATGGATAAATTAGCTGAATTGTATGTTTCTCGATTGTGAGATTACACGGGTACCTATTTCTATCGTGTGGGATAGAGATCCGAGATTCACCTCACGATTTTGGAAGAAATTGCAAGAAGCTTTGGGTACCAAGCTGCATTTTAGCACCGCTTTTCATCCACAAACAGATGGTCAATCCGAGCGGATAATTCAGATACTTGAGGATATGTTGAGATGTTGCATCCTCGAGTTTAGTGGTTCATGGGAACGATATTTACCTTTGATTGAATTCGCTTACAACAATAGTTTTCAATCAAGTATTAAGATGGCACCTTACAAGGCTTTATACGGGCGTAAATGTCGTACGCCATTGTTTTGGACCGAACTCGGTGAAAGTAAAATTTTCGGAGTGGACTTGATTAAAGATGCTGAACAGAAAGTAAAAATAATTCGTGAGAGTCTGAAGGCAGCATCAGATCGTCAGAAGTCGTACGCGGATTTAAAACGAAGAGATATTGAGTATCAGGTGGGAGACAAAGTGTTCCTTAGGGTATCGCCTTGGAAAAAGATACTCAGATTTGGCCATAAGGGCAAATTGAGTCCGAGATTCATCGGGCCATATGAAATATCCGAACGAGTCAGTCCAGTTGCGTATCGATTGATTTTGCCCCCTGAACTTGAAAAGATTCACGATGTCTTTCATGTTTCGATGCTTGACGTTATAGATCGATCCATCGCATAATTAGTCCATCGAGGTCGAAATTCAAGCCAATATGAGTTATGAAGAAGAACTGATTCGTATCCTAGCACGTGAAGTGAAAGAGTTGCGAAACAAAAGGGTTCCGCTAGTGAAAGTGTTATGGCTCAAACACGGAATGGAAGAAGCCACTTGGGAGACCGAGAACTCTATGAAAGAACGATACCCAAACCTATTTACCGGTAAGATTTTCGGGGACGAAAATTTCTTAAGTGGGGGAAAGTTGTGACATCCCTAAAGTGACCCTAGTCGGAAAGTGGTTTCGGGACCGCTAAACCGAGGCACCAAAATATTTGAATGTGATAATTATTGTCTAGAATATGTAAATATGAATGTGTGAAAGTTTCAAGCTTCGATTTAGTCGATTGCATGTGAATTCAGTTAGTAGGACTTATGTGTGATACTTTGAAATGTGATAGGGTAACCTATAAGGATCTAATAGTGCATGTAATAAAAGGGGGACTTGCATGTCAAATTTCCCCCTAATTAGTAGTGGCTGCCACGCTATGAGTGGAAACATGTCACAAACATGTTATGTTAGTGATGTATGGTAGGAAAAATAAAATAAGAAGTATGGGTAATAAAGAAATGGAAAAAAAAAAAGGAAAGAATGTGTGTGAGTGTTTCTCCCCCCCCTATTGCCGTGAGTGAAGGAAAGAGAAAAAAATTTGTTCATCCTTTTTCATTTCTTTTGGCCGAAAATTCTAAGGAAGAGGGGAGGAGTTCTTGCTTCATGTTTGGTTTGGAAGAGAATTAGGAGGAGGTTCGGCCATACTTGTATCTAGATTAAGGTATGTTTGATGTTGTGTCATGAGATTCATACATGTCTTTAGTTGCTAGCTTGAGTTCTAATTAGCCCATGGTTCAAATCTTTGCTATGTCATGGGGATGATATTCGGCCAAGGTGGATTTTGTGTTAATGCCATTGCATGCTAAATGTGAAGCTTGTTAATGATACATGTGATGGTGGATTGACGACTCTTGGATTTTCTTTTTAGCATTTTTGAGTGAGACATTAAGTTCTTTGTTTAACCATGACCAAAATTGGAATGGTATGGTGTTGTGATGTATTCGGCCATGGTATATTAATATGTATGATTTATGCTTATTGCATGGTAGGTAAGATTTGTGTTTTGGATTTATGTTTATGTTTGGTTATAATCAACTTAGTAATTCGGCCCTTGCACATATATATATATATATATATGTTTGCACATGATGTATTGGTATGACATATACAATATATCAAGGTATATATTTACACATGATGGTGTTTCGGTTATGGAGTAAATGATGGATACGTATTGAGTTATAATATGTAATGCATTAGTTAGCCATTTGTGTGTGGTATTGAGTATATAATTGGCCTCAACATAGACATGCATATTCGGCCACATGAATGAGTACATAGGTTGATGTGTTTGTTCGGCCATAGGTAAGCATATTGAAGGCTTATTCTTGACTTAGAAAATTCGGCTAAGGAGAATATTAACTAATGTGTTGAGTTTGATTCACGATTCCGTACATATGTGACTTTAATGTCTAATGAATATATATGGGCTAAGTACCTTGAGTTCCTCTTTTCGATGCTCAAATGATTAAATCAATTTATTTGTTAAATTAAGCTCAAGAGCAAAGAGGAACTAAATCCGATAAAGGGAAGGAAAAAGTGGTCGAATAGCCATCGGAATCGTTCGACAACATCCGAGGTAAGTTCTTGAGTAATAGAACTTAGATTATGCTTTGATTAGATCATGTTTTAAGCAAATTAAAATCATGCTTTTTGTGTGTGGCTATTGAGCCGAAATTTGCAAGTGTGAAAAGTGCCTTGTGTTTGAGTTTTGCTAATGAAAATGAAATACGAATGTGTAATGATTTATTGATAAATGTGCATGGTTATTCGAATGATGTCCGGGCTAAGTCCCGAAGGCTTTGTGCTAAGTGACTATATCCGGACTAAGATCCGAAGGCATTTGTGCGAGTTACTAAATCCGGGTTAAGTCCCGAAGGCATTTGTGCGAGTTACTAAATCCGGGTTAAGTCCCGAAGGCATTTGTGCGAGTTACTATAACCGGGCCATGTCCCGAAGGCATTTGAACGAGTAGTTATATCCGGTTAAACTCCGAAGGTACGTGATTAGGGAATGAATGAACTTGCTGTAAAAATTTCAGTTAATACGCTTGTGAAATCCCAACAATGAGGTATGTTTTGTATGTGCTTTGAATTAGTTGAGCCCTTACAAATAAGTATTCGCTCAGTTGATAAATGAGCTACCGGCCTTTGGCTAAGTTGATCTTTGTGTATGAATATAAGGGTTGGTAATGTGAAGTAAGTATGATATTGAGAATTTGTGCATGTGAAATTATCTGTTTGGCTACATAAATGCTATACTTTGGTTGTGTCTAAATTTATGACTCAAACTTACTAAGCATTAAATGCTTACTCCGTTTCTTTGATTCTTTGTTTTATAGATTTTGGTTCTTCAGCTATCGGACTCGGGATTTTGAAGTCGAAGTCTCCCACACTATCAAAGCTCCTTTTGGTATACTTTTGGTTGAATTTTGAAATGGCATGTATAGGATTACCCTTTTGTTGTAGGTCATGTACCTTTCGGTTTTATGTAAATTTGGATAGCCATGCGAAAATGGCTTAAGTATACTTTGGGCATGGTATTATAATCATTGTATGTTGTTCATTAAGAGGTATGGAAATGTTTGGAAACGATTAGCCATTGGGACGGTTAATCATGATCATATTTTGTGCTATTTATGCTAAAGGGCTAGTTGAATCATGGAAACTATGAAATAGGTAAAGCCTACCTTAAAGACAGATGCTGACAGCTGCAGTGATGTGGATATGAAAAATCACTAAAAATAGTAGGAATGGAATTAAATAGTGAATAAATTATGTAAACGAACCTTGACGAGTCTATTTTCATAAGGAAGTAACGAAACGATCATATGAACAGTATGTTAAGAGATATTTAAGTTTTCGTGAGACAGGGCCAGAACGGTTTCTGGAGTCCCTATTCCAACTTTAGAAATTCATTATAAATTGAACAGAGATAATTAGAAGTCATTCCATATATGTACAGATTCCTTTTCGAGTCTAGTTTCTGTAGAAACAAACAGAATCAGTATTGAAGCCCTGTACAGGGAGATATCCAAGTCGTAATGCGCAAAGGTCAGTGTAGTCGCACCCTGTAACAGGGGAGATTTTAACTAATAAACTGTACTAATTGGCCTGACCAAAAATTCTAGAAAAAAATTTGTAGATGCATATATGAGTCTAGTTTCAGGGAAAAATTACGAAATTGATTTTCGAGTTGTGGAACTCAAGATATTATTTTTAAGGTGACAGTGACACAGTTAGCCAGCTGTCTGGAAAATTTTAAAATGAACTGTGCAAATAAGTGGATTAAGCCCGTTAACCCCTCGTGTCCGACTCCGGCGGCGGTCTCGGGTACGGGGTGTTACAATATGAACTTGAATGATTCTTGAGTATGTTTTATGGATACCTTGTTAGGAGGTGTATTGGAGTTTTTTGGGGATGTTTAAAACTTGAATTTTTGGTCCGCTACTCCAATGTTTCGGTACCTTGCTTCTAGGTATCAAAATAACTAAGTCAATTGCTCAATTTTAGCTCCAGGGGTCCAAGGTATTAGTACTTAGCTCAATTTTTTTGGAACAATTGAGACAATGAACAAAAATGTATAGTACCAAGGAGATGGATCATAACAACTCCCCAGTGGTACCAATACAAATATGGCAGATTGGTCATTACGCTATTTGGGGTTGTTTTGACTTTCAAGGGCTTGTTTTAGGTCTTGAACACCTTCAATAACTCTTGAACCACTTCTAAATTATTTTAAATTGTTTCTAAAGTCTTTAAATTGGCCTAAACTTGATTTGGTGATTTTATAAAAATGTTTTAATGTTTAAAATCTTAAATAATTCTGAGATTCTTGCTATGTACATGCTTCAGTAGAATCTCCTATCTATAGTGGATATAAGGAAGAGTGAGGGGTGTTATAAAGGGATAGTTATATTTTTGAAAATGTCTAAGTGGTTTAGAAGGAGCTTTCTAAAAATGTAAATTTCTCTTAAATTTTTTATATAAAAAATGGAGAAATTGTTAGCTTTTATGTCCCGAGATTTTTATACAACAAAATTTAAGATAAATTTTAATTATTTATTTTCTAAGTTATTTAGTGATCAAACATTTCCAAAGTCTTGCAAATACTCAAAAACATGTCCTAAGTGTGTTTCATCTTTAACCAAATGTTTTTGAGTTGTTCCTAAAGTGTTTTCAAGTGTTTTTAATTTTTACAAGGCAAGTTAGAAGACAAGTCTTGAGACTAAGGTTCTAGATCTCAAGACTGAGCAAGTTAGTAGCCTCAAACTCTCCGGTCGAGTATTCAGATTTAGCTAGTAAGTCTTGAGACTTGCCCTCCAATTTCCAAGACTTAGGCTAGAAGTCTCAAGACTTGGCCTCCTAATAGTTATATAATAACTATTTTTCAATTAAGTCTTGATAGCCCTTGGTAAGTCTAAAAAACCTAGGTTGTAGAGTCACTTTTTCCACTCAAATCCAATGCTTGCAATTACCCCAACAACCATAAATGTCCACAAATTCATTTTTGGTATAAATACAAGTAAAAAAATACATCAAGACACAAGAAAATAACATCCAAACTTAAAAGAACAAGAGAAAAATCTTCAAATCTTTATTTTTTCATTTCTCTTGTAAATATTCTTTAAAAACTTAGTGTCAAATTTTTTACCATCCATATATATTTGTTTAGAGATCAAAACTTTGAACACCCCCTTCTTAGAGGTTGTTATTTTTTTGTCTCCATTTCACCATAAAACCTAGAGGGAAATGTTCTATCTAAGATTTTGAAAAGACATAATTGTAAATGTTATAATTGTCCTCAAAGGTATCAATTTTAGTAGTGAATTGAGAAATTCATAATAGTGAAAAGCTAAGGTAGTGGATATAGGCAACTAGAGTTGAACCATTGTAAATAATTTTTTTGCAAGCTTTTTTTTTTTTTTTAGAAAAGTTTGTAAAAAAATTTTAAATACCAATTCACCCCTCTTGGTACTTTTGGATCTAACATGTTTCATTGCCAATGTGACAATGTTAGGTAAGCAAAAATTCAAAAATTTTAAAAATAATTTAAAAATTTTAAGTTAAGAAAACCATTTGTCTAGGTTCGTTTTTATGTAGTTTTTAAAATTATATTTTTTAATTTGTGAAATATTATTATAAATTATAAAATTTTAAATAAAATTTTAAAAATATATTTATTAAAAATATTTTAAAAATAAAGTCTGTAATAAATTTGGACAAATGATTGCTCAAATTCAAATGAGATTGGACAACCATGTGTAGATTCATTATGGATGATTTTAATCATAAAAAGCTGTTGAATATTAAAATTATTTAAAATGTAATAATTTTTTATTTTTTATTTTCTAGGTTATTTTATTAATTTTTATTTAATAATTATTTAAAAGTCTTAAATATAAAAATATTAAAATTACATCTAAAATGAACCTAAACAAGGTTCATTCTAAGCTTAAAATTTCTAAAAAAACATATTTTGAATTTTTTTTGAATTTTTGCTAACATGATAGTCGTCAGCAACCATAGCTGAAGTGGACCACCATGTCAACAATAGAATGGCCGACTTAGTAGTCATTAATAGCAACATTAGTGATGTATCATTCAAAGAAAAAAATGATGGTTAAAAGGCTTAATTAATGCAATTTAGAAGTTCGAGGACTTAATTGTATATATTTTCTTTAATTGATTTTTTCGCTAAAATTCAAGGGCCTTTTTTATCTCTTAAACCTTTATTTTTTATTAATGCTTGTCACATTTCATAATATGAATCTGCCATGTGCCATAGTATTATTAGTTAACAGTAGCATATCATCACTTTCTAGTGGTGCTATAACGTAAGTACTAAATTATGTGACGGATTTCAAGTTCAAGTATCAATTAAGTTAAAATAAAGTTGGGTAACAATTAATGTTGTTTAAATTAGATCGGGCTGACCAATCAGACTAGGAATTATTTCAAAAAGAGGGGTTAGACTAGTTGACTTGTAAATCGCTCGGAACCAAGTTAAAAAAAATTGATTGAATCAATTTTTATGTTTAATATTTTTTATGAATTTTAAATAATTTATTTAATTAAATTAAACAAATCAACAACTAGGTACAAGTGATCAAGAAGCAAATTATATATTAACTCTAATAATTAAAATATTAAATATTATCATTAAACAATCTAAAAATTAACTATAATTTCGAATTCAATAAAACAAACATGACTTAGAAAAATTAGATTTTGTCACACTAAAATATATTTTTAAAATTTAATATTATAGAATACATGTTGAACTCAACAAAATACTTAAATATAAATATTAGATTAGATTAAAAAAGATGAAGAAGAAGAAGAAGGCAGAAACATCCGGTAGATTTATAAACAAGTGTAGTTGCAATGCAATCGAGATTTTCATGTGACAAATGCTCCCTCAATCCACTTGCCGCCCATCATCTAACACCACATTCTTTCACTAACATAGTAACCGTTGAATGGGTAACCATATTTCAAGAACAATAAACCTTTCTCTCTTGGAAGTCAGTAATTTATTCATATTCGATTCCCAAGATTCCCATTGTTAGTGCAAGGCAAAAAGAGTTTAGAATTTCCATTTCTTTTATGCCATTAGTTACTTTGCCAAGCATCTGCCAAACTGCCTTTCGTTTGGTTTTTGCCCTTTTTGGTTCCTTCAGTTTTAGGTTTAAATAGTTTATCATTGTCATTTTAAATGTTAATTGTTACCACATTTGTAGTCATGCAAATGGTTGAAGTTTCCAACCATGCAATGTTTTATTTAATATTGAATGGATCTCAAATTCTGAAACTCCTCTCTTTTTTTTTTTAACTTATCTCTGACAATGGTGTCACTAATATCTCTATTTTATTTGTTTATTGGGTTTTGTGAAATCATTATACTTTTCATTGGCAGCACCACTGCTTTAACAGATAGCTTTTAGGTGTTTTTGATTTATGGGGTGATTTATAAAAACTGGTGATTAGTTAGTTTAATGGATAAATCCCACATGGGTGATGGGACCCTTTTTGTTGCCTTGATTTTTGTGAACCCAAGTTTCAGATATTTCAATGGTTCCTGTTGAAAAACATTATTTGGTTCTCTTTTCTGTTTGCTCTTAATACTATTCTGCGATTTGTGCTTTAATTGTTTGTAAAAATTACTCAGAGAAGTTTTCTTTTGGTAATAACTAGAGCTTTTGCAGACTTCTTCAATAAGGTTAGCTTTTAATAGCATCAAGATTCTTAAATTTTTGAATCCGAATTTAATCTCATTGATTTATGCACATTTTTTTGAAGTGACATCTAATAGATTTGAAGTTCGAATCGGTGGAGAAGATTTTGCAGACTTCTTCACTTAAGGTTTGCAAACTACAAGTCTTTGGTAGTTAGCTTTTAGTAGCTTCAAGATTCTCAAAGTTTTGAACTCGGATTTAATCTGGTGGATTTATGTAAACCCTCTTAAAAGTAACAGCCAACAGATTTGGGGTTTGAATCCTCGCATCTTTACGGTTTTGGCCTTTGTGTAAACAAATTGTCATAGTTCCTATAGAAGCTTTTTGTTCATTAGAAAATGAGATCAACTGAAGATAAAGGATACTATGAGATTTCAAGCAGCAGTGGCATTAGTTTTGAGTTTCATAAAGGGAATGGGGCTACCAATCGTGGTTCTCATCATCGAACAGGTGGCTTTGGCAAACCAACACCTTCAAAATGGGATGATGCGCAGAAATGGCTGGTGGGGCTGTCAAGAGGTAGAAACAAGGGCCAACCCGAAACCACACCTCGAAACTCCAATGCTGATGACCGAAGATTGATAGCACCTGTTCCACAAAAAGAACAAGATTGTTCAAGCAGTGAAGGTGAAGGTTCAGCAGCAGAAGAAACAAATGGATCGGCAATGGCTGCCACTGCTGTTGCAGCAGTGCCATCTGAATACCAAGATGAAACAAAACAGGTGGATTGCGATGAGTCAATTTGGCGAATCAATTACAAGCCTGCAAATCAGAACTCAACATTAGTTGTTAGATCAGTATGTGTGAGAGATATGGGGACTGAGATGACCCCTGCTGCAAGCCAAGAGCCATCAAGAACGGCAACACCGATACGAGCCATGAGTCCTTCAGCAAGGAATCCTACTCCTATCACTTCGGGATCTTCCACACCGGTCCGTTGCCGCTATGGTCAAGCCTGTGCTGAGAGCCATCAAGCAGGTACAACAACATCAACTGATGCCAAGGGTGAACATGAAACTAATGGAGCTGCCAGGGGAAATGGATCAAATGGACTGCATGAACAAGAACCCAGGATACATGAAAACAATAATTCAGATCAAGTTAGCAAGCAAAATACACTAGAAACTCGAGCAATGGCTTGGGATGAGGCTGAACGTGCCAAATATATGGCAAGGTGATGTGTAATTAGTTTTAAGAATTGTGATTTCTATAGGATTAGATGTTAATAATAATAATAATAATAATGTGTGTGTGTGTTTAACTCTAGCTGATCTGATTAGCATGTCTTGCATTGTAGGTATAAGCGTGAAGAAGTGAAGATACAGGCCTGGGAAAATCATGAGAAGAGAAAGGCAGAAATGGAGATGAAGAAAATGGAGGTAAGAGATTAGCTAGATCCATATGACCAACGTAGCTCCGAATCTTTATTTTCAGTGCAATACTCATGTTTGGCGCTTGTATCGAAAGCATAATTGGAATATGGGTTTGGGAATAAAATCCTCTAGAAAACCTCCAAATATATGAAAACTTAGAAAAAAATTTAAGCATAATTATATCAAACACTCACACCAGAGTCTGAGTGGCATGGTGAATTTTACATAAACTGAATCACTTTGAAGGCATGGCAAGTCATTCTTAGTATTGAGTCATATCTTTCCCTGTTATGCCTGCTATGTATTAAGCATTTATAACAGCAATTACTCAATGCCAGAAAATTTTCCATTTCTTAGTGTTGGTTGAATATGAACCTAGCTTTTTAAACAAGCACAAGAGAATGTTATAATGCAGAGCCAAACCCAAAGACCCTTTAGATAATTTTACGGTTCCACTAGTCTGCATAAAGTGTATGTTTCTATTTATCCAATCAGTATATGTTACCGGAACTCTTCATTTTCTTAAGATATCTATGTTTGACAAATATTGAAACATGGGTATAAAGATATGATATTGTGCATATATGTAAAAACTTGGAAAAAATTTGAATACACTCAAGTAGGATATATACTTGTGTCCTATGTTACTCGGACTTGGGTGCAAGCGTCCGATACGTGTATGTAATTGGTACAAGCATGTTCAATATTTCTACAATTTTCTATTCTCTACTCATTTCCAAATAAGTGTCCGATAAAGATATTTCAAGAAAAATGAAGAACAGGAGTGATATAACTTTTACTCGACACTCGTTCTCGACTCCCAAGCACACAATAGTATTCCATCTCATCTTTACCTATACTGTTATGTTGATGTATAGGTGAATGCTGAGAGATTGAAAGCACGTGCAAAAGAAAAGTGTGCATACAAACTAGCGGCAACAAGGAGAATAGCTGAAGAGAAGCGAGCAAATGCAGAATCAAAACTAAATGAAAAGGCAATGAGGACTTCAGAAAGGAGGGATTACATAAGGAGAACCGGTCACTTGCCTTCTTCTTTCTCTTTCAAGTTGCCTCCCCGTTGTTGGTAGCCAAATCTCACTTACTTCAATACTTGTTCTGCCACTTCTTTTAAATATATATAATGTGTTTTTGTATTACTTGGATTCAAATGTGAGTATATTCGGAATACATATGACTTTTTTATTTTTTATAATTTTTCATGTAATCAAAGATCGTTGAAAGTTTATGTCCTCGTCTATGAAAAAAGTGAACTGTTAACCTGCAACATGATAAATGTAAAAGTTTGAGTTACATATTTGGACCAAGGGTTTGCTTTTTAGAAAGTTGTCAATTATTAATTACACTTATTTAAAATAAGATTTTTTATATTAAAATATTTTAATATATAATTTTTTATTCGAATTTCATTGCAAGTAAATAATTGAAGTATCCAATCACATTTCTCAATTACCTAGTGGATTAAATTTTGTCATTATTCTTTCTACTTTGCAAAATTTATAGATTTGTCTATACTTTGAATTTTTTAATCCTTCAAATTTTAAAATTTACCAAATGATAACTGCTATACTATTTCTAAAATATGATGTGGCAACATATCATCATATGTGTAATACCATGTTAACTTGTTTCCATATATTACTCACTAAAAGTCTAGTTAATGGATTAACGACTATCATTTGCATCAAGATTGAAATTTAAAAATTCGATAAGTATAAGGACATAGAATGATTCAATTGGAGAATGTAGCTCAAATCTACAACTGTACGCATAGTACAGGAATAGTAATTGAATTTAACCAAACAGATGTAGCTATTACTATTTGGGTGAGGATTAAAATTCAAAAATTACAAGAACTAAAATTGATCAAATTAAAGTATATGGACTAAATCTATAACATTTATAAAGTATAGAACTAATAGTAGATTTAACTTTTTAAAGCGTAATGTTAATATTCATTTTTATAATAATTAAAAGGTATTGTCAAGCATTACTCTAGTACTCGTATGGTCAGTGAAATAATTATGAATATTGATTTACAAAGAAAGATCAGTTGTTTGGATTTTTTTCATCTTCAAGTAATTCTATATAAAGATGATTTTTTTTTCACATGATGGCTTTTTAAAGGAAAGTACACATGGTTATTGGTGCTTTCAAGATAGAAGGTCGAATAAGTTGATTATCAAAAATCATAGTTGAAGCTCTTTTCTTAGAAAAATCCTTTGTAGAAATTTTATACATTTTGATAGAAATCAAGGAGCTGAATGAGACAAATTTTACAATATTTTATTTTTTTTCCTTTCTTTAGGATTGAGTCAGTCAATCCTTGATTATAAGCATTCTTCAACTCTTTCTCTGTAAAGCTTTATGTGTTGTGAGTTATATATACTGTAGCTCTTCTATTGTTGAACATATATAGAAATTCTTTTATAATTGTGTTAATTTATATTGTATCAGGGCCTCCTACAATTTCTTTTGGATTGAAGTAGACATAATTATTATTTTTGTTTAACGTTTTCGTGTAAGCTTCTTCCTTATACCATGGTCACTATATCTGATTCTAAAAAGGGTGACAGTGGTTCTTATGAAAAAAACAACCCTACAACTATTTTCACAATACAAAAAAATTCGCTAATCACCCCATATCGCTTTGATGGAACCTACTATATTGAATGGTCCCTAAATGCCCAGAACAAGATTCGAGGAAGAAAGCATTGGGGTTTTATTTTAGGCACATCCCTTACTAGTAATAGTAATTGGATAATTGATTTAGATGCAACAAATCATATGACTTGTGATAGATAAAAATTCAGTCAAATATCTAATTGTTCTATGAATACTGTCACTAATGCTAATGGAGTTTCTTCTCCAATTGTTAGTATTGGTACTGTCCCATTATCTCTTTCTTTTGATATAAAAAATATTTTATTTGTGCCATCATTAAATTGTAACTTTCTTTCAGTACAAAAATTAACCAAATATCATAATATTTCTTGTATTTTTTCCTACTCATTGTATTTTTCAGGACCTTCACACCAATGTGAAGATTGGTAGTGGTAGAGAAATGGGAGGATTGTATAAACTGAAATATGGTTTTCAATGTTTTAGCAAAGGGCAATCTTATGTGGTACACGAGAATTCAGTTGACAAGAAAAAAGAACAAATCTAGTTATGGCATAAACGTTTGGGACATCTATCTTTCTTTTATTTGAAAAGATTATTTCCTTCATTATTTGTTGGTTTTAGTGTTTCAGATATTGCTTGTAAAACTTGTGCCCTTGCAAAAGGTCATCGTGCTCACTTTCCTTTCAGTGAAAATAAAACAAGTATGTCATTTTCCTTGGTTCACTCCGATGTTTGGGGGCAACACCCTCTTCAACTCTTAATGGAATGAAATGGTATATTTCCTTTGTTGATGACTGCACTAAGATGACTTGGATTTATCAAATGAAAAAGAAAAGTGATGTAAGTTCTATTGTTCGCCTTTTTCGTCAGATTTAGATCAAATAATGAAGAGGAATATTTGAACCAAGAACTAAAGTAATTTATGGGCTCTGTTGGTATGATTCATCAAACGACATGCCCTTATTCATCGCAGCAAAACAGCATTGCAGAACGGAAAAATAGACAGCTCTTGGAGGTCACCCAATACTTTTTAATTGAAGGACATGTTCTATCTTACTTATAAGGTGAAGCTTTAATTTCTAAAATTTACGTAATTAATTGTACTCTTCAAGTACTCTTGATTATTGACGACCACTAGATGTATTGTCTGACCATTGCAGTCTTCCACCTGTTGTTCATCTACCTCCCAAAATTTTCAGATGTGTTGTTTATGTTCATTTGTATCCTCATCAAAGAAATAAGTTTGAATCTCAAGTTGTAAAATAAATTTTTGTGGGATATGGAAATTATTAAAAGGGGTATAAATGCTACGATCCTTCCTCTAAGAGGCTTTATGTCATTATAGATGTTGTCTTCCATGAAAATAAGTTTTTCTACTCTACGGATTCTTCACTTCAAGGGGAGAAACATAATGAAGTGATTAATCTTGATGATGTAGCACAAGAATTTCTCTCATTGCATGAAAAAAGTATTGATAAAAATACTACATTGAGAGCACAACCACATATTCCAGAAATAGCAAAGAGAGATGATGAAAATATTGACCTGGAAAGTGCAAAGAGAGGTGATGAAAATGAAAACACTGAGTTGGGTGGACGTGATTAATTATAAGATGATCTTCTCACAGATAGTATTGATCCTTCTATACCACCAAACCGACCATGTCAATCTTCACCTGAGGTAACTTCTGAATATCATATTCTAACTCGTGCTAACTGTGGTATACCTACTGCTTGATGAACCTTATATTAAAGCCAAAACAAAATACCTCATTACTAATAATGTGTCTTGTCATAGTTTATCAAATTCATATGCATATTATGTATTGCAATTATCATCTATATCTATTCCCAGTAAATTACAAGAAGCCTTAGGAGACACAAGGTGAACCCAAGCTATGGTAGAAGAAATGGCAACACTTAAAAAAAATGCTACTTAGGACCTAGTGCCTCTTCCCGATGGAAAAAGAACAGTGGGGTGTAGATAGATATTTATTGTTAAACATAAAGTAGATGAAACGGTTGAAATTTTCAAAGCACAATTAGTTGAAAAAAGATATACACAGTCTTATGGAGTCGATTATCAAGAAACTTTTACACTTGTTGCCAAGCTTGATACAGTAAGAGTATTGTTATCCTTGGTTGCTAATCAAGATTAGTCTCTTCTTCTGTTTGATGTCAAGAATGCATTTCTTCATGGAGATCTCTTTGAAGAAGTTTACATGGATTCTCTTATTGGAATTGAAAAGTACTCAAAGACTACAATGGTGTGCAAACTAAAAAAGATGTTGTACGGATTGAAGCAATCTCCAAGGGCATGGTTTGGTAGATTTACAAAATCCATGAAGTTTTTTGGGAACAAGCAAAGTAATGTTGATCATACATTGTTTTTTAAATATAGACAAGGAAAGGTGACCGCATTGATTATCTACGTGGATGATATCGTGCTAACAGGTGATGATTTGGATGAGATAGAAAATCCCCAAAAATATTTAGCTTTTGAGTTTGAAATGAAAAGGTTGGGTAATTTGAAGTATTTTCTTGGTATTGAAGTAGCTAGATCAGAGAATGATATTTCCCTATCTCAAAGAAAATATATTCTTGATTTGTTAGCTAAGACAGGAATGCTTAGTTGTAAACCTGTGACTACTCCCATTGAGCAAAATCATAAGTTATATTACTGTTTAGGTAAATCACCAACTGACAAAGCAAGATATCAAAAACTTGTGGGAAAATTGATTTATTTATTTCACACTAGACTTGATATTGCTTATGCAGTAAGTGTGGTCAGTCAATTTATGCATGATTCTCGAAAGTCACATATGGAGGCTGTTGAACACATATTGAAGAATTTAAAAGATGTTCCAAGAAAATGGATAATTTTTAAGAAACATGATTATCTGAGAATAGAGGGTTATAGTAATTCATATTGGGCAGGATCAACTGATGATAGAAAGTCTACTTCAGGTTATTTCACTTTCGTTGGAGAAACCTTGTAACTTGGAGAAGTAAGAAACAACCAATCGTTGCAAGGTCAAGTGCAGAGGCAAAATGCAGAGGCATGGTTTTTAGAGTATGTGAATTGTTGTGGTTAAAGAAATTGCTTGAAGAATTAGACATTAATCCTCAAGGTTCAATGAACTTATATTGTAATAATACTTCAGTGATTGAGATTACTCGCAACCCAGTTCAACATGATCGTACAAAGCACATACAAGTTGATAAACACTTTATAAAAGAAAAACTTGAAGCTGGAACCATTCCATTGCCCTTTGTAAAGTCTTAAAATCAACTCAAGCACTTCTACTAGCCCCCCAAGAGCTATATCGGTGGCACTTGGGATCTATGCTGACATACTTACCAAGGTTGTTTCTAGAAAAGCTTTTGATAAAACTTTATGCAAGTTAGACATGAGTGATATCCATGCTGACACTTATCGGTAGGTTGATTGAGACAAATTTGATAGGATTTTATTTCTTTCTTTCTTTAGGATTAAGTCAATCCTTGATTATTTGAAGATATTTTATTTATTTCTTTATTTAGGATTGAGTCAATCCTTGATTATAGGGGTTCTTCAACTCTTTCCCTGTAAAGCTTCATGTGTCGTAGGTTATATATACTTGTAACTCTTCTATTGTTGAATATATACAAAAATCCTTTCATTTTGGCTTAGGATAAGACATTGCCTTTTACCTACAATAATTTATGCAACGCTTTTACCTTATTTTCCAATAATTACTATTATCATTATCTAAATTTTTTACGTACAAAATTCAACCAACGTGACAAATGCAAACCATACTTTCAAAAAAAATCATTAAAGATTTATAATATATTTTCGAGTAAAATTCTTAAGTGGAAAAAAAGAGAGAAGTTTAGAAAATCATGGCTAATTAAACATATTAAGGCTTAGTTTAGATTAGCGGTGTGTTTACCTCCGGTGAGGTTAAAAACAATGGTGGCGGTGAGATTGGATACTGTAGTAGTGAGATTAGATACTATAGCGGTGTGATTAGAAACAGCAGTAGAATGTGTATTTGGATTCAAACGCAACTGTAGCAGTGATGTTAGAATAGAAAATGACTTTGAAGGACATCAGATTAGAATTGATATATATCAAAAGTTTTTTAAATTATTTTACTTTTATAAAATTATTAAAATATGTGAATTTATAAATTCATTTAATAAAATATTAAAATGTATCTTTTGATATTTTATTTATTATCCTATAAATTATCTTATTTGTATTTATTTAAATAATAGTTATAACATTAAAACACCTCAATTTTTATTTACTTATTATCCTATAAATTATAATTTTTATTAATTATTATATAATATAAGTATTTATCCAACCTAATCTAGAGATAACTTGCTTGGGCTTTTCAACTTTAGACATTAGAAGGGAAAGAAGGTAAAAAAAAAAGAAAAGAAAGAGCCATGGGTAAAATTAGAAAAAAAAGGGATGTGTTGAGCACATTGCAGCAAAAATTATCAGTGAGCAAGTGGAGGTGTAACACAGTGAGAATTAGTCCACTGGGCAACTGGAGGTGTTATCCAAACACCTCATCAGTGAGATTAAACTAAAAAAGTGGTTCAAACACATTGAAATGGAGCTAACTGATCATCCAAAGAAAGCCTAAGTTTTATTATTGGAGGTTAAGTTGCCATCTTACAACTAAAGCTTCTCCTAATGTAGAGGATAAGAGAAGAAACACCACAAACATAGTTCAAAAGATATTTTACGTACACAAAATAATCTTCCTAACACAAAGCATAAAGTTAGAAGATATATTTTTACATGCAAAAAAAACCAAAATAAAGTAAAATTCAAATTATAGTGCGTTACCATCCATATCATCATTTAATGTGATGTTCAGTTGTTTAAATTTCCATTCCTATTTTCCTTTACAACCATAAATTTAGTCATGAATTTCTTGAGGGCTAAGATCTATTTCCATTTATATTCCTATTGTTCACAGGTATCTTATCACATTTTTAGAATTATGGTATTAAAAATAATTTTGAGACCATACTTTTGAGTTGAGAACACTTTCTTGGTATTACTTTATTATATATATCATTGACTCCTGATACAGTTCAGATGTCTAAGGATAATAATCTCATGGCATTTCTATGTCTAAAGTGGAATATACCTCATAAAGAATTGTGCATTTGAATTGACGTTGATATCTTGGGAATTATTTGTATTCATAGTCTAAATGAGAGATATTTATTAAGAAAATGTTGTTGATTCATACTAAGGGAAAAGTGTCTAATTGAATGAAGTTTACATGTGGCATAAAACACATGGTTTATAGAGGATCATCACAATTCTTGTAAACTTTAGGATTTTTGTTTGCTTTTATTATGAATCATCTATAAGTGATCCTAGAAGAGCGGACTTTGGAGCTCTCATTAAGAATTATTTTGGTGGGTGGATAATTGGAGCTTATCAACATATTCAAAAAGTCACTAGTGTTGAGGTAGTATGGGCATTGAGAGATGGGCTTTCAATGGCTAGGTATATGGACATTACTACTCTTGAAGTAGTAGTGGACATTACTACCATTATTCAATTTATGTCTATTGATAAAGTTTATTTATTTATCCCCTTTGATTGATGAGTGCAGGATACTCATCCACAATATGACATTTAGGTCACAAAAGCATGTATTTCAAGAAGGCAACAAGTGTACAAATGTTTTAGTCTGATTTGAGAGTAACTTTAACCCAATTCATCTATTATATCAATTTGAAATTTATTTTAATTATGCAGAACTCTTTCTAGTTGTTTAAATTCTCTATTAACTAGTATCATGTATCTAATAATACTTTAATTTTGATTTAATGATATTTAATTTCTTTATTGAGAAAAAACCCAAAGACTTTATACTTGATTTTAAGAGTAGATGAAGTTTGAATTGATTCAAATATGAAATTAGATACCAAAATAAATCAAATTTTAAATATGGAATTAAAGGATTAAATAAAGAAAACAAAGAGAGAAAATGAGTGGCCAAAATTAGAGAATTGGTAAATAAAATTAAGGATTAAAGAAATAAATCAAGTAGGAAATTGAAGGATATAAATTGTTGTCTTTCCAACCTTCCAACCAACGGTGTAATTAGGAAACTCGAACTTGGACGACACCTGCCAACCGCCTAGATCATAGAACTATAATTAAAAAAAAAAAAAAAACCTTAAAATAATTGTTTTTAAAAATAAAACATGAGAAGTAGACAAATAATTAGGGATGAGCATGTCCGATATTTACAAATTCTATAAAATATAAAGTTACAAATTTGCTTTGAAATTCAAATTTGTTTATTATCTACTTTAAATTTGATTAATTATTATTTGAATTGAAATTAATTAAATTATTCGTTGTATATACAAATCCATTAAAATTCACATTTAGTAGGTCTAAAACATCTTTACAATAAAATAAATTTTGAAAAAATAAACGCGAATATCCTAATTAACAAAAGTAACATGGATTCAAATATGGGATATCTAGAGATTACTATTTACATCCTTGAATAATAATTAAAATATAAAAAATTTATCTAAATCAGAAAAAATAAGTCAAATATTTGCAAATTTTGAATTTTCATCATTTCCATGCTATAAATAATGGATATAATTTTATTTGCAATATCCTCAGTAATATTACCTTAATAAATTTATATTGCTTATTTTAGAGTTTGGTGGTTGTGCACTTTCCTTACTGAATCAGTATAGAGGTAGATATAAATACAATGGAAGTACAACAAATTAATGTAATTGAAAGTTTAGGAATTTGCCTTACTTCCGAATGTCGCAGTCTTCAAACCTTCCAAAACCTTCAGCCAACAGCCTTATCATCGCAAAACCTTGGCTAACTCCGTTATAGCTGCTTCAGCCATTTCTAACAATTTACCAATCGCAGCGGTTGTCGAGTCATTTCAACAATGCTATGATCTAAGAACAATCAATCGGTCTGTAAATCTGAAAAAAAAAAAACCTCATTTTGAAGGTGTGATCTCTGGAAAAAACTGATTTGATGATCGGAGATTTTATCATGCAGAATTGAAGACTACGGTTTGTCCAAGTACGAAGGTCACCAGTGTAAGTTCAAGGAAAAATATTGTGTTGATAAGTCCGCGATCAACCGTCCATCCAAATATAGTAATGCCCCCAGGGTTGGCTTGCAAATACATCACTGCATCACACAAAGAGCCACTTGCATCAATATACCCAAGCATTAAACACCAAAAGCAATGATTAGAAAACCAAACTGAATCAATTGGTCAAACCGATTGAGCCAGATATCAACTTATGTCCGGTTCAATATAATAAATCAACTAGGTTAAATCTTGAATCGGTTTAGATGTCACCTTTTAAAGATGAATACACAAAACAACTAGGTTACTTCATGGGTTAATAAGAATTTTTTTTAATCTCTAAATTATATGGAAAAAGTTGTATGGATGCTATCTTCAAGGTCGCAGTCCTAAAAGAGAAACAAGCTAGACTTTTTATTCTCAATGCTGCTCTAGGCTATTCAACAATGACCCTACGATCAAAGCATTTATGTCAACCAACGAGAAAGATCAATAAAAAAAAAAAGGACAAGATAACCAACCAAAAAAAAAGGGTTTTATAGTTGAAAGAACAGGTTTTTTTACTGTGCCTAGTGATACACTATAGGTGATCTAGTTGTCATTTCAAAAGTATGAACATGCTTGTAAACTAAATATCTCCAGCCCTCTTCTTCAAGCAACTATGTTGAAAAATGCTATAAATTATAGATGCAAAGCAAGTATATATCCATTTACTAGGTCAAATTTGATGTTATTCAAGTTCGGGTGTATATGTCTAATGTGGGTATGTGTCCAAGACAGTTATGTTCAAAACTTCAAAATTTTAGAACTTTTTTATCAAGAGGATCCTCGAAAGGTAATATTCTATTTCTAATTATGTGTCAGATACAGGTGTCTAACATGGGTGCTTTTGGAAAAATGAAGAGTTGGAGCAACATTGGTCAAAAGGATGAAGTAAGAATATCTGGGACAATAAGAAAAATAGAACAAAATAAAGTTGATATAAACCATCCATATTCTATTGATTAATATTGGATGGAGTATAGGATCTAGAAGCTGCAATTAAACATATCTTAGAGATTTTATGAGCACCCTTAATAGCTACATAATTCTGCATGATCCAAACAATATTTTAGTTATGTCTAGGAGAGTCGTATTATACCTTCATATCATCACAAAGTATGCCGTTAAAAACAGTCCAGCAAGTATGGCCTATGTTACTTGGACTCAAGTTGTTGGACATGGGTGTATATCTGAAACAAGTATGTTCAGCATTTTCCAAGATTTTCACATATTTGGAAAGTACTTGAAGGATCATGTCTTATACCCGAGTTTATATATCCAGACACAAGTGTCAAACAAGGATACTTCAGAAAAATTAAGAGGTGGAGCAACATAGAGTGCAGCCACTGGTGTGTGTTTTAATCGAGGTTTTTTATGATGCTAGTAGAGGGTTCACATTTTGGCTTGATTAAAAGTAAGGTCCTAAATCTTTGCATGAGAAATAAACAGAATTAGCCATAGAAACAAGATAAATTGCTTACTAAAAGCTTGTCTTCTGTGATATGAAGACATATAAGAAGCCAACTGTGTGGTTGTAGGCATGGTAATGTAATCCATCGAATCCAGATCACTTTCCGAAAAAGTAATATCTAGCAAGTTTGATTGACTTAAAGGTTCCATGCTTCCTAAACTGTTTGAATGTCTCAGGCAAGCATCAGTAGATGTACATGTCGCCAATGCATGCCATCTACATGCAAAAGATGCAATTCCTTGAGCTCTATGAGAAATTCTGGTGGCTGCATGCAAGCAAAGAATGATCCCAACTACCTGAACAATCGCGGAGATCTAGAGAAAGGCAAGAAAAAGAACAGACAAATGATGCAATTAAATGAAAGCATTAAATGGTTAAACTCTGAAGAAAATATGCCATGAAATTAAGAAAATTTCTGGAAAGTTAACATTTAAATTAGCAACTTCTGTTTTTTCATTCAGGAGATAAGTAAAGGTTATGGACTGAACAATTGAACTACAGGGAAATAAGTATTCACAACTTACTGCAAAATCACCGCCATTGCTCAAGTTAATCATTCCACTATAAACTGTTGTCTGGAAAAGAGTCACAACTTGGCTAACCGTGACAACCAAGAACTGTAAAAGAAGAAAAATCCGGAACCTATGGCTTATCTTGGAGAGATGATACCGCAGTCGAATGTGCTCCTCTATAAATACCATAACATCAGATTCCCTTTCCAAGAGTTTCGCATAATCATCAAAGTGAATGAATTGCAAGTTGCAGAGTAAATGAAACAAGATGCTGGCGGATAGGCTAATCGTACTAACATAAGTCCAGGACAAAGTCAAAGGTACTGAAATAGCAACAGATATCCACCGTGAATCGTGTTGCACATATAAAATTCGAATAACCTCACGCACAGTCTTCAAAATAAAGCATGGAAGCAACCACCATATCAGCAGGCGCATAGAAGCCTGTACAAAAGTAAACCCAGATCAAGAAACAGTGATATACAAAGGAAAGTTTTTCAAGTGCATCGTAGTTTCATTATTATTACCAATATGGCTGGTGCTAAAACTACTAGAAAATTCAGACTGTGCTGCTTCAACTGTTCATTCTGACGGAAATACCTGTATTCAATACATTTCGACATATATATAGGGATAGGACCCCAAGAACCCACCAAATACATGAAAAACTGAACTCAAACTCATCCAAATCCGAATAACATAGTATTCAAATTTCTTGTTTTGTTGAATAACATAGGATTCATTATTATTACCAATATGGCTGGTGCTAAAACTACTAGAAAATTCAGACTGTGCTGCTTCAACTGTTCATTCTGACTGAAATAACTGTATTCAACACATTTCGACATATATATACGGATAGGCAAGAACCTACCAAATACATGAAAAACTGAACACAGACTCACCCAAATCCGAATAACATAGGATTCAGATTTCTTATTTTGTTGAATGATCTAATTAAACCGAAATGTTATTACTAAAATACTTAGTAATTTCCAAATCTATAAAACAAGCAAAAGTCGAAGTCAGAGATCATTGGCTAGGATTAATCTTTCTATTTTAGTAACAGTGACCAATCCAGCAACATGAATCCAATATTTAACATTAAATTATAAACCAAAGATCAGAACATTGAATGCGTTAATCATATGATAAAGCAAGGTATAAATACTAACTAATCGATTTTAACACCACAAGTTTTCGAAGAAACGAGAGAAGCTTTACCGCAATCTGCTTAACATAGAGATCGGTAAAGCGAACCATTTGACCACCGTATCGATCAACGAACAGAAACCTACGGATGCCGTACTTTCGGAGATTAAACGAAATGCAAAACAAAGAAACGGCCGCCAAACAAGCCTGAGAAGCCACGATACCGACCTCGAAATTCTTAATCTGGTACATCTCACAACCGTCGCAATCAGAAAGTTCCAGCGCTAAAACCGGGACCAAAACCCCGACCACCGTGAACGCCGCCCAAGATAAAGAAAAACTCAGCAAAGACGACTGGTTGAAACCAAGGCAGGTCAAAAACCTCTCCAAATATTCCAACGAATCATCGAGACGGTTACTCGTTCGGATCTCTTGCTGCCGCTGGTGGAGGGCTCCAACGGCGTCGTTTTGAAGGTTTGAACTGAGCAAAGGGATTTGCGCGGGAGGCGGTTGCTCTTCATCTGATCGTAACTGAGTATTATCACCCATAAAAAGAAATGGAAAAAGATTTTCAAAAATTTCACTCAATCAGCTCTAAATTTTTAAAAAAAATAATAGAAATATATTTCGCTGTTTCTTAAGACCGTTGATAGAAAAAAAAGCAGTGAAGGACGAATTTTTGGAGTGTGTCGGAGGTTATCCCTTGATGGTTGAAACTTTTTTTAAATTTTTTTTAATTATATGGTGAGGAGAGTAATTATTGAGCGAAGTCGTTTTTATTGAAATTTAATAACGGTTAGCTTATGATCATGTGATTTCAGCCGTAGATATAGTGAGATCTCTGGCCAATTAGCGTGTGATTATGATCAAGATCTTTATGGTGAGTTATTGCTGATAATCAAGGCGTCAGATTAGTGGAAGTGGGACCGGACTTTATTACTTGGAATTTGTACTCTCTTATTTTCATGAAAGCAAGTAAAGAGACATCCAGTGCAAAATGTATTTTAAAATGTATTTGATAGAAAATATATTAATATGTTTAAAATGTATAAATATGATAATTATTTTAATTCAACAGACTGACATTTTGCTAAGCACATTAAATAATAATTTGGCACTGAATCCCTCTAGCCTAGGTGCTTCTGCCCTTTTATTATAATTTGGTTTTTTTTTTTTAACTTCTTTTCAATAATATAATTTTTTTGAAAAGAATTAAGGTAATTATGAACAAAAAGAAGATTAGGTAGATAAAATACTCAAAAAATAAATAAACATTACCACATTGAATATAAGCAAATTTATTAAGAAATTTCGTTCAAAAAAAATATTAAAATTTTGTTGAAATTATTACGAAGGAGGGTTGGAGTTTCCCGCCATAATTAAATGCAAGGTTTTTTTTAAAGGTAAGAAACCGAACAGAATGCAAGTTTTAAAGGAGAATAATATAGTTAAAGTAGGTACTTGGCGGATTAAAGTGTATTACTGGAAATAAATTAATTTGTTTAATTAAAATTTTGAGTTTAAATTGTTTTGTTTCATTTTTTAAAAATAATTCGAAAAAAGACATTATATTTTATATTTGTCGGGACCAAAGCAAGGTTCGCGTAGGAGAAGAAAAAGACAAGCAGAAACATATAGACTAACCATTGCTATTATGTTTGATATATAATTAGGGATAATGATAAATTTAATATTTAATATAAAAGTTAATTTTATCCCGTTTCATATTTTAATTATCTCCTTTTGTTTTTAACTCTCACAATGCTTTTGTTCTTTAAATTAATTTTTCATTTTAAGCATAATTTTGTAAGAGTCATATACTCATTATATTGTATCGTTTCTTATTTCTTCCACTCAATTCTTTTGAAACAACCGAGGTACCTCTACCTAATTCCTCTATATTCATGGTTTTGGCGTCTATTTCATAATGCAATAAGAGACTAAAGATATGGAAATGTTCAAGTTTTAATTAAATTTTCGGCTCAAGGTTTTAATATTGTCGAAAGGCTCATCAAGGAAGAGTAAATATGATCAAATATGGGAACTAGGGATACATAGCATAAGAGTAAGTTATTTAATTTCTAGTTATTTAGATAATGGTTTAGGTCATCCCTAACATTCTACAATATACAATCTCTTTCATGTTTTTAATTAAACCAATGAATAATGATTAATTCAACCATCATGTATGTTAGAATTAAGTGACCAATTCTTATTTAAATAAAATAAGATAGAAAATAAAATAAAAGTAAAATCCATATAGAACTAGACTTCTTTTATTTTATTTTAGAATAAGGTTTTTTAAACCTTATTAAACTCCATCTATTTTATATTTATTAGGATAAGGTGTTTCAATCCTACTAGAATATGGCTTTACAAGCCTATAAACAGACATAGTCTATTCCTCTTGTATTGATTTAAAATTTTCGACATAGTGAATTTTCTTCTCCTCTGCCCATGAAATTTTCCCGAAAGAGTTTCCACGTAAAATTTGGGTGTTCTTTATTTTATTTTATTTTATTTTATTTTTACAAATTGGTATCAGAGCTTTCGGGTTGTTCATCTCAATCACATTAATAACGTCTTTGAAGTATGAAATTCCGCTGTTGGATCGCAACACCAGATTTGCATTGTGGCAGATTAAGATGCAAGCAGTTCTTGCGCAGATGGATCTGGAGGATGCCCTGCTAGGGATAGATAAGATGCCTTCGACATTAATAGATAAAGAGAAGAAGCGTAAGGATCGAAAGGTGTTAACACAATTACATCTGCATTTGTTAAACGAAATTTTGTAGGATGTGATGAAAGAGAAGACTGTCGCTGCATTATGGAAGAGGCTAGAACAAATATGTATGTCGAAAACTCTAACAAGCAAGTTGCATATGAGCGGCGTCTTTATCTTGATCGTTTGGAGGAAGGTGCGTCAGTACACGAACACTTAACAGTGTTTAAAGAAATTCTCTCAAACTTGGAGGCCATAGAGGTTCAGTATGATAAGGAAGATCTAGGGTTGATTCTACTTTGTTCGTTGCCCCCGTCTTATTCAACCTTTATAGACAAGATTTTATATAGTCGCGAGTCTCTCACAGTTGATGAGGTTTATGATTCTTTAACCTCGTATGATAAGATAAAACATCTTGTGGTTAAACCCGACTCTCAGGGAGAGGGTCTCATTGTTCGTGGGAGACAAGATCGGAATATTGATGATGATCGTGGTATGACACAGGAACGGAATCCTCGTGGTAAATCTAAGGGTAGATCGAAGTCTTCAAATAGAGGTAAAACTTGTAACTTCTGCAAGAAGAAAGGGCACATTAAATTTGAGTGCTATAAGCTACAAAATAAGATTAAAAGGGAGGCTGCGAATCAAAAGGGAAAACAACCAAAAAATTCCGGTAAAGCTGATATTGTAGAAGACTACAGTGATGGTGAACTTCTAGTTGCTTCTGTTAATGATTCTAAAGTAAGTGAGGAATGGATACTTGATTCAGGTTGCACTTTCCACATGAGTCCCAATCGGGATTGGTTTACAACTTACGAAACAGTATCTGAAGGTGTTGTTTTGATGGGAAATAATGCTTCGTGTAAAATCGCAGGTATTGGAACAATTAAAGTTAAGATGTTTGATGGAGTTGTCAGAACACTTAGTGACGTACGGCATGTTCCAGAATTGAAAAGAAATTTAATTTTGTTGAGTACTCTTGATTCAAAAGGTGCAGATACACAACCGAAAGTGGGGTTTTAAAGATTTCAAAGGGTCCTTGTTGTGATGAAAGGGCGGAGAAAAATTGCCAAGTTATATGTTTTGCGGGGTTCTCTCATTCTTGGTGATGCATTGTCACTTCCTCTTTCTTGTCAGATGATGATATTACTAAACTTTGGCATATGCGCCTAGGGCATATGAGTGAGAATGGCATGGCAGAATTGAGCAAAAGAGGACTTCTTGATGGGCAAGGAATTTGCAAACTGAATTTCTATGAGCACTGTGTTTTTGGGAAGCAAAGAGAGTTCGATTCACTAGAGGAATCCATAACACGAAGGGAATGTTGGAGTATATTCATTCTGATCTGTGGGGGCCATCTAGAGTGCCTTCGAGAGGTGGAGCTAATTATATGCTAACCTTTATTGATGATTTTTTCCAGAAAAGTTTCGGCGTTCTTCCTGAAGCAGAAAAACGATATGTTTTCCGCATTTAAGTCTTGGAAAATTATGATTGAAAAACAGACGGGAAAACAGATAAAATACCTCCGTACAGACAATGGCTTAGAGTTATGTTCTGATGAGTTTAATAGATTGTGCAAGTCAGAAAGGATCATGAGACACTTGACAGTTCATCATACTCCACAGCAAAACGGTGTTACAGAACGAATGAACAGAACGATCATGGAGAAGGTTCGATGTATGTTGTCAAATGCCAACTTACCAAAGTCATTTTGGGCAGAAGCAGCCTCTACTGCATGTTTTTTTATCAACCGATCTCCATCCATTGCCATTGAGAAAAAGACTCCACAAGAGGTATGGTCTGGTAATCCTGCTAATTATTCTGATTTAAATATTTTTGGGTGTCCTGCGTATGCTCATGTTAATAATGAAAAATTGGAATCGAGATCCATTAAATGCGTTTTTCTTGGTTATAAAGATAGTGTAAAAGGGTATAAGTTATGGTGTCCTGAAAATAGAAAAGTTGTGATTAGCAAAGATGTTGTTTTTGATGAAACTGCTATACTACCTAACTTATCTCTTAAAGACTCTTCCAATAAAGAAAACTAAAAGCAGGTGGAGTACCAGATTAATACAGAGTCAACTCCTCAAGCCATAACAAAAATTGAGAATAAAGTTGCTTCTTCACCACAATACTCTATCGCCAAAAATAGAATTAAAAGAGAAATTAAACCTCCAAAGAAGTATGTCGAAGCTGATTTAGTTGCTTATGCTTTAAATGTGGCTGAAGATATAGATGCGAATCAAGAGCCACCTAATTATTCTAAGGCGGTTAGCTGTGAAGACTCAGAAAAGTGGATGTTTGCTATGCAAGAAGAGATGGAATCACTCCACAAAAACAGAACATAAAACTTCCTAAAGGTAAAAAGGTTGTTCGTTGTAAATGGGTGTTCAAAAAGAAAGAAGGGACTCTAGGAGTTGAAGAACCCAGATATAAAGCAAGGCTTATTGCAAAGGGTTATAGTCAAATTCCAGGAGTGGACTTCACAGATGTGTTCTCTCCAGTTGTTAAGCATAGTTCGATTCGAGCTTTGCTTGGTATTGTGGCCATGCATGATTTGGAGCTTGAGCAGTTAGATGTAAAAACTGCATTTCTGCATGGAGAACTTGAGGAGGATATTTACATGCAACAACCAGAGGGTTTTATAGTCTCAGAAAAAGCGTACTATGTTTGCTTGCTGAAAAAGTCCCTTTACGGTTTGAAACAGTCACCAAGACAGTGATACAAAAGGTTTGATTCCTTTATAACTTCTCATGATTTCAAAAGAAGTAGTTTAGACAGTTGTGTTTACTTTAAGAAAAACAGTGATGGTTCTTTTGTGTATCTACTTCTTTATGTTGATGACATGTTGATAGCAACAAAAGATAAAGGAGAGATAAGAAAGGTCAAAGCCCAACTAAGTGAATAATTTGAGATGAAAGATTTAGGACTAGCAAAAAAGATACTTAGTATGGAGATTCTCAGAGATAGAAAAGCAAGTAAATTGTACCTAAGTCAGAAGGGGTACATTGAGAAAGTTCTTTGTAGGTTCAATATGCAGAGTGCTAAGCCTGTTAGTACTCCTTTAGCAGCCCATTTCAGACTTTCATCGGCTTTGTCTCCACAATCAAATGATGAGATTAAGTACATGTCACATATGCTATACTCTAGTGCAGTGGGATCTCTCATGTATGCTATGGTTTGCTCACGTCCAGATTTATCATATGCATCGGTCGATTAAGGATACATGGCAAATCCCGGTAAAGAACATTGGAAAGCGATTCGATGGATTTTAAGATACTTACGAGGCACTACTGATGTTTGCTTATAGTTTGGAAGAACTAAAGATGGAGTCATAGGGTATGTTGATGCTGATTTTGCTGGAGACCTTGATAGAAGAAGATCTCTCACAGGTTACGTCTTTACAATCGGAGGTTGTACAATTAGTTGGAAAGCCAGTTTGCAAACTACAGTCGCTTTGTCTACCACTGAAACTGAGTACATGACAATTACTGAGGCTTGTAAAGAAGCTATTTGGTTGAAAGGACTATTTAGTGAACTCAATGAAGACCTTCAAATCAGTACAATATTTTGTGACAATCAGAGTGCCATCTTCCTTACAAAAGATCAAATGTTTCATGAGAGAACAAAACATATTGATGATCGGTATCATTTTGTTCGTGATATTATTGCTCGTGGTGATATTGTTGTGAGCAAAATTAGTACTCATGAAAATCCTGCAGATATGATGACTAAGTCACTTCCTATAACCAAGTTTGAGCATTGCTTAGACTTGGTTGGTGTTCATTGTTGAAGTTAAACCCTTAAGGGGTTTTGTGGAAGAGGTGGAGAACTTGTTCGCGATGAAGAACTTGTTCATTGAGAATTTGTGTCAAGCTGGAGATTGTTAGAATTAAGTGACCCAAATTCTTATTTAAAAAAAAATACGATGGAAAATAGAATAAAAGTAAAATCCATATAGAACTAGACTTCTTTTATTTTATTTTAGAACAAGGTTTTTTAAACCTTATTAAACTCCATCTATTTTATATTTATTAGGATAAGGTGTTTCAATCCTACTAGAATATGGCTTTACAAGCCTATAAATAGACATAGTCTATTCCTCTTGTATTGATTCAAATTTTTTGACATAGTGAATTTTCTTCTCCTCTGCCAATGGTTTTTTCCCGAAAGGGTTTTCACGTAAAATTTGTGTGTTCTTTATTTTATTTTATTTTATTTTTACAATGTATCTACAAATATCTATAATGTTTATTTATCCCATGACACACAATCAAACTTTTTTACATAGGTACCTCTAGTCTATTATGCAATTTAACTAAGTAAACTAATTAATCTACCTTAAAACTAAGTAAATCATCTCATATCAATCAAAAAGTGCATGCTTGACAAAAAACAACTATTATTCTCAACAAATATTGTTAGCATTAAAATACTCCAGGCACCATGCAATTCAAACAAAAAAAATCTTTTTGGTATATATCATAAAATAAATAACAAAGAAAACACACAAACATAACCCTATGTAATCCCCCTACTTTAGAGCATACATTGTCCTTAATGTAAAAACATGAAGTGTAAACAAGGAAACTTCCCTAAAAAAGTCGCATCCTTGTTGCCAACTGTCATTGGGATCCTATATGCTCCAAGCATGAGGAAAAGTACCTAACAAAAAGAAAAACTACGACCAAATAGCATGAAACATAATAATGTAAAAGTAAAACAACAAAAAAAGGAAAAAAGAAGTGTTGACAATAGATAACAAAACATTAAAATAAATAGTTTCAGACGAAACCTAGCACTTCAGTGTTCGTCGTGACACCATATGATATAATCGTTACACTAAAATAGTTTTTCGCGATGCCAAACCTTAACTCGTCACAATGTAACATATTAAATTGATTGTCATGACATCGGGTTGCAAAGTCGCGACATTGAGCCTAGTTTTCGACTTTTTCAATTTTTCGATTCCATCACCCCATTATATCAATACTTGTTGTGAAAAACTTTAGAAATAATTAGGATTAACACTAAAAATAAAATAAGCAAACAAGAAAAATTAAAAAACAAAAATTAAAAAAAAAGTAAAGAAAATCATAGAAGTCCTTTAAAAACTGGGACAACCCGTATTACCATCGTAGAAGAACTTCCGGCCGATTATCGACACTTTGATCCTTTGTTTATTCTTCCATCAATTAATTTGAACCAGCATCTTCGATTGATTCCACCAATAATGCCTTATCTTAGACCGACACGACATCCACATTACGAGTCACTTGATGCTAAATTCGAGCCAACCCCATTTTAGCTTTCAAGATATTATTACTTCGTGCATCCTCACCCCAATATCATGTGTGGCTCTGGTTTGAACTTTGTCTCCATCATCGAATGAGAACGAAAAGAACTCATTGACTCCTTCGGTTAGCACCTCCCCTACTATGGCCAAAAAGTGTACAAGCTCTATTACACATTCAATTAGACACAATTTAAGCTCATTGTCACCAGTTAGTTCTACATCTACGCCTATTCCTACGTAAATTAGATTGGAGACTCCTTATTCTATGTTTAAATCCTCATCATGGTCTCTGATTCTAATCACTTGTTGAACTTTATAGTTTAACTCGACTTGGTTAACGACAATACAATGGTCATCATCATTAGAGTCTGTAACATCATGCACGGCCTCTTCTGTTAGAGTATTTACTTCATATTGTTTCTGGTAAAATTCATTCATTTGAGTCACTATGTCTTCTAGGATGGATAACTAGTTTAGTTGGTCTACCATATGGGACATGTGGCTTTTAACAAATGACAACATCATCCTAAACTAAGCTAGATCATCCTTCAATGCACTCATATAAACATCGGATGACAAGTCATCCTTGTAACACCCCTTTACCCGAGTCCGAGGCCAGGACTGGGCACGAGGCATTACCATACTTAACCACATGTATATAATCATTTCTGAGTTACCAAGGCTCGATCAAATTTAAAACTTTTTCTAACCTTGCTTAAAACTCCTTAATGTGGGCCTACGAGGCCTTAAACTCTCATTGGAAACTATTCAGAACTAACCCAGGTTCTTAAACTAACTTAATAAAAATAACTCTTGAAACAGGGCACACGCTCGTGTGGAAGGGTAACACGCCCGTGTATTTATTATAACATGGCCGTGTTGATGGCCCGTATAACTCACATAGCCTAAGCCTTTAGGGACACGCTCATATCCCACGCCCGTGTGAATTAAATTCTAAATTCAAACCTATAGGGGTTTTCACACGGCCTGACACACACCTGTATCTATGGCCCATGTCCCTCACACGGACATGACACGCCCGTGTCCTAACCCTTGTCTACAAACCTTGACATTCTGTTTCTGACGTCAAAAATCCTTAAGGGTCATACGGCCAAGGCACACGCCCGTGTGCTAGGCTGTGTCCTTCACACGGTTGAGACACACAACCATGTCTCTGTCCGTGTGTTTACTATCATGCATACTGACTTGAAATTTTTACGTGCATGGGGACACACGGCTGGACAACACACCCATGAGGCTGACACACGGCCTAGACACACGCCCGTGTGTCTACCCGTGTGGACAACATAGGGCATTTACCAAGCCCTTTACCACACTGAAACACAAAATAACAATATCCATCATGCTAAAGATCATCATAATATGATTCCTCAATCCAACAACCACATCTAAGGCCTTTATACATTTCATATTTATTAAAACAACCAACAAATTACCCATTCATAAAATAACATCTTGCATTCGTATAACAACTTGCAACTTTAGCCATTTTCATGGCCTTATACAAAATGAATCAAAATGCTAAAGTAAGCCAACACATTTGGCCAATTAACAATGACACAAAATTCCAAAGTCAAGGTCCTATACATGCCATAATCAAAATAAATAGATCTAACTATACCAAGTACTTCAATTGATTGTGTGATCGATGCCTCTGACAACCGTTGATCTACGAGCTAATTATGCGGCACTATAAGAAAATGGAAAGAAATAGGGTAAGCATAAAACTTAGTAAGTTGCATGCAATAAATATAACAACAACTTTACCATTTATTATCATGCTCATAGTACTTAAGTAGGCATAAGCACAACTTACTCATCACTAGCCAATACATTTCACATAGCATATGTTGAGCTCACATCTCATACATTTCAAACAGGTACCTGTACCACTCACAACATGGTCATACTTTTCTCATTTAACTTAAACTGTAACTCTTACCTTTGAACTATTTGAAATACGGGTATTTACTAAGCCTCAAATACAGGGTATAATGCCGATGCCATATCCCAGACATGGTCTTACACTGACTCATTCATCAAGTGGATACCATGTCCCAGACATGGTCTTACACTGACACATCTCGTAGCCGATGCATGTCCCAGGCATGTCTTACACTGGCTTATGTCACGAGGCCGATGCATGTCCCAGACATTTCTTACACTAGCTCTCGTCTCAATGCCGATGCCATGTCCCAGACATGGTCTTACACTGACTCTCATAATGTGTCCAATGCATGAATAACCGATTTATTTCCTAAGGTTCAACGAGAGTTCTACTATCTCAATATTCATCATACATAATTATTTCCACAACAAGCGATTTATGCCATATCAAATTGGACACATATAATAACCATGTAGTTGTATTATTTGCATACAACTTACCTCGGTATGAAAAAATGTAGGCTATTCGTCTTGTTTAGTCCACTTGCTTTGCTTTTCCCCGGTCTAGGCCCGAATTTTACAATTATTGATCTATGAGAATAGAGAGTGACTGAAATTTTTCAAGCTCTCAAACCCTCCTATGACTGATATTTTTGGCACTAAAGGAGATAGGAAAGGGATGATATCATCCTTTGTTTTTCTTCTTTGTCAAACAAGCTACCAAACTCACCTAATTTGACTTTTTTGACCATTCTTGTCCCATGGCCGGCCTAGTACTCTTTTTAGGGTCTATTTGCCTTTAAATACCCCCAATTTAATTTCCATGGCAATTTAACACCCTTAGCTATCAATTTAAGACTTTTGAACTTTATGCGATTTAGTCTTTTTTCGCAATTAAGCTCACAAACACTAAAATTACCTCGCCAAATTTTTCATGCACTCATATAATAATGCCACAACACATAAAATAATATCAAAAATAATTTCTCTAACTTCGGGTCAATGGTCTTGAAACCACCGTTCCAACTAGCCCCAAAATCGGGCTGTTACAATCCTTATATCCTTCGTCATAACTCCATTAATTCGTCGAGGCTCTATTCAACTAACTCGATCTTTCTTCCTATACATACCAATCATCACACCACTTATATTCACCATAATCCATGATTAAGTTAAATTGTAAACAAGGTAAAAAAAACAAAATAGTAATAATAGTGAAAATATAAAAATAATTATATAAGACAATTAGAGACTATCTAGAACGCTCATCTTTCAACTAATATTATTTTACTGAACAACTAATTTAATAACAAGTTTACACTGTCGAAGTCCCCAGAAACGGTGCCAACAACTTGATCGCACCGCAACGTGCGTGCACCGGGGCTTAGAAAACTACAATTAGATATGGAATTAGAGTGCGTTATCTGCAAGCGAACATGTCAAGTTGTAATATAGATTTTTGTTTACAACAAAACACATAAGTATTTCGAGAATCATACCCAAAGGATTACTAGATTGGTGAATACTATTACTAAATCAATTATTGAAAACAATTACTAATCTAGTCGAATTACGAATCAGTAGTGCAAATTCTAAATTAAGATGACAATTAAACTAACTAAATTAAACTAACCTAGATTAACCAATTGGAGTTTCAACGATATGAGCTACATGGCCTAGAATTGATTAAATTATTAATTATTAATTAAGCTAATTATTACCCTTAATTAAGTTATTTACCACCCTTAACTAACAATACCCTCTCAGTCTTATCCTCGCTAAGAGTTACTACCTAAGATACCCTTTCAGTCTCACCTAGGCATACGGATACCATTTCGGTCTCACTGCTTAGCACAAATTCACTAAATGTGTACTCAACAAAATACTTTTTCAGTTTCACCTGTCTAGATGTTCTACTAAGATTGTCAATCCTAGTATACTAAGTTATTTATCAAACTCAAATAAATATCCAATTTCGGACAACTATTTACGTAATTGATCAATCAGTTAAACAATCCATTCATGCAAGATATTTATAAAAGCACAAGGTTTCTAAAATTTATAAAAACATTCAATTAACTAAATTAATGAAATTTAGATATAAATAAAAAGAATAAGAAAGAGAATGCTCATTGATATATTTATGTAAAAACACACATTCAGAACAATCTCTATTCGCAACGTCTCAACTTTAGAATAGAAGATTTCTAATTAAGCAAACAGAAAAACCTAAACTAAGTAGAAACTGAAAACTGAATAATGGAAAAATATGAAAAGTTGTCCAAAGAACTCCCTAATTCTAGTTATAATGTTACTTATATAGGCTAAAATCGAAGGACTAAGATGCTCTTCTACTTAATACAACAATTAGGGCTTTAAATCTGAAAAAGACCTTGAATTGCCCTTTGAAATAGTAGTTGTCGTGCTTGGAGAATCATCGTGACATTGCAACATGGAGTACCTTGCTCGTTGCGACACCGACTTTGTTTGTGGCCCTTCCTCGCATCTGTCTTCAATGTCGCGACATTCACACTAGTTTCAATTCCGAGGCTACTTTCGTGTATTTTTTTGGTGTAGCGAGTTCCATACTTCGTGGTTGTGTCATTGGCAACAAGTTTAGCCCGAAGTTGCATATTTAGCTCTTGATTCATCCTATATAACCACATAACCTTATTTAGTTATCAAATACAATAAAAACTACTGAAAAACATAAATTAACTACTTACACTGTAAAAACATGAATTATTACTAAAATACTTGATTTAGCTATTAAACAAACTAAAATTACCAGGAAAAGGGATATAATAAACATGCATAAAAACTGTACATAATATCACAAGCATTGATCCCACAAAGGGTATTCTTTCTTTATTAAACCCATTCTTTCTTTTCTAGAAGGTGTGTGACACCCCGAATGTGACCCTAGTCGGAGAGTGGTTTCGGGACCACGAAATCGAGTCACAAGAATAATTAAGTGTTATATTCCGTGCTTATTGTATGTGGAATTGGTATGCGTAAATATTTCGTGTCTCGATTTTTATTAATTAGGTGCTAATTTATAAGAAAGGACTTAGTAGTGAACTTTGAAAGTACGATAGGGAAATATGTGATGACTAATTAAAGCATGCATGCAAAATAATGGACTTGCATGTCAAATTTCCTTTTTTACAAGTGATGGCCGCCATGACAAAGTGATATGGGCTAAACATGTCATGAAACATGTTTTGTTGGGCATTAGGGAGAAATCATAAACAAATAAGCATGGGTAAGAAAAGAATGAAAAAAAAATGTGTGAGAGAGTAGCATTCCCCCATTGCCGTGCAACCAAGAAGAGAAAACAAAAAATTTGTTCATCCTTTCTCATCTTTTGGCGAAAATCATAAGGAGGAAGAAAGGGATTTTTGCTCCATTTTTGGTTTAGAAGAGAACTAGAAGGAGATTTGGCCATACTTGTACCAAGATTAAGGTATGTATGAGGTTGTGTTTGGAGTTTCATGCATGACTTGGTTACTAACTTGATGTGCATGTTAGCCATGGCTCAAATCTTTGTTATGCCATGGAAATGGTATTTGGGCAAAGTTGTTATGGTGATAAAGCCATTGCATGCTAAGTGTGAAGCTTGATGATGATGCATGCAATGATGGATTTTCTATTCATGAGTAAGATTTTGAGTTTTCTCTTTGTTTTATCATGATTAAAGTTGAAAAGGAGCATGATTGTCATATTCGCCATGATGCATTCTTGAGCATGATTCATGCTTCTTGCATGTTAGTTAAAAATTTGTGTTTTGGATGGCTATGGACACCTTGAAAATTCGGCCATGCTCATATATGCATATATATGATTGCACATTATGTTTGGTTATGAACTAAGTGATGAATATATTGGTTTAAAGAAGAAAATGTGGAAGAATGCTTGTGAAATTGCAAGCACAATTCGGCCTAGCACACATATAAGTGCTTGATGCTATATTATAAGTTTTGAGCCACAATGTGCAAAGCATTAATTAGTAAATTGCATGCTGTTTTTGTGAGGTATTAAGTGCAAAATTGACCTCAACATGTACATGAATATTCGGCCTTGGGTAGCCTATTGAAGGCCTTAGCTTTTCCTTGATGCTCGAATAAATTGTATTGAATTGCTTGATGTAGTATAAAATGTGCATGACCATTGTGTATTCAAGCTAAAGGGTGGCCATATGACCATTTAAATTCCTTGTCATATTCGCCATAAGCTAGCACAATGAGGTTTTGATAAATTGAATTTGTTTGAATTAGCTCAAGAGCTAAGAGGGCCACAATTGGACAAGGGGAAGGAAAAAGTAATCGAATAGCCGTAAAAGCCGTTCGACAACATCCGAGGTAAGTCCTCAAGAAGTGACCTTACTTGAATTATGTGAGATGAAATATGGATGTGTATGATTATTGATTATGTGTGTATGAGTATTTGAATTCCACCGGGCTAAGTCCCAAGGCGAATATGCTAATGATTATAATTGTGTTTGAGCCTTAGTAACGAAAATGAAATATGTATGTCCAATGATTATTGATGTATGTGTGCATGAGAAATTGAATGATATCCGGCTAAGCCCCAAGACAATTATGCTGGAAATTATAACCGGGTTAAGACCAAGGCAATTGTGCTAGTGGCTATATCCGGGCTAAGGCCGAAGGCATTCGTATGAGTTATTCTATCCGGCTAAGACCAAGGCATTTGTGCACGTGATTAAATCCGGTTATATTCAAGAATCTTGGGCTGGAGGTGAGTGTTGGTTGCGAAATGAATTTAATTAGTACACTCGGAAAGCCCAAAGGATAAGGTACGTTATATGTGCATTGGAAAGTCGACGTGTTTGAGCAACATTCGCTCAATCGACTAATGAATTTTAGTTATTGAATTGATTGATGCTTTGCGAACTTATATAATGATGAAGTATGAAGTAAGAATGTGTATTAATGAAATGATGCATTTGGCTATGTGAATGTATTGCTGTAAATTATAGTTCATTATATTCCTTGAGACTTACTAAGCATAAAATGCTTACCCGTTGCTTTGGCTCTTAGTTTTCTAGATTTCGCCGAGGCAATCGGATTTGGGATCGTTGAAGTCAAGTCATCCACACTATCAAGCCTCCATTTTGGTATAAATTTTGGTTGAACTTGAGATGGCATGTATAGGACTACCCTTGTTTGTTAAATATGTTGTAATGTAAGTATGTACGGCCGTGCGAAAATGGCTCGAAAAGGGAAGCATGAACTTAGACTAATTGTGGGTTGTATGTATATATTTTGTGTCATGATGTGGCTATGGCTTGGAAATGGGAATGTTGGTCATATGATCAGCCATTGGCATGGTTAAAATGATCATATATGAACCTATGTATGGTAAGGCTAGTTGAATCATGGAGACCACCAAATAGGTAAGTCCTATCTTAAAACAGATGCTGCCAGCTGCAGTGGCATGAATGTGAAAAATCACCAAAATTCATAGGAATGGAATTAGATAGTGAATAAGCTATGTAAATGAACCTTGATGAGTCTATTTTCATATGGAAGAAACGAAACGGTCATAGGAGTTACAGGTTAAGAGATATTAAAGCTATTGTGAGACAGGGCCAGAATGGTTTCTGGGTTCCCTGTCGCAACTTTAAAAATTTACTATAAATTATCCAGAAAGAATTAGGCGACATACCTTATATGTACAGATTCCATTTTGAGTCTAGTTTCATTTGAAACAAACGGCACCAGCATTAAAGCCCTGTACAGAGAGATATTCAAGTTATACCGCACGAAGGTCAGAGCAGTCGATCCCTGTAACATGGGCGACTTTAACTAATAAACTGTACCAATTGGCCCGACCAAAATTCTAGAAATAAATCCATGGATGGATATATGAGTCTAAATTCAGGAAAATTTACGAAACCAGTTTCCGAGTTTTGAAACTCGAGATATGATTTTAAGGCGACAGTGACGCAGTTTTTCCAGCCTGACTGGAAATGTCCAATGGATGGGCAAAACAAGTGAACTTGGCTTGCTAACCCCTCGTGTCCGACACGGCGATGGTCTCGGGTTCGAGTGTTACAATTTTATTGGTATCAGAGCCACGGTTTAGTCGATTCTAGGACTACCGTGAGGTGTTTGGGGTCTAGCTATACATGCCATTAAATGATGAATCGATAGTGTGGTGATTTCTGACAATTTGACTTTGAGTTTGTTTATAGCAATGGATCCCGATCCCAACCGAGCAATAGCTGATGATGTGGAGAGTGTGGCGCTGCTCCCGCACAAGGGACAGCGCCGCGGACTCTCAACCTATGGCCAGCAATCCGAATGATGAGGCTAGGCAAGCCTTTTATAGTGTGATGAACGAATGGTTTAATCAATACATTCGAACCAACACTATTGTTCCACCACCTCCATTCCCGACGAATGCAACCCCAAGACCTACAATACCTCCCGAATCGACCAAATAAGGTCAGGTAAGCCCCAATCGATAGGATTCAAAACATGGGGCCACTGAATTTAAGGCTACGGATGATGATGATCTTGAGCAAGCTGAATTATGGTTAGATAACACTATCCGGTGCTTGATGAGCTATCCTGTACACCCGATGAGTGCTTAAAGTGTACCATCTCCTTGCTACGCGAGTCCGCCTACTATTGGTGGAGTACTCTGACTTCTGTGGTGCCTAGAGAACAAGTGACTTGGGAATTCTTTCTAACCGAGTTCCGAAAAAAGTATATTAGTCAGAGATTCATCGACCAAAAGCGGAGGGAATTCCTTGATCTTAAGCAAGGTTCTATGTCCGTTACCGACTACGAACGAAAGTTTGTGAGGCTTAGCCGGTACGCGCGAGAATGCATTTCGTCCGAAGCTATTATGTGTAAACGCTTCGAGGATGGGCTGAATGATGATATAAGGATGTTTGTTGGCATTCTCGAGATACGAGAGTTCGTAGTACTTGTTGAGCGAGCTTGTAAAGTCAAGAGCTTAGAAAGGAGAAACAAAAAGCTGATGTGGGGATTGGAGAATTCGAAGAGGTCCTCGGAAAGTCTCTTCAACAAGCATCAAGAGATTTCGAGATGATGCGAGCCGGTCTAGAGGCGTTTGGGCTTTTCTAGACGAGGACGCGATCGACCCCTGTGACCACACGAAGTCACCTCGATCACGGTGGCGGAAATGATCGCCGAGAGAGGCGGAGTGTCCACATTGTGGCAAATGGCATTCGGGAGCTGTTGGTTTCGTGATCGCTCTCGCTATAAGTGTGGATCGGCCGACCACTTTATGAAGGATTGCCCGAGGATGCATGAACAGAATGCAAGTCGAGTGCAAACCCGGTGCTACCATCGCCGAGGTAGACCACCTAGAAATATGGGCAATGTCATGGCGGTCGAGAGGATCTAGAGATGCTACCATCGATCCGAGGCTCGTGCTCTGCTAGGACTTATGCCATACGCCGCACGCCGAGGATGCTGCCTCTCCGGATGTCATTACGGTGCTTTCACTCTTTTCAATACTAATGTGATTGCTTTGATTGACCCCGGTTCTACTCATTCATATATATGTGAAACCTTAGCATCCAAGAAGACTTTGCCCATTGAGTCTCTCGAGTTTGTAATTCGGTGTCAAACCCTTGGGTCATTACGTGCTTGTTAACAAAGTGTGCAAGAAAAGTCCCCTAGTGTTCCGAGGTTCTTGTTTTCCGCGGACTTAATGCTTTTGCCATTCGATGAGTTCGATGTTATTCTTGGTTTGGATTGGTTGACCATGCACGATGCGGTTGTAAATTGCAAGAGCAAGACTATCGATTTGAAGTGCGCGAATAATGAAATAATTCGGGTTGAGTCCACGGACTTAAAGGGGTTGCCACCGTAATATCGCGATGTTGGCCCGTAAATATGTAAGAAAAGGGTGCGGCGTACCTTGCGTCGTGCTTTCGATGACAAGGAATCGAGAAGAAACCCGAATCGTGTCCGTGGTTTGTGAATACCCGGATGTTTTCCCCGAAGAATTGCCGGGTTTACCACCTGTTCGGGAAATAGAATTTGGCATCGAATTGGTACCTGGTACCACTCCAATTTCGATAGCTCCGTATCGTATGGCACCAACGGAATTAAAGGAGTTGAAAGTTCAGTTGCAAGAATTGGTGGATAGAGGTTTTGCTCGCCCGAGTTTTTCGCCTTGGGGTGCGCCGGTGCTGTTCGTGAAGAAGAAGGATGGAACCATGCGACTGTGCATCGACTATCGTCAGCTTAACAAAGCGACGATAAAGAACAAATATCCGTTGCCACGTATTGATGACTTGTTCGATCAACTGAAGGGAGCCTCGGTGTTCTCGAAAATAGATTTGAGATCGGGCTACTATCAATTGCGAATCCGAGATTCAGACGTGCCCAAGACTGCCTTCAGAACGAGATATGGTCACTATGAGTTCCTGGTGATGCCGTTTGGGCTCACTAATGCCCCTGCGGTATTTATGGATTTAATGAATCGAA